>NC_135695.1:19415929-19737179 GCF_964276395.1 Gasterosteus aculeatus | reverse complement strand
TGGATCTCTCTGGTCCCCGTAAACATCTCCTTCAAGCCGCTGAACACCATGCGCACCAGGTAATGAGACGCATCCCATACGTGCTCCTGGACATACAACACATTAGGATTAGGCCTCTGTATTCTCCTCACACACACAAGCGGTTTGTGCTCCGCCTCATTTGTCAATAAAACAAACTAGAAATTGTGTTTTTTTTCCACTTAGTTATAATTAGGAATTAAATGCAAGAGGCAAAGTGATAAAAGTGGCAGCGCTGAATGAGCGTGGTACGTTCCTCGTACGCTCACAGTGATACGATCTCCTCCTGTGATGGAGCAGCCTCGTCCGTCCCCCTGTAATCACTCACAATTACACTCCTCCCCCCTAATTCCCTGTTTAAACAATTAGGAATATTATGCAGAAGTCATTTAGCACAATCCTCCGGCTGTGAGCTGCTGGATACACTGACAGCAGGATCATGCCAATCACATCTATACGGACAAGGAGATTAAATCCAGCTATGGTGAGGGAGTATATAGCGATGAGCACTACAGCGCTGTGCCAAGATTAATTGGCTCCACCCCGCCGCCGCGGTGTCGTTTGACACAAAGGGTGGATCCGTTTACAACTAAATCAAAGTGCAATGGTTCCGAGCTAAAGATAGATTCATAATGACTGTGCACAGGATATCAAATACATCTGTTGATGCGTTACACTGCCGGCCCTCCCCGATAAAGCAATGAGATATCTCACTCCACCGCAATGAGTATTAGCTCGACTAAAAGAAACTTTAAAAAAGGCCCTGGCATGCTTCGATGCGTCACAAGCGCCGCACCTTTGGGAAGTCTTCGATCTCCTTCAGCCGCTTCTCGATCTGGAGGCGCCCCCCGTAGCGCGTGACGCCGTACACGACGGTCATCACGGTCTGCTTCACCACCTTCCTGCTGATGAAGCCCTCCAGGACCTGAGCGATCTTCATGCCGCTCTGTGCGTCCCGCACCCGGAACTCCTCCACCTGAAACACGAGACGTTCAGCCCGCTGAAGCCGTTTCATTTTGATCGTCTAGGAATTCTGTGGATAATGATTTTCTTTTTCAAAAATAATAACTGCACTGTAAACGCTGATGATGTAATCAAAAAGGGTTTGAGATCTAGATTGAAAATGGCACTACGGATCAGAGGAAGAAATATGTATTCTATGTATAAACAGAATTCATTAAATTCATTTATTTAACTCCCACCTCCGAAAAAAAAAGAGAAACAACGTCCGCATCGGCCGACCAATACATCACAGCTCCATGAATCCCAAAGTCAAAAACAGCTGTGACTGAAGTTTGAATCAGTAAAGTTTTGGCCGAAAAATGAGCCACTACCAGTTTCTGTTGATCCACTGAACAGATCTACAAGATTTAACATCGTCTCCAGCAGGCCACATATTATCATGGTATTATATGAGAGTTAATAATACAATAATTGAAATATAACAGATGTATTGTGTCCTGCAGAGCTCGTGTTTATCTGCACACCTGCCTCCGGTCCCACTGCCCTTTGATGCAATGCACGGGGATCAAACGACTTTTAAATGCAAGACCTACAGTAAGAAACGTATCCCAGTCCCGGAATCCCAGTTCTGCCGTGCGGTAGGAATAAAAAAAACAACCCCAAACCCCCCGTGCAAAATACAATAAAAACAGCCCTGTGGTGCCGACCTGCTGTGCTACGCCGCTGTACACGTCCTGTGGCATCTCGCAGGGCATCAGGTTGACCGACGTGGCCCCGATAACGTCTCTGCCCAAAGCGGCGTAGTGCTGGAGGCCGTTACAGGAGCCGTCCTGCAGGAGAGGCAGAGGCAACACGGGTCAACGGGACAAAAGAACAGATGATTTAAAGAACGTGTGAATGAAAAACAAATCATCTAGATTTTAATTAATTTCCAAATCCCACATCCTACGGTGGACTTTGAACTTAATGCTATTAAATAAAATATTAAAATCAGGTGATCCTAATTAACTGATGGTGAATTATTTGATAGGTCATTTCTCATTGCACTTTATTTAATTGTGTCTCAATTACAAGGAGAACTGCTTTAAGCCGTCCACCGGACTCACTAAATGGGATCAGCTGGATCCGCACCGGTAAGCAGCATCGGCTCACAAGGCGAAATGAAAAAGCCTATTAGGAATATTGCAGTGAAGTTGGGAACGTTCCTGCCGGCAGTAAGAACTATTTTCCCTTTTCATTGCAGTTAAAACGTGACCTCTGACCCGAGTGTCTCGCTGCATCCTTCCCTCCCTTTTCCCTCTATGACCCTCACGCTCAGGCAGAAGCTGCAGCATCTGTGGCGTGTGGAGGAGCAGCGGGCCGCCGCGCTTTAAGCGCTCAGATTAAAAGTCAAGTCAGTAGGTTTAAAAGTTAGTTTTCACCGCATCATGTGTCCGCAGCAGACCCAACATGATTTGCATAACACCATGCAACTCTAAACTAAAAAAAAGAAAAAAAAAGAAATGTATTTAGTACCTGATGAACAGGAAAATTGGAGATGAAGTTGGTGGGGTCGGGGGATCTCACGGCGTTGGCTATCTCCATGCAGCAGCCCAGAGCCTGCCACGGCTCGTCTGCATTCATCCACCACTTGTTCCCCTGAGGAAGACACACACCAGCAAACGGAACGTTACATTTTTACACAAACGGTCCCGGGAATATACGTCTGCCGCGTTTGGACTGAGCGGGGAGAAAGAGCCACGAGGGACTGACGTTGAGCGGGTTGTCCGCCGAGTCCAACACGTCCTCCATGATGGAGTTGGCGTACTCCAGCCGGCCCTCCAGCGAGCTCCTCTTCTTCAGCCCCGTCAGATTGACCAAGTGGATCTTCAGCCAGTCCAGCCCCTTCGGACCGAGGGGCTTCCCCTCCGCAAACAGAAGGAGGGCCCGCGTGACGTCGCTTCCGAGGTGGTTGAAGTACGGCGGGCAGGGGTAGGTGCGCCCCCGGAAGTCCATGTTGTGAGGGAACCAGAAGATCTCGTCCCGCATGTGGTTGGCGATGGAGAGCTTGTAGAGAGCGTCCATGCGCAGGCTGTGCATCTCGCTGCATTTCTTCTTGGCGTTGATAACGTCCCTCTTCATGTGGGCCTTCTCGGCGGAGGTGTAAGCCGGATCCTGGGCGTTGAAGTGGGGGATTTTGGGGGCCTCCGACAGAGGGGGAGGGATGTCCAGCTTGTCGCTGCCCCGATCGTTGAAGATGGAGATGATAATGTCCAACAAGGGTTTGTTGATACTCCAGGCACAGTTGCCCAGCTGGTTGAGGGAGTCCAGGACGGGGAGAAGGTTCTGGCATTTCTCCAGCAGCACCTCGTGCTGCGTGGCCCCTTCCACCGTGCGCATCAGCTTGCTCGGCGTCAGTAGGTAGGCCCCAAACTTGACAGACGTCCAGGGCACGGGGGGGCAGAGCATCGGCATCACGTAGGAGTCAAAGGTCAACTTGCTCTCCATGGCGTCCTGCTGCATCTGAATCAGGATGGGGTGGGGTTTGATGAATCCCACCTGGAGGGCAGAAACGAGCAGATTACTGTAGAACAGAACGAAAAATCTGATCTGATTCAGAGAAGTTTAAAGAGCCGAGTACCCAAATATTATTCATCATTCACACAACTGGTCAACGGTTAATGTCAGAAAGCAAACATCTACAAAAGGAGCATGAGAGCAAACTGAAGATGCCTAAAAAAGGGAAGCACCAATCAGACGTCCTGACATCGATAGCCGGGCTTTTGGGTTTCGGCCAATCCCGAGTACCGATCCGAAGCCTGTGTTTAATTAATGAGCCGCAGTGTGGAAGTGACTGCGTTATTCTTTATGCAACATTAGACTTCACTGGAAAAAAGTAACCAATTAATAACAAATATTAGACTCTAACCGGGGCGGCAGAACGGAGGTGAGTCTTTGATGTGACGGGAACGTAAAGATCCATCAAATGAATAAATACAGAAGCCTGAAAATAAAAAACACCTCAGCAGCGCTCGCATGAGTCAGACTGTCATGCTGAGCGGTAAAATCATTAGGATGCCCCCCTGTTGGGCTAACCTCCAAAGACAGAACGACAGGGAAGGGGGTTCTGTCAAAGTGCATTAAGTCCAATAAGCCCACGATCCCCCCTCTCCCCCCCCCCCCTCCCCCTCTTGCCCTCTCCCTCCCGTGGCAGTGAACCACAACGAGCCAATTAAGGCGACACCAGAAAAGGGATTAGCCCGGCAACCTATTCAACTCTTCCCCCTCGGCCGATTCACTCAAGGGGAGTGTGGGGGGCAGCTTTAGAATTTAGAACTCTTGTGGGTGTTCACAGCAGATTGGCCGGTGCTCAGGTGCACGAGGCGAATGGCCTTTCAGGGGAGGGAGGGGTTGAGGGTTCTCAGGTCTTTCCTAAGTTTCTGCTGCACTACTTTTCTGCTTTCCACATTAAGGAAAATGATTGCGCAACAACTGTATCTGATTAACCTGATTCAGGCTAATTGTGCCCAATTTCCAAAAGGTCAAAATGAACATAATGGTTTTAACTGATGGAAGGATCTCATAATTCTCATCATTTTTTTTTGCGCGGCCGCCGTACCTGCCGCGTGTTACGGAAGGTGTACATGTGGTAGAGGATGGGGATGAGCTTCCTCTCGAAGGCCGGGTTCAGCACGTCGCTGTTCATCTTCAGGTTCTTCACCATCATATCCACCATGTAGATGCCCAGCTCCACGGAGACGATGTAGGGCCAGTGGGTCTCTCCTCCCTGCAGCGAGGGTCCCGAGCTCTGCTCCCTCTCCAGCCGGCCCCAATACTCGCTGGGCAGGACGATGCACTCCTACAGGCAGCCCAATGGAAGCAGGTTGGTTTTCATTTCAGAGTCGCCCCAGTGAGGTCAGCGTGCGTGAGGAGAGTTTTGATATCCAGACTTAAAATAACTTGTCAAACGTTGCGCTGTTTTTTGAGATTTAATCTAAAGATAGCGCCCATGTTTCAAGAAATATGATGAATACTGTCGGCATTTATTTAAATGTCGGCCGAAAGCAAGAACACCCAGCTAGGGAGCAAGAACGAGACGATCCAAAAGGATAAAAAGGGGATTTGGTCCGGACACGAGGAAGGAAGAAGTCGATTGTTCGGCGTCATAATAACTACAACAAAAACACAATAAACAATAGGCTTTGTTTTAAGGACAAAGCCTGCTTGTAAACAAACAAGCTTTGACTAACTTCTGGTGTAACCAGTATGATGAGCTGCTGCGTATTACGGTCTTGATGACATTAGCAAGTTTAGATGCTTTAAAGAAATTTTAATACGGCTGGATGAAATCCGGCGTTCTGATTGGTTCGCGAGTCACAGGGGTTACATTATTGAGCGATAACGTACAGTTGCAGTTAACGTTGACGGTTTCGGGCAACGCGAGCTTTCGCAACCAGACAATTAAGGTGGACGTCATCAGCGATGTGATTGAATGAGATGGTGCGAGATCTCGCAAGGAGACCCGATGCCGTTTACTTGACGGGGACTATTTTACTCTGGACTACAGAAATGAGATACACAACGTTTGGTGGCAAATACTATTTTTTGCTGAACATTATTGGACAATAAAGTACAGCCTCTCGTACCTTATTGCTTAAATAAGTTAGAACTAAGGAAAACTTTGGGAAGCGCTAGATTTAATATGCATTTTACACTTGCTCAAGTATTATAAATGTAATCCTGTTATTTTAAGTGTAGACCGTAGATATCGTGATCAAAACTAATATTCCATTATTAACCCCCCAAAAAGATGACGTTTTCGTCCTGCCAATTATCTAGTGCGATGCACCAAAGCGCCTGCAAAAGCAATCTTGCTGAGAGTAACTAACAGGAGGGTTTCCCCACATACAAAGTACCTTCACAAGAAGACACGTGGAGCGAGATGATTCCTCGTGTTACCTTCGTGTCTTTGGCCAGCAGGTCCGTGTACGCGTTGTAGATATTCCGCAACTTTTCCACCACCTGGTTCTGTTGCTTCTGCTGCACACAGTACTTGGTGTAGACGCGGTGGCCCAGATCCCTGCCCAAGATCTTCAGCGACTCCCCGCTGGGAGGCAGACTGGCAACGCTCTGAAGAGGAGGACACGAGCGGAGAAAGGTCAAGCGGCAGAGAATACCGTCACGGGCAGCATTCGGTCGAAGCCGGATGCGTCTGCCGCTTGTGTTTGGTGGTTTTACAGACTTTGCAAGGTGGCAGTGTGGAAAAAAAACACAACAACAAATATTTTCTGCAATGTTGCAGTGAAGCTAAGCAGACATCCATCAAATGCCTTTGACTCAAACTTTGCGACTCCTGGCCGGCCGGGTCAGGCGGTTTGTGTTACCTGGATCATGATGTCGACGTACTCGCGATCCTCCAGCACACAGAGGTAGGGATAAAGGTTGAGCCTGTAGTCCTTGGTGTTGGTGTTAGCCAGGATCATCTTACTCTCCCTCAGGGCCTGCAGGAGGATCTTCTGCCACTGTGCCCGGTGATCCGCCAGCAGCTTCCTCTGAAAGGACAACACAGCTGATCTCATGGAGGCGACTGCCAGCAGGAAACCCTCAGAAGACGTGTCAAACGAAAATCCCGCAGCGATGCTCGTTTATCCCCCGCCGCATGAACTCGATGGAACGGCATTTAAAGCTTGCTGTGAGGGGTCAGCATTGTTTGATATGATACGATACTGGTATGAAGCTAGAGCAGGTTAGCTTCGCACAAAAACTGGCAAATAGCAAGCCAGGTTTGCCCCCAACGTCTGCCTTCCAGCCCAATAATTAACATTTAATATCTTATTTGTTTAACCTGTAAAACAGAAACTGTTAAAACAGCGGGTTGCGGTTTTGGGGGGGCTTACAGAAATTAGCTCAAAATTAGTATTTAAAGCTAATTTCTGTTTTTCTTGAAGTGACTAAATAATGCATATAATTTCAATGTATTTCAAGTACTTTCTGTATTTTTTAAAACCCCAAAAATTCTTTTGAGTCTTTAAAGCCAGTCTTAACTGTTCTCTCCGTGCGCTCCCTTTGGATGTAATTTAAATGTACAGGAAGCCAGAACAATAAACAATTATTATCTTCGGTGCACTTGAATCACATTCTATGCCCTGCATAGAGAACGGACGCCAAAGGAGCCTCCGTAGATGCTTAGGCAGTTGTTTTGTTCATGCATGTGCGTGGCTAAACGTGCATTTTGTGCACGACTCCCACATAAACAAATGCGTCATTATTCTGCCCTGCCTGCCTGTGTGTAAATGCTTCCCGACCACACGGGACTCTCCGCCCGACCGCTCGCTTCCCCCCGTCGCCCGCCTGCAGAGGCGGGCGAGCCAGTCTGGAATGTAAATGCCAGAGCTGTAAAAAATAAAATAACGGCACGCCACAGGAATGTGTTCCTTACTCCAAGTCCCGTCTACGTGCACATCATTTAAAAGTTTATAAAAAAAAGGAGGAACTTCATTTGTAGGAAACAACTGGTAATAAATAAATGCAATTCGATACATCATCTAACAATAATAAATTGATGTGATTTTTTAACCGCCAAGATAAACACTACGTTTGTACTGTGAGGCAGAATGTCGGATTATGGAGGATTGTTTGCGGATTAAAGAGACGGAAATACAGCACAAATGAAGCTACGTGTTTTTTTATCAAATGGGAGGCGACAAAGTTTTGGAGGTTTATCTTCTACTTTAAAAAACATCGCATCAGCAACAACATTCCTGTAGATAAAGGTGGACCAATTATTTCTACTAATCCCACAAGAAGGAATCAAAATACCAAACGCTGTGCCTCCAAAATATTTTAGGGTTTGATATGGATTTCGTAGGAACAAACCAGCATTGGCAGCCTTCTATGAATCTGGTGCATTGAGAGCGTGATGGCGGTGAGAAGAAGAGGCAGAGACAGGTGGGTCCTTTTACCATTTTAGCCATGTGATCGGTCACGGGCTTGGCAGCCTCCACAGAGTCGATGGTGACGGTGCAGTCTTCTTCCAGGCGGAGCTGCTGTCTGAAACGCTCCTGAAGCTCCTCCTGGGTGAAGTCCAGTTTGGGGTACTGGTGGTCTGCCCTCTAAAAGCGCGCACACACACACACACACACACAGGAATTATTATGATTTCACACCAATGAAAACGTAGTAACCGAGCTCACTCCCTTTCTGACTGTCAAATCAAACCCACACTGGACCTTTAAAGAGCTTCCTTTCCTTGTGCTTGGTTGACGGACCGACGCTGAGCTCACTTTTAAACACCTCGAACCACTTAGAGCCTCGACGTTGGCTGGACTTTGCCTGAGAGGATTAATTCGGGGCAAAAGTAAAGAGTTTATAGTTTATAAAACTATTTAAGGCTGCTGCCAGGAGAGCGTTTCCATCCCACAAGTGCTGGCTCGGGATTCCTAGAGTAAATAAAGAGTTTGTTGTTCAGCATTTATTACTTTTAAGTTTGGAACGGACACCTGATCGCATGTTAACATGCATGGATGGGGATTTTTGGAGTGCATGTTGCATTGTGGGAAATAACTGCCCACAAAAGCAAATATTGTTCGGCATCTCGGCTGGTTTATTATTCAGTAGACGATATGGTTGCTCCAGTGCTGCTAACAGATTTAGAATTCTGTTCATTTAAACTACAATTCCAATCGTTGTTATTGTTGCAACATTATTTGAATGCTTCGTAAAACCGAATAAAAACCAAAACGACTTCCGAATCCTTTCAGTGTCCGGCCCACAATGCATTGGGGCCGGTTCCCAGACGAACACGATGAATAATTTGATGGAACACCACACAATCTCTGGCACGTTGAAACGAACGCAAGATCAAACTGCATTTTGTACGAGCCTCATCGGCTTAATAAAAAAAAAAGCTCCATCTCACAAAAACAAACAACATTCTAATTAGATTGTGTGTTTGCCGGCGATCGGGAAAACCTCCGGAGAGCATCCGGTCTGCTCCCGTGTTATCTGGTGGACCAGTTATTTGGACAAGCCGTCCAGTCATTAAAACCAACCCGCCGGAAAGTCACAGTCGCATTAACCAGCCACCGTGGCAACCCGCGCATCTGACCCGCTGCACATTCCACCGTGTTTCACATACAGCGCCGAGATGAAAATACATGACCCGCTGACATCACACGCGCAGGTCCACAATAAGCAAAGGAGAGAGGAAACACGTCGCTCACACGGCGACCGAGGAGAAGGTGGCGACAGGACTAAGGCTAAAAATACGGCAATTAGACAAAAAGCTGTTAATGAATCATGGGAGAATCATCAGTGGAGAAGAGGATAAAAAAGGGGGGGCGAGGGGCGAGAGGAGGAAAGGCGAGGAAGACGAGGGACCCATTAGAAAGCAGAGTTGGCTCAGTATAAATAGGCCAGTGCTGTGAAGGGGTGACAATCAGAAGACATCTGAAGTCGTGCATTGTCGCTCTTTGACACAAGTCTATAATGCTTTTTGATCACATGGCAAGGCTGATTACATCATACATCTGCAATCCACCCAGAATTTACATGCCTTTCATAACGGGGGGTCCCGGGCGCCCCGTTTGGTCTTGCAAATACGCAACTTTAAGAACAGGGACCGGCTCGCTTAAAGAGAAGCAAGAACAACGGAACTCTGTGTCGACGGCCTCGAGCGGTACCTGCGTGTAGAACTCCTGCACCAGCGACGGGCACTGCGCGGCGCTGGCGTGGAGGCGGGGCTTGTAGTCGGGCTGGACGAGGTGCACGGCCTTCAGCACCATGTCCCGCTCGTCCTGCCGGAACACACACTGGCTGAACAGGTCGTCCGCGGACAGGCCGTCCTCCTCCATCTGGCGCAGGCACCTAGACACACAGGGACGGACGGACGGTTGGCGCGCCGGGTCTTCTCGAGCAGAACAACAGGCCCAATGATTATTTCAAGGTTCTGAGGTACTTTGAGTTCCTTTGAAATCGAAGCGCTGTTGCCTGGATACTTCCCCAAGACAAAACAAAACATGGAAAAAAATAAAATAATAGGAGGACCAAAGACTTCATTATGCTCTATTATCCGCTGCTGGTCCTGAGATCAGGGCTTTCCGCCTCCTACCCGCAAGACGGATTAAAACACAAGATTGAGTTCTCAATCAATCTATTGAGAAAGACACTTCACAGACAGTTACAGCGGCTCTGTTGACAAAAAAAGTGTCTCTGAATTTAAGGCAGTTTAATACATTATTGCAACATTTGTGTACTGTGTCTTGGGTCACATAGGAGCTGCAGAGTGTAAAACAAAGTAGAAATGTTATATATAAGTTTCCCAGAGAATCAGAGTTTGGAGTCTGATCACAGGTTCGGGGGTCTCGACCTCCTGACCCGCCTGTCGATGTGGGAATGACAGTGAGATAATCACATGACCTGCTGGGCTACTGTTTAATTCCGCTTTTAAAAAGCTCCCTCGTCAGTCCGTCGTGTATCTGTCGCCTTCCACAATCAACAGTTGCAGAATACTTGCGCTGACGTGTGGGGTGGAGGGTAGAAGGGGGGGTGGGGGGGTTCTGCATGAGGCAGATGGGCGCCGACGACATCAGCAAAATGTATATTCAGATTGAGTCTCTTCGTCTCCATGACCGGACTGCAGAAATGAGATAATAGCGGCGTGCAGCCGATCCCTGGAATTCAAATGAGAGGCGCAATAACACGATTATATTATAACTCAATTTTATATACGATACCTCAGAGGGACTTTGAATTAATATGTTCAGCCTGGTTGCGTCTTTATTCTTGTGTGATTAGTGATATTTGGGAGCTTCAATGAGAAATATCGGGCCCGTGTAAAGGTTCTATGGATTTGCTTATTATGAAACTGTAAGACGTATTCTTCTGGTCGAGCCAATGCAATGTTTTCATAATGACTGAATGCCGCTCTACTTGTGTCACCCACGGCGCCTCCCTCTCATACGCACTTTGGGACGCAACGCCCGACGGCGAGCCCGTGGCCGATGTTTGGTTGCACTGCTCCCCTGAGGTAAACAACCAAACTGCATGACGGAGCGGAGAGACAGAAACGAGGAAACCCCACCCGTCATCGAGCACGGAGAGAGCGCCGCTCCACCCTAAACACCACATGTGCACAACAGCGTGCTAATTGCCTCCTGGAGGATCGGCTGGGCAGCGACGATCAGGGCTCTGCACATTATTTAACGAATAGGACTGAGAAAGCCTCGCGTATGAGGCAGGTGCTTTATTTCTGAGGTGCGCTTCAGTTCTTTAGTGTTTTCACGCGTGACTCGGGAGCCTCGTGTGATGCTATGTGGGTCAGAGAAGATGAGAGAGGGGGGGGGGGGGATCAGTATCAGTCTGGGTGCCGGCACCGTGGTCCAGAGGAACAAAGACAGCAAGGAGGCTGAAAAGGTGGGGCGTAATCAGCCCGGCGCCGCTGCACCCTCGGGGAGCAGAGCGCTCCGGAGGACGCAGCCCTCACAAAAGGGAGCAAGTCAGAGGGATGAGCGTGTGAGGGAGGGAGGGAGGGAGGAGAGGAACACGGAGGAGAAGGATGCTGCGAGGGAGACTCGTGAGCAGAGGGCGACATCGGGTGATGTTAGGAGAGGGCAGAAGGGTCGAGAACAAAGTCAGGAGGGCTTCAAACACACGGAGGGAAGAAGAGGGTGGGGAGGACGGAGGGAAGAGAGGCTGCCGGGGGGGTGGGGAGGGGGCGGAGGGGGGAGCATCAGTTTACTGTGATCGATGGACCAACCCGATACCTGCCCGCAACCTCACAGCCCTGCACCCCCCTGTCCCGCTATTGGACCTCGCCGCATAGCGTGATGTCTACAGAGGCAAACTATTTGAGGAGCAGTTAAAAACAATAGATATAGACCTAGATATAGATATAGACATTAGTGATTGCAAGTATTACAATGAAAAATAAATAACAGTAAATTGGAATCAATTTGAATTCAACAGGAGATTCATGGATTTATATATATATATATATATAGGAGTTATATGCTCAGGCTGTCGAGCAAATAACTTCATGTCACATGCAGATAGAAATAAACCGTAAATAAAATCCATATATTTGTGAAATAGATGGAAGGTGAAATGCACAAAGTGGTGAGTTAGCGAGCTAACCCAACCCGAGCAGCCGCAGGGTCGCAGCGTTTTCCACACCACCTTCCTGCTCGCTCCTGATTGAACGCACGTATTGTAAGTCGCTTTGGATAAAATGTTAAATGGGAACGTAAAAGCTTTTGGAGTTAGAGAGTCCACGTGTTTTCTTGAAATCACGGCATGAACGTGCTTGGTTCATCATCTCATTTTAAAAGAAAATTCCATATTTATAAGTCCATAATTCTATATTTACTCTGGGCTGATTGGATCACACACTCACGCAGACAAACGCACACACGTAGTGTGCCCGGTCGGCGTACTGTTTGTCCTAAATATCATGCAATTAATCTGTGAGGGTCTGACACACAGTCAGTGAGATACAAACTTGATTAATAACACTTGATGGGGATTTTGTCACAATGACCCAGTTACCGCTGGGACACAACTGGGCTGCTGGTTGTCCTCGATGAAAACGAAAATTGCGAAAATTTGCAAAGGTTGTCTGAGCAACACAAAATAATCAAGTTCACCGCGGTGCACGAGGGCAGCGTTCTGCTGTCACCGAACCGTTTAATCAGCCGAAGCCGACCTAATTAACGGCATCAGCATGCCGCCACAACCAAAGGAAGTCTGGGTGGGTAAAAACTACAATAATTGTTAAAAAAAAAATAAAAAAAACACCACGAAAAGACAGGAAGGAATTGAAGAAACAAAACCCTGTAGTGCTGGGTTGCCATGGAAACAATCAGCGATGAGAGAGAGAGGAGCAGCGAATGAAGTTCAGTCGATCCCATCGGCTCGATGCAGAAGAGATCACTGATACCGTGTGGCACTCAAAATATATCATGTGTTGATTTACTGTTGACAACTTCCAACTTATTTTAAACTGGACCACGATGGCAAAAAAGAAGCATTAGCCATCCCAGTTGAGCTCATACATCAGCAACAAGCATTCAGAAAGAAAGAAACGACAATAGAAAAGCTAAAAGACAAGTGGTTTTGGTCTAAAAAGCCCAACTTCAGTAACTTGAGGATAAGGGTGGGAAAAGTCAATCATTAAATTAATAAAAAAACATTAATGAAGCCTATAAAAGGCAAAGAAAACTACACGTTGGTTCTTCTCAATACCATTAGTCTACACGGCCATCGGCTGCAGACACGGATAGTCATGGCTTCAGTCGTCAATAAATGGAATAGGTAAGATACTGTGCTGCTGGTTAGAGGATGCTAAACCATTAGCACAGTATGACCCCTGCTGGCACTTTGCTGAATTACAACTAGTCTCCTTACAAATGTGAAATCTCTGTCGCGTTCAAATTAAATGCTTATTATAACAAACACGGCTCATCATGAGTCTTGCTCGTGTGTGTGTGTGTGTGTGTACCTTGTGATGAGCTTTGGCTGGCAGCCGGGATTACGGCCCATACACTCCAGGGCGGTACAGTAGGACCCCAGATTTGGCTTCAGACCTGCCTCTTCTAACAGAATGAATATGCGGCCGATCTGATTCAACGTTCCCTGCGAACAGAGAGAGAGAGAGAGAGAGAGAGAGAGAGAGAGAGAGAGATTTGCTTCCACATAGTCTTTGAAAAGCAAGTACACGAGTGGCATCGTGAGGACGTTCGCATGCAACAACGCGCGGTTCACCGGCCAGTTGAACCACGCGGCCCAATAAATCGGTTTTGAACAACAAATGCCAGCTCCGCCCCATCTTGAAACCCAGGGACTCACCTTCTTGGCCCACACCCTCATCATGATGTTGTAGAAGTCCGTGTTGAGCAGCTTACGTCGACTCCTCACCCGGTGCTGGCTCAGGAGGAAGCTGTGCGCCCGCTCCACGTCCCCGGCGAACACGCAGGCCTCCAGGTAAGAGCGGATGCTCAGCTGGACGTCGCCGCACGCTGCCGCCACCTCGACGTCCTCCTCCTCCTCCTCCGGCCGCTGCGGGTTGCTCGACAGCGTCCACCGGCTCCCCTGCTGATCGAGGCTCTTCTCCATCTCCTCGGCTGGCTCCTTGGCTTCGGTCTGCCTCTTGCCCTCTTTGACGGGTCCCTGCTTTTTGGAGGCCTTCTGTTTCCCTTTGGGACCCTTATGCACCGTGGCGGCGGCGGCGGTGGTCCCCACCTCTGTTGAAGAAACCGCGGCCCGTATCTCGTCGGACAATTTCGTGCGAGCTCTGCCCTTAACCAACGGCGCGGCGCTGGATATTACTTTGTGAGAAGTCCCGGGCAGGGCCGAGCCGCTTTTGCTTCCTTTAGATTTGCCCGACGGTTTCTCCTTTACATTCTTTTGTATTTTCTGAGGGAGGCGCTCCTCTTTTGTGAGTTTGTTTTTCTTCTCCCGAGTTAATTTCTCCATCCAGCGGCTGGTCTTGGACTTAGACGCTGCTTTAAGTGTCTTGCCGGATTTAGGAATGTCAGTTTTCTCCTTGGGCGCGACTTTGGGGCCCTTACCGGACGAAACCCCTCTTCCGGAGGAAGGGGCTTTGACAAATTGCACGTTTGCATGATGGACGTCTAAAACGACGTCAGGCTGGAGTTGCTGGATTCTGGCTTTAAGCACTGAGAGAGAGAAAAAATGTGAGTAAACAACGTTGCAGAATGAAGTCCTGGATTAAACAGGAAACAGATGCAGTTTGGCAGGCGGAATAAGGAGAACCATGACATCATGACTTAAGACGATGACGTACCGTCTAACAACTGAGACTGCTCCACGACACGTTTCTTAGCATCGTCTCTCTTTGGGATCATAAATGAAACTTTTCTTCTCTGAAGCCGCAGTGGTGTCTCTGAAAAAACAAATACACACACATTACATTGGAGTTACTAACAGGTAATCCGCGTTCTGCCCAGAAACCATTACTTCTACGATCACTTGCGCTACATGTTCCCTCCACACACACGATGGTCAATGCCGCTCAAGGACCAGGAGGGGTCGGATACCGAACCTCTGCTCTGACCCCCCTCGACCACACGAGCTCCAGCCAACACTCAGGCTGAAATACGGTCAATGTCAGTGACATAAGACCGGATGCAAGAACATAGAAGGAGCCCTTAAGCGTCACGTTGGGGTCCACAAAGCATCCTCAGCCTGGACCCAGTAACAAAAAAAAGAAGAAAAAAAAAAAAAAAGAGTACCCTCACCGGATATTCGTCTGATCCCGCCGTCTCTGGTGGACACACACAGCGGACAGCGGTCCGCCGGAGACACGCGAACGGCGCACTTGTCAAACAAAGTGCGGCGACTCACGCATTTCGCAAAGGCACACACTCTGAGGAGCGACATGTTGACATCCAACAACCCGCGTTACTTCACAGCTCTAGGCGGCCATCTTGAATGAGACCGAGCTAGCCGAGAGGTGCAATCATCGAGGGGTTAAGGCGCGGCTAAGGGATTGCAGATACATCGAGCAGACGGGGATTTTGACGTTAACGATCGCTAATCACTCGTGATGCTGCGTGATTGAGATGTCATTTTATCAGGTCAGATGGAGATGTTTGATTATTCTTGTGATTTCCTGTTATGTTTGTGGAGCCTGGAAATCTTAATGGGAATTCAAGAATGAAACATTACAAATCTGTAATGTATTCGGTATTTCAGTCTTTCTAATGGCTCCAGATAAAACACCTTCCCATCAATTGTACAAAATCATCATATTTCCCAACTTCAGGTCACCTTTATCATTTCTAATAAAATATGTAAAAAACATATATGGTCAAAAATGGGGCTTGCCACTTTTAGAAAATTAATAAATACAGATGTAAACAATGATAAAAATGGCTCTAATTCTGCTATTGATGGTTTTATTAAAAGCAAGAAAAAAGCTCCCACTTCCAGCTCTTTGTTTTCTGATTTATTCTCTTTCTGTTTGGTTATTGACAAAGGTATCTTGTTTAGAGCCTTTTGGATCTTTTGTATGTATCTCCTGCCTTATATATATATCGGTATTTACAAAAAACAATTAGTTATCGCCACATTATATTGACATGTATTTACTGTAACTTTTCTTATTTTAAATGGAAGGTGACTTACATGTGGCCTACAGGTGGCAGTCTTGGCAAAGTCAAACAAAGTTGGACTAGAGGTCAACCAGGAGATCAAGGTGAAAACGAGTATCATGGTTTGTATCACAATTAGACATTTTGTATTTACATATGTGTTATTTTCAGCCCCTTTCAAATTGGATTCTCTGAGATGTTTTGCTAATACAAATGTATCCTCATTGGTACAGTATACAGTTTAGTATAGGAGAGAGTTATATAAGGCAATAGGTTGAAACTCAGATCTATAAGCTTCTATCTAAATGTAAACGTGAAGTCCCTCTGTTGGAGCACAAATGTTCATCTATAGTCCCTAGGCAAGTTTTTACAAATTATTAGACTGAAGTTATCAATACAAAGCTTTAATAAGCACCGTGGTAACAAAACAATATGATATCTTACAATAAAATACATAAATGCATTGCAAATGTAATTGTGTAACGACAGTGCCGGAGGTCATAAGTGAGATCAGTTTGCACATTAAATTGGCTTTAATGTATCTCTGAATTTTATGTTTAACGGTTTGGTTCGTAAGCACAGAAGCAGCCGCTGAAATTTGGCAAAAAACCTGCATCATGGGTTGAATTTATCTCCTTTGCTTTAGTCTGATGGTACACGCTGGTAGTGCTCCCGTGCAACACGCACGCACACCGACCTCACCGCAGAACCTATTAAAGCCAATTGTAAATGATCGCCTTCCGCTTCTTTCGGACTTCTTGAAGTACGGTTTAAATCAAGCGTGACTCGGCTCCAAATTGAAAGTAAAACGAAACGTATCTCATTCACATCCTGTACACTCTGTGACCCCCCCCCCAGCAGCCTCGGCCTCCCCCTGTCATGCATCCATAAAGCATTCTTAAACACTTTAGCGGCCCTTTGTGTCTCGGGCGACTGGAGGTTAACACAAGCGCTACTTGACGGTGAGGGGGAGGTGGGGCGGGGGGGGACCCGGCAGTACATCTTTTCTCAGCGGAGGCCGTGGCTGAGAGCGCAGCGGTAGGGCGTCTGCTGCTGAGCTGTAGGTGAGGATATCGCCGAGGTGTTTGTTGCCACGGTTCACGAGCGGGGGGCCCCCTTGACAGCCTCGTTTGATGTGGTCGGCCCCCGTCGGCGGCCGGCTCTTTGCGCTGGTGTGACAGTCATTGCCGGCTGAGTGACTGTCAATGCCTCGGCCGACAAAAGAGGAGAAGACAGGCATTCACGGGGCCTGATAATGGCCAGGCCGGGACAAGGCTGCCATTCTCACACACTTTGATCATGTGCGCTCTTTTGCACACCTTTGTGGGGGCCGCCTATTTGTTTAGCAGATGGAGAGTAGCGCTGCTTTTTGATGGAGATACTTCTCCGTGAGATGCCTGTGGTGGTAAAAGCCTTTGCCGCGTGTGTGTGTGTGTGTGTGTGTGTACGCACCACTTACATGGAATTAGTGACCTGCGTAAAAAACAAAACCCTGCTTCTTGAGAAACATGTGTGTCACCCGAGAGGTCCTGTTTACAGCTGAGCTTGAAAACTTCATCAAACTCTTTTTAAAATCACACTTTGGGGCTTAAGCTGACACACGCGTTTTTCCCCTCCGAGGCACTATATTATAAAACATAACTCATCACAGCACACACTTTGTGTCCATTACTGTCCATTACAGGGAGACAGACGTCAGAAGGACCCCTCGGGCTTCTGGTCGGGCCTTTACCGGACTGCTGTGACTCACTCAGCTCAGAGAGTCAATTACAATGTCTTACGATGTGTCATGCGCTACTTACAAGTGCATGTTAATGGAATCATTTGAAATAGTTGTGGAAGCTGCTTCAAACTTCAGTGACTCTATGTCTCAACCTCAGCCAACAAAGCCAGTGGGGAGAGTGAAGAAACGCAGCGTCAGCAAAGATTTTCTCAAAGTGCTTTTCGTTCCCCCGTCCTGCAGGTCCTCTGTTATCAGCAGGGCACAGATGAGGAACTCTCAGAGCTCTTCACAGCATCAGATGGACAGAGCGGGACACCCCGAGGGCCGCCGCGTCCTAAGCGGGGGCCGAGTCCGGGGGGGGCGGTCTGGTCAGCTCTTTTATTTTGATCGCGTCCAGATGTTTGTCAGCCAACCGTCAAAGACACATTTCAAAGAATTGCATAATAGCTGAAATGACCCCTTCTGCTTCAGCGTCCACAGCGAGGAGAAAGTAGATTGTTGTGTTCATTTGAAAAAGCAAACGAGTTCCGAACCAGAACGTCGGCGCTCTTTAAAAGCACGAGGTCGCGGCTGAGCTCAAACACGACCGCGAGAGACAAGGGGGAGAAAAAAGAGAGACAAGGACTCAGCAGGCGGGCAAAACAATTAATAATAGGGAGCTATTACTGAGGGACTGTCAGAGCCAGGAGGGAGGTTGGGTTTCAGGCCCTTTTGAAGACTTTGATGGTACAAAACAGGCCTCATTATGGAGATATTATCTCTATTCATACACTTACAGAGCCGCTTGGATTCCTGCTGGGAAAGATTAGGTTCCTCCAC
Source organism: Gasterosteus aculeatus (assembly GCF_964276395.1). Taxonomy (NCBI): domain Eukaryota; kingdom Metazoa; phylum Chordata; class Actinopteri; order Perciformes; family Gasterosteidae; genus Gasterosteus; species Gasterosteus aculeatus. The sequence goes on along the minus strand of NC_135695.1, from coordinate 19,718,567 downwards.
TTGAGAACATCCTCCTGCGTCCAGAGCGAAATGTCTCTTCAGCCGCGTGATGGATTAGGACGGATCTTCGCGGTCCTCTAATGACGACGTTGACCGCCTTGACTTTACTCCTCTGACCGGATCCCGTTGGTGGGCTTTGAGTGAAACGCGCAGAGCGTGTCGGACAGCTCGCCGTGGCGTTTTTTGGTCTCATGTTCCCCTGAGGTTGAATCCTCAATTCTTTGGTATCGGACCAAATACCCGTGAAACTAAATGACGCTGCCATCAGCAGCTGAGCTGCATTTTGAACACATGGTTTGTGTTGTTGAGTGAAACTAAGTAACCAAGAAAACAACATTAAACCCACATTTGTTTTTCCCATACATGAAATATATTTGGAAATGTGTTTCCAATATTTATACTAGCCGAGTATAAATACACAGTTTAAAAAATAATTGACTGCAGGGCAGTTTTTATCTTTTTTCTATATATGCATACACTACAGTACACTGGACACTGTGCCAATCCTCACTACTTGTTAAAAAGTACAAATCGGCAGAGTCGCGTCGTGAACATCAAAGACGCACACTGTAAAACAGCGGGCGATCGCACGTCATGACGTTTAACAAAGAGACACATTTTGCTCATGTCTTCGCTGGCACTGAGCTCAGAGCCCAAACATTTGTTTCCAGGACACCACAAAGCGACCGGCCGCCACATCTGACACTCACATGAGGCCGAGCTTTGTTATTGACCTCGCCAGAAGTCACGTTGAAGGATTGCAAGATTTTAATTACGGGAGAATTTTTAACAAAGAAAGGACAAATATATAGAGAACGTATAGAGTCAGACTGCATTTTAATTGCATGTATTGTATTTTACTGTATTATGTTGGTTTCCAAAGTGGTTGGAAAACGTTTGATTTCATTCCAGATGAAATGATAAAAAGTTGTTTAAGAGTGTCTACGAATAAAAGTTTATTTTTCTTTCAAGTCCTTTGAATTTGACCATCAGTGATCAGTTGATTGACATGATATTACATATTAAAATAGTATCAATGTGCGTTGTATGAGATACAAAACTCAAATAAAGTCAAATGAGCTTTTCTCTGTCAACAAATTGTTTAACTTCTATGACCTGAATAACGAACGTTGGCAACTCTGCTCCAAACATTATGAATCTCATACTGGAAAAAATAAATGCTTTGAGCTGTTGGAGAGTTTAAAGTTGACATTTGGAGTCTGTTGGGATCAGCTGGAAGCATCATCTGACAACACAACAACACAATCCGCCTCTTTCAACGCCTCAGGCTAACTTTTAACTTGTAAGGAAAACGTCTTCAGAAAGTCATTTTCCCGAAGAGCCAAGACGATGATGCAGCTCGGAAGAATGAAGCGAAGGGCGACTGTGACCCAAACGCCCGACATGAATCCTTTAACACGTGTTGCCGCGGTGCTGAAATACAGAGAACAACAGACGAAACGCTGAACCACGCCTGCAAACATTTAGATGTCCTGAAAACTGCACCCACTTAACGAAGAACACGTTCCTGATGATCCCTCGTCCCGAATCTCTCCGTCCTTCAGAGCGAAATATCTCTTGTCTCAACCTCAGACAAGAGATATATATATTGCGGCGTGGTTTAATGGAGGGTCAAAGGCTGTGATGATTACAAAGGTACCACGCAGATGTGTGCCGAGAGCAGCTTTGATGAAGAGCCCGGCGGGCGACCCCCCCCCCCCCCCCCCCCAAAAAAAAGAACATAATGGCAGGTAGACAGGAATGGCTCGGAGGTGGGAAGAGGTGACTGGTCTCGTTCTCACAAGTGTGTCTTTTATGATGGGAAGGTTTAAAAAAGGGGCGCGACGGCGAGTCTCTGGGGGCAGTTAACAAGAGTGTGAAGTGACTGTCACCCTCGCCGGGCTCCTCACACACACCTCGTGGCCTCGGGGCGCCGCTCCTAATTGAAACAGGGAGCCCCTTCAGAGGGGGAAGCAACCGCCAGCGGACCGCCGAGAAACGTCTGGGTCTTCTCCGACCTTTTCAACCTTTTTCCATCTTTCACACGAAAGGTTTGGCTTTTTTCATCTCACGTTGAGTAAAATGAGGAACTTCTTTCAATCGGCCGAGTCCATGCCGATCGATCCGGACGCAATTTGGGGACACGTGGGACACAAAATCAGAAGATCCTATGAACATCACATTGTGTGTCATTTATATGTAGATAAAACATGTCGTTTTTTTTTTACATGGGATCACGTGAGGACTTTCTGGAGTCTGTAAGTTGCCAGAAAACTCATTTTTCTCAACTCAACTCAAGGGAAATAAGCCTGGATCGGTGAATTTGTCCATGTTACAACTTTTAGGACCAGGTTATATAAATGAGGACTATTCAAGAATAACAAAAAAAGGTCCCCAAAGTAACAGATGTCTCTTTTTGAATCATTAGCATCGTCACTGAGGTTGTAATTCGCCTGTTGGCCACTAAGTGCAATTAGCTTGAAAAAGCCGGCGCTTCTGGGGCTCGGGCCACTTCCCGGTTGTTTCATTAGACGGGTTAATTCTTAGCGCCGAGTGGTATTAAACTTTAACTCCTTTAACCCGCGGCAAGAAAGCACTCTTTGCCCTTTATGTTCTAGTTGGATAGGATTTTCTTTTTTTTTCCCCTTTTCTTCACGTACTAATAATGCATCAAGAATGCTGGAAAAAAAGATTCATCCCCGTAAACCCGAAGGGGACTTCTAACCTTAATAAGGTTCATTACACGGCCCGTGAAAAACAGACAAGAGTGTGGGAAGTCACAAAAAAAGGTGTTCTTCATTTCCGTCCTGCTCCCCCAAATGAAATGGCCGAGATCAGAGAAGGTGTTCCATTGAAATATTAACACAGGTGATCAGAGAGCTTCTTCTGGACAAACTCTGCCGACACTCCTGCAACCTGCTCTGTGTTGCCGACTTGCTCGGTGATTCAAACCAGCAGGGGCCATAAAAAAATAAAATAAAAAAAAGCTCCCTTAATTTGCCACATGTGGCCAAGAGAGAAGAAAAGAGAGTGAAGGTGTCAAAGAGAAAAAAGGACTCAGAGTCTCCGAGCTGGTTCACACTGGACAGCGATGGAGGGCGATTGGGCCGCGTTCACACCAAGGGGAGATAACGGCGAGGAAAGCCGGTGTGAGTCTCTCCAGGTGAACGCGACAGAGAAGAAGAGGGCGATAAGATCCTCAAGGCGAGAAGTTTCCCACAGAACAAACAGAAAGAAGAACAAAAAATAAATAAAGGGACGTCGGTCGATGAGGGCTTTCTCATTTGTTTGAAATGGTTATGAATGAGTGAGGTGGCCCCACCCCACCCTCGACCCCACCCTCGACCCCCCCCCCACCACCACCCCACCCCTCTCTCCTCCAACCCCCTAGACGCCGGCCCTGCCCAGGATAAAATGCAGAAGAGGGGACTGACCGACTGAGCGTGCAGGCCGTTCTTTTGCTGCTCCACTGCTCTGTGCTACAGCTGACACACACGGGCTGCCTGCAGACACACACACACACACACACACACACACACACACCCTCTCTCCCCTCCCGTACTCGCTCGCTCGCTCACTCCGTCTCTTTCTCTCTCCCTTTCTCTCAGTGCCGCACGCGCGCACAAACGCACACACACACACGCACACGCGCACGCGCACTCACGCAGTCAGTCACCAATCCTCCTCATTCAACTGCCTCTCAGCCACGGGTCAGCAGCTCAGACAGGCACCTTGTTCCTATTCAGCTGGGAAGAGAAGAGCATCGCAAGGTGCACACACACACACACACACACACACACACACATGCGCATCTTCAAACCGCCCCAGGACTTTATCTGTGGCAACGGGAGAGAAGACCTGAGTGCGAGGACGAGCAGCGGCCACAGCGACAGGGAGCGGGACCAAAGAGGGACTTTTGAAGGTGGACCCATAAACGGGAGCGTCGGACGAGAAGGAGCGAAGATGACGACGGGAGCGGGCGCGTCGCTGTAGGGAGGCCTGCCGTCGGCCCGAGGGTGGGTGCCACTTCCCTCCCTTCACTCCCTTCAGGACTCACCACCTTCCAACCATCCCTCCGCCGGGACATCTCCCCCCCCCCCCCCCCACACTCCCTCCCTCCCCCATCATCAGCATGCCTGCAGCCTGCACCAGGTGCACCTTGGGAGTCTGACCCACCATGTGCAGATGGACGCCGTCCGCAGACCATCTCTGTCCTGAGCCCGCCCTCGGCACCACCACCACCACCACCACCACCACCAGCAGCACCAGCAGCACCAGCAGCACCAGCAGCAGCACCAGCAGCAGCAGCGGGCGACCTCTGTCCTCTCCCAGCGCAGCCTCCCTCTGCCTGGCATGCTTCAGCTTGCTGCTGGTCACCGCCGGCACGGCCACGGGGGCCTGTCCTCCCGGGGCCGGGCGTGAGCCCCTCCAGGTGCTGGCGAGCGGCATCAACTGTTCGTGGACTTTGGAAAGGCACGCTCGCAGTTACAATCACCTGGAGGGCGACGTCCGACTGCGGCGGCTCTACTCCGCCAACAAGTTCTTCCTCTGCATCGACAAGACGGGCAAGGTCGACGGCACGCGGCGGAAAAACTACGCGGACAGTAAGTGCACTTAAGTTCTGAGTTATCGGATGTGTGTTGAGGGTCACCGGGGAGGAGGCCCCCCCCCCCCGTGACGTCCTCGCTGCACGTATTTTTTATGGCCGGACTTTCTTATCTGTTGAGCTTTTATAGCGGTTGAATATTCTTTTGGCTTCGCGGCGGGCCGAGCTATTTGCGCGGTGTTTGGAGCTGGAGAGGCGCGTTGCTAGGTGGGGAATACCCTCGCGTGGATTTAGGCTCCTCGCGGGAGAGCCGGCAAAAGAAAAAGCTGACTGGAGGAAAAGACGCTCGAGCGTCGGTCGAGTCGCGCGAACTGATGCTCGAGGAAGAAAAAAAAAAGAAAAGAAAGAATAGCTTCAGTTTCAACGGCGATTAACTTGTCAAAACAAAAAGTGCATCAATTGCAAGCAGCAGGTGGAAACGGAAACACGTTCCTCTGCGGAGGAGCACGCTCTGCTTCTCGCGTGTGTTGTTCGCGGGTTTCACTCGTCAGAAATAATTGTACTCAAAAGTGCAGCTTGCTATTTTACAACACGGAGCAATTTAATGTTTGGCCCTCGCATTCTTTCCGAGAATCCCGGTCGAGGCTGCGAGGCTCGTCCCCAGAATCACGCCTGCTGGCAGCAACATCCAACGTGAAGTCCTCGCCATTAAGTTAAGACACCCGCGGGTAGAGGGGAGGCGGGCGGAGAAGCTGCGGCGTCCGGCTAACAGGCCGGCCGCTCTGCTGCCACCGAGGTCCAAGCTGCCGGCTGGATGACATCTGTTAACCTGTCGGGAGTCGCCGAGTCTTTTAAAAACCACACGCGCGGCGAATTGAATTATTACTGTGTTAAAGGCTTCTGTAAGTCGGGACCAAATATCACTCCCAGCGGTTGCATGAATTTGACACCTCAGAGGTCACGCCGGGGGGTGTGGTAGCAATACCGGTTTGGCAACGTGAACCCTCACAAATGTTCGGCAAAAAGCTGCGGCGGAGGATTGTGACGCCGAGGCCTTTTCTTGCGTTTTATTAATGCTTCAGTGTTCGCAGCGGCTCTCTGTGAGAAAGTCCCCTCAAACATAATGTCCTCATGCATTTTATCCGTCGTCCGCTCATTTCCTTTGGCGGAAAGAGCGGCTCTTTCTGCTCGCTCGCACACAGCGAGGGTGTGTTTGGGCCGAGCCGAGCGCAGCACCAAACCAGCGGCCGCGTTCGAGGCCGCGTTCGAGGCCTCGCTCCGTTTTCTGTTTGAGGCTTCCGTTCCCGCCGTCCCGCGAGGAGGTTTTCAATGAGGCTTAAAGCCCGCCGACCCGGGACGGGTTCTTGTCACCGATACGGTGGGCGCGCTGTGGATCGGTGCGGCGGGCCGAGCAGGAAGTTGTGCATATTTGATGAGCGCTGCAGCGGCCTTCTTCTTCGCACAGGAAACAGGGGTAATTTCTTGTTTGGGATGTTATTGATTCCTCTGAACCATTAGGTTCTATCCTACATATCAGCCACTTGCTCAAAGCCGTGTTTTGGCCCCCCCTCCTCTGTCCTCTGCGTCGCCCCCCCCTCGCAGCTATAATGCGCCGACAGCTCTGCCCTGCTGCACCCGAGGAGGCCCTCGCCTCCATCCTACATGCGGGGCACTCAGTTTTTCCAGACCCAAGTCCCAGCTCCCTCTCAGGTGCAAAAACAGTTGGAATTAGTCAACAGGCTCTCAGCTAATTGAGGCTGGAAAATATTGGATCGATCCCAGAGGAGCAGGGCCATGGAACAGCTGAGGGAAGAGGCGAGAGACGAGAGCGCCGGACGGGATCCAGGGGCGGTGGAGACAAATGCAGGACACAAAATGGTAAAATAAATGCATTTCGGTGTATCAGGCTGGGCTTTTAGATACGCGCACCAGGGGACAGATGAGGGATTAAATGCTCATGAACTCAAAACTTTCATCTGCAACAGACAGGAGAGGCCGAGCGCGTATCGGTTTCATCTCCAAATGGCAAAATACTCCACAGACACACACACACACACACACACTCACTGAAGTTTCAGGTATCTGCTCCTGATTTGTTGACAGCATCAAATCGAGTTTTGCATTCACCGGCATGTCAACGCGATACGTTTGTTAGAGGAAAACCACAGCGGGTTGAAATCAGACGAGACGCGGCTACTATCTGACCACGTATGGATCCAGCTACAACTGTCCTGCAAGTTCCCAAAAATAAGCAGCCGCAAGAAGAGACAATCGACAGTACTTTTGAGGGAGAGCGGAGGGGAGGGGAGGCCCCGGGCGTGTTTTCCTTTTGACCTGTGGCAAAGCAGAAAATGACCGAGGGGGGAAAAAAAAACACGCCCAAGTGTTTACAAAAGCTCCAGCGGCAGGTACGCATCATATCCTGCCCCGGGTCATCGGTCATTGCCCGCTAATTCTAACAGCTGTGCGGCCGCGCCCAGCAACCGCTTTCATGGTTGTTTGCAACATCAAATCATAAAGCCGAGGGGAGCGGTAAGAACCGCAGAACCAAGGTGAAGGCGCGTCGTGCGCAGTCAAATTCAGTTCAGAGTTTTATGGTGTTAATTACCAACTGTTTTTGTTTTTTGGGCTGCGTAAATCTCATTTCATCTCATTTTAAAATGGACGGACTGTTAAATGTAGTGTGTGCGTGTGTGTGTGTGCAGGCTTCAAAGGTTTTGTGCAGCGTCCAGGTAGTGACGGCCCGTTCACCCTTAGGAAATAAGGTCACCGCGCCGCCGCGATCACAGGAGTCGGCGCTCTGCACAGCCCGGGCTGTGTTGTGTGTGACCAAATTTCCCTCGGTGTGCAACATCTTTGCCGTTTGATGGGAGAGTTTTTCCGAGTTCACCGCTGTATTTGCCTTGGACGGGAAACCACGGGAAGAAAATCTTCCACCCTTGCTGAAAAAATGTTGTGGAAATGACTGAAAGCGGCTCTGGACTGGGGGGGGGGAACTGGAATCTGGAATTGGGGAAAAGACGGGACGAGTGCTTCAGACTGCTGATTAAATCCACCTGCAGGGTTTGAGTAGTAAAACGGTGACGAACATTTGTTTACGCACCCGCAGTAGTAAAATTTCGAGTGAGGAAAAGTTCATATTTGGAAATCTGTTTGATTTATTGGTCAATTAAACTTAAGTGTGAGAGTAAATACGAGTGTAATCATACCTCATAGACGGGAAATAGCATCATTACGCCACCACTTGTGAACAGCACTATGCATTTGACTCAAGCTCTTGTTCGAAATATCGAAATATAATGAAAAATGTCTCTTTTACCTTGATCTTTCTGTTGTTTTTTTCCTGTAAAACCAAACAGTTTGCACATTTTTAGAGGTCCAATCAAATGCTCAAGATTGGATTTAAGTCCGTCCCTTCATTTCAAATTAATTTAAATCACAGATGGCCGATGAATAAAAAAAGCCCCTGTTATTTTTAAATAAAGTGACACTCTTTTGAATAAATCTCCATCCCGTGCGTCATCCGGGCTGACACACACACGCCGAGCGGGACGGACGTTACACAACGTCTGCCACTGTAACGGTGTTCACTCTGTCCCGGGCGGCATTCTGCATCCCGGGCCGCGACTCACCGTTAATTTCGCAGCTCGGAGTGGGGAAGCACCTGGCCGCAGGAAGCGCTTCGGTGCTTTCAATCGGGAGAATACACATGTTAATGAGGCCGGGAGAAGGGCGGCGCCCGGCCCCAGCATTGAGGTGGAAATTAAAGGCTAGAGGAGTGCTGGAGCGTTTCCCGTTGCTCATTAGACGTTATGTAAAGTCTCCTCCGGCTCGTCGCCACTGAGAGCGGCGCTGGTGGACACTTTTGATGCCAACGGGAGGGTGAAATCCCACGAAATCACGCATCTATTACCCCTTCAACGAGGACAGTGCGCGGCCTTCGGCCCGTGGGAGACAAATGGAAACCCGCCCTTTTGTCAGCCGTGTCTTGTATCAAGGGGCCGAAAGCTAAATAAAACATCGCTGGCACACGCGTGCGCGTTAAACGCGCACGTCCAATGCGCCTCACACACACACACACACACACACAATAACCGTCCTGGGAACGTTGCAGGACAAGAGTGTCAGTGTCGCCCTAATTAGTCGAGGACCCCTGGTATCTGCCACCGGGGTTTGATATCATGAATGGGCTCCAGAAATGTAGCAATTAGTAGCTAACAACCTTTAGCAGTCTGGCTCCGGCTGCTCAGCGGGATTTACTGGGTTCATCAGCAGGTTTATTGAGTCTGACTTTGGCTCCTTTATGGCGTCTCACAGCTCTTGACATCCTGTGGGTGTGAAGGGAACACAAAGGGGACGACTTCACAGGGCCGCTGAGCAGCTACTCGGATCTGAAGGCCATTGATAAAAGGTGTTTGCACCGATGTTCTGAAAAGCTCCTTTAAGACGGAGAAAGGCGCTGGATACAAGGTTCAAGTATATCCATTCCTAAATACTTGAAGGACGAAATAGAGGCAGCGCCAGTAAATGATTTAAGAGTGTAAAATTGAGGTTTGACTGAAAGAAATTGATACAAAAAAAAATTCCACAATAACAGAAAATGAACCATCCCTCAACAATACAAATGCTATATTTTAATTCACAATAAATCATGGTATAGCAATTTAACATTGCGAATGGTCGCAGACTAGGAGAAGGTTTTTTTAAATGGGGGGTGGGGGGATTTTGGCCTTTTTGTCAATTACAACACATAATCACTGTCATAGTGGGAAAGGTGTACAATTGGTTATAATTAGATCAAATGGGAAAAGCTAGTCACAAGAAATCCTCACCAGGGAGCAGCCGCCACTCACACACACACACACACACACACACACACACACATCTCTAAATACATCTACGGTTGACTTTCTAAAGCCACGGGAGTTTAAAAGTGTTTTTAACCTCAAATCACAAGGAGCCCGTGACCAGGAAGCAATAACAGCTGGAATGCGATGCACCTGTTGCCCTGCAGACAGACACCCGTCCATCCCTGTAGGTTTTGGTACCAAATCATAAAGGAAGCAATAAGAAGCAATAAAATAAGGCGCTTCTTTTCTCATGGGTGACATTCAGTTGAATCTGGGTCCTCTGGCTCTTTCTTTTCCGCCCGTGAAGCTTTGAGCCTTTCGACAGACTTAACCTCAGGTACAAACAGCTGACACACACAAACAGAGCAAACCGCAACCTGCTCATCCATCTGTGCAGTTAAATATTGACACGCTGTCAGGCAACCAAGTCATAAAAATCCAGTTTACAGCTTTTGGCAATAATAGAATGGAAATCTGTTTATTTACGACACCTCATCGCACTGATGATTATGACTTGAGATGACACATTTACCGAATTTAACTCTGCAGCAAATAAGATACCAGAATGCCTCTGGTGGTCCAACCTTTCTTATCAAGCAGACCTCCCCTGATGTATTTATGTGCGTGAGTTGTGATTATTTGAACTGTGAACATGACTAAGTTTGTGATGTTAGATGAAAAGTCCGGGGATCCCCAGGGGATTCATCCTCAGGGGAACACGAATGCATTTACGAAAAGGTTGCGTCGATCCATCAGGTTGATGTCGAGATACTTCCCGGGATAATCAAAAATTTTGATTCAAAAAAAAAAGTGCATGAGTAACATATTGCGTCGAGTTAATTTCTGATTTTTTTTTAAACCGAGAACTTGTGCGATTGTGAAAGTCCGTCTGCTCCTTGTCACCGCGAGAGCAGGATAATTGATGCAAATGTCGAGGGCTAAAAACAGCGACTTTGATGCCTGTACAGGTTGAGAGCACACGGCGTCTTCTCCGCATTACACACATGCGCCCGTACCTGCTCTTTATCTCTGGGGCCATTTCGCTAAACGAACCCGAGCAGGATGTGAGCATCGCGTCAGGGCTCTTTGAACCTGTGTGTACGTTTCAGAAAGCATGTGCCTGTGTTTATACTTGTGCCATTGCAGGAGCATGAAGTGGACCCTAAACTGAAAAAGATGTGCACTTCCCCTCTCCCTAATGGCTAATACGGACCAGACTTCACCTTGCACTCAATTCCAGCGCGCGCACGTGTTTGTTTGTGCGCACGCCGCCATGTGTGCCAGCTCGCGTGCAACCCTGAAAATGATCCGGTTATCACCCGGAGGAACGCAACTTGTCCAAATTGTTCGCCGCTGACATTAGCCGCACTGTAAGATGCCAATTACAGCACGCCGCTAAAGGGTTTATTCTTGTTTCAGCTTGTTATGTTATCGGCTGTAATAGTTTGATCTTTGAAAGCACTTTCTAAATTCAAAAAGACATGGTGCGATACGGACAATCAGCTATTGTGTGCCACATGTGTGAAAGGGAAACGCCTCATTCTGGGGATATTGTTTCTCAGGTTTCCGCCCCGTAACGCCTGCAAAGCACCGGGTCTTCAACTTATCTTTGCACAGGTACAAGCTGGTTGCATGTGAACCCCCTGACCCTCCACTCTCCACGTGTCCATTTCTCTCCATATATTCATTATACACATATCTTTCACTATCATCCTTTTGATTCCTTTTTTCTGTATGTGTCTGCCCCTTTGCACCCATCACCATCCCTCTCTCTCTCTCTCTGCTGTCTCCATTTCCCCTTCTCCTCCCCTGCAGTGGATAGGATTAAGGTCAGGCCCCTTTGGCTAGTGGAGCAAGTGACAGCTCTGACAGAGCCCTGATTTCACTCTTGTGCCTTCTGTCACCTCCCTGTATGCCCATCTCATTTTAATAATGTAAATTTGGGGCAGGCTCAGGCCACAGAGAATATTCCGTATCCTGGTGCTCAGTCACTGGAACCTCGCTCCACACCTGAGCACTTACAGTTGGCAGTTTTCCTTCAAACCAACTTGGAGTTGGTGGGTTTTCCTACTCACGTTGAATACAGAACTACTAGCAAAAAGAAAAACTAGAGACAGATTGAATGAGGAAAGGCCAAAGTTAAAAAAATACAAAGCGTGGTTCAAGCTCCAAAAACACAGGGTTTTGCATTTCCTATATTGAAACTGGATAATATCATTCATTTGACCAACCGTGCCTGCTTATGCCAACATCCATCAAAAATCTCACCTCCAATTTGTTATACTTTTTTTTTTTTTTTTTCAAATCTTAGGTGATCCCCCGCTACAGAAGATATACTGTACAAGAGCTTTAGTAGGAGCGGTATTCCTCCAGACAGCTACATGTATACTTGTTGGTCTAGCGGCAATTAATACAGTAATTTGTATCGATAAAATGTACATTCAAATACCTCAAACACAATAGTTAAAAAATTAAAACAAACGTGCGAGGGGTTTGTTTGGTTTCCAGCCCACAAATACAGAAAAATGTCCCAGATTTGATCCACAACCTACAATCGGACGTGAGCCCCGTTTACAAGTCGGGGAACTGTAATAAGTTGATGACACGGGTGAATCCTTTTACATATTTATCGACCCAGCCTGAGCAATCGTCACCTGCAAGATTAAAATAAGACAAGATAATCCTTTACTTCCGCAGCGGGGAAACTAAAGGTCTTAAAATAGGACGCTCAATCTAAAAGTTATTTACCAGTGTAGATTCACTGCGGTTAACGCTGACAGGGGACGCTGGTTTGGCTCACATGCGGATGCTCTCCAGTAACTGCCGGGGAGGACGATGGCAGGAGACTGTAAACAAGGCCTTTGTTTTTTTTTTTGCGTCCTGATTATGTTTCCACTCAGGGTGGCTGTGTCTGTGGTCCGGACGGCCGACCCAAACCAGCCACAGATGCAGCGCGCACCAGCTTACTGCAATTTAGTGGCACAGGAGAATGACCTCAGTCTAATGCTGCTGCCGCCCCCCGAACCCAAGTGCAGGAAACTGCAGAAGCCGTGAGTCACAAAGCTCTCGGCGGGCAGATCTGTTTGTAACTATCTGTGAAGCCTTTGATAGCTCGCTGCTCGCTTGTTACGGATGTGATGCATGATTTGGAGGCAGTTCGCCCTCCTTGATTAGAGAAAGGGCCCCTTTGCGTGGCCAGACCGTGGCCCCCTCGGTAGCGCGGGCTTCGTTAACCTTTTTCACCTCCTCTGCCATCGCTCAGCCCCCCCCACACTCCCCCTCTAGTGTTACCTCACCCCTCCGCCGGGCTCGTGCATTCGGTGTTTGATCAGCGGAGGGTCCCTCACCGTTTGATTTACAGTCCCGGAGGCCCCCTAATGAACTGGCCGATGTTCCGTTACGCACAATCACAGCTTAGCGTGTCCGGGGAGGTTAGCGCTCGGCGCTGTGACTGCCGTGGAGCGCGCGCTGACAGGGACACGCAGATGCACCAATCACTGTTTGATGGGGACTGCGTGTGCGGTAAATAAGATCCCTGCACTGCCAGAGCCTCGGCCTTGAGCCCTCGCCATTGTTTACCCCTGAACTAATTCATTTCGTGCCCGCTGTGCCGCCCGTTTAAGACGTGTTTTTTTTAACACTGCCGCAGCTGAAAAAAGGCACACACGTGTACACAGATGTATCCAGATGCGGGTGGCGATTCCGGAGCTTTGGGTGAGTCCGTCTGGGGATAAATCAGACCGACTAATCTGTCCTACGAGGGGATGGAGGGTAATTGGTCACATTTGACCCCCCGGCCTCGCGGACTGTGGGAACGCAGGCTTTATCTGCCGGCGGTAATTGGCTAATGAAACACTTCCGCAACCCCTCCGCCAGATCCTCATCCAGCGGTCGCGATTGGGCCGTGCGTCTTCGCGTGAGTGTGCGTGCGTGCGTGTGGCCAAAAGCATGTGCGTGACTGCGCGCGAGAGGTCTGGAGAAAATGGCAGGATGCGGAACTCCCAGTGGCCGTCTCCACGCCGCTATCAACAGCATCGGCCTCGCGACTCCTGCGGCGCACTGACATTAATGGTCGTCATTACGTTTCACATGCAGGTTTGAAGTAGCGAGGTTACGGTCTTGAGGGCTTTTTGTGCCGTGCAGAACCAGGCCGGGGGCCGAGTGTTCGCTGCATTTTAGATCCTTCTCTCGATACCGATACGCCATATGCATCGTGTCGTATTTCGTTTTTTTTTCCTTTTTTCGGGGGGGGGGGTTTATAGGCGTTTCGGCGCGACCGGTTATCTGGGCGAAGCCGTGCCCGCGTCAATCGAAAAACAACCAGGGTGGGGAGAGTTGTGGGGGTTGGTTAGTAAGAAGAGAAAAAAGGGGCTAAAGTTACGGTGGTGAGACAATGTCTCTGAGGTCTCATCAAGTGAGCCATTCATAGATGCCGGCCTTGCAGTTTTCGGAGCCAGGGAGACACTCCGGCAGAGTGGGGCCCAGGGTGGCCTTGTCTTTTTGTCCCGAGCTGACCCCTGCTCTCCCGCCTGGCCTCTGCGCCCCTCACCTGGCCTGTCCCAGCGCAACGGTAACAGGATACCTGTAATTTGCTCTAATGGCCTTTGAAAGACCCGGCTGGGCTAATCCCCGGAGTACTTCTCCCAGCAGCCCCGTATGAAAGGTTGGGGGGTAACAGGGCCGATCGCCCGAGTCCTGAAAGAGGACCGGCTTCTGGATTGTGTGTGAGAGAATGTCACCCCTCGCGGACGGGGCTGGTGCCGAGGGAGTGCGGGGAGTCAGCTTTCAGCGGATCACCACCGTGCGGCTTGTTCACATGGCTTAGAGAAAAAAAAAGAAAAACGGGGGCCCGGCTGGTGGAGGGAGAAGATCGTCGCTGCTTTACACCTCCGTCAGGCGGCTCCGTGTGGCAGGCGTGGGGGGGCAGCTGGCCCAGGACCAGCCTGCGCACACAGCGCTTTTTGCTTTTGCAATTTGTGCGCGCGAGTTATGTCTCCATGGATAATAATACAGGTGAAATAGGTGACCTTTATGACCTCGGTCAAGGGGGACGAGACAGTCAGGGTCGTACGATTGGAATATTACTGTCAATAGAAAAGGTTCCCTGAAGCGGCCTGCAAAATGGTAATAACAACGATGATATGGGTACAAATAGAGCCAATGGTGAACAACGCACTGTGGCCATTGAACATGCTCACAGATTAAAAAGACAATCTTATCCGTCTCATCTTGACTCTCAGGCCTCCAGAGATTTTAATGGAATGTGGGAACAGCAAAGCGATATGCTGGAGACCGGCCCTCCTCTGGTCTTTTCTCTCCTTTCTTTGCCATCCTTTCTATCCGTCGCCCTCGTTTCTTTGACGGGGCGGGGCCGCGTGCGAGGCAGAAGCACTCACGAAAATATGCACACAAGCAGAACGGCCTTTCCTGCGTCCTACTTCCTCGAGGTACAGAGGACGCCGTGCACGCTCGCGCGCGCACAGCGGAGTCTGTGCGGAGTGATTGAGAGCGACGGCTTGTTTGGACCTGTGAAAGTTCAAGTGAGCGAGGAAAAAATACAAGCGGTAAAAATAATCCTGTTTCGTATTTCCTTTGCTGATACTTTAATTACGTACTTTATACATTTTGTTTGATCAAACACAAGCCGATTCCTCACAGCGGTTCAGAGCAGAATTAGGGAGGAGAAACACTGCTCAGACTCCCAGACCGGCCGAGCTCATTGGAGGAAGTGAATTAGTCGGGATATTGGCTTGAATATGCTGCTGTTCTTATCCACTATGTGTACTCATACCCTTAGAAAAGTAATGTTCCCCAACTAGGTTAATAACTACCACCCATGTAAGTAAGGTATCGATATTTCACTGGAGCAACGTGCTTAACTCAGACCAAAATCCCAACCAAATCAGTTTTTGGGGTTAAATGATCTGCTGGAACAGTGAAGCTTTCAAAGTGGAAACATTTGCACCGCAGAATGTGAACGTAAAAACCTGAGCAAATCCTCAAATGTAATCAAAACGATGAAGTCAAACCATTTTAGGTGTAAAGCACAGAATGCAGAGCAAGTATCTTCTAGTGAACCTTCAAATAAATGTTTTGGATTGAGCTTAGTCATTAAAATGTGTAAAAACTGAACTAGGCAACAAATGTGGAGGGCAAACCTGCAATGTGCTATAGAGCAGCATGCTTTCAAAAATCTGAACACAATTAGTGATTCATTTAAAGACCTCATATATAATATTATTTGAGATGTAGGGCAGAACATTCGTGGGACTCCAATCAGTCATTTCAGAGCGGGAACTTCTGCCTTTGTGATGTTTCTCTACATTCAACATTACGGTTGACCGTTCGTAATACGAGTGGGCTTGAAAAACACGCAGATGACCACCGAGTTAAGGACGTCCCCTCACACGTGCCGTGGGAGAAGAACGCCAGCCTGGGGATGTTCCTCGGGGATTACGTGGCCTATTGTGGCGCAAATCAAATCTCAATCAAAGGCTTTCTTAAGGAGGAGAGGTTGAGTCTGAAGGAGCCTGGCGCTCTGTGTCCCGCGTTCAACCAGAAGTTACTTCTTTTTCTTCTGACCAAGAGGTGACCTAGGGGATCGCTCGCCATCTGCTAATCTAGGGTTCCAAGGGTTCGTCCCCCCGGGGGGGTCAAAAGTTCGGTTGACAGAGTATACTTCCCCAGGAGAGACTCTCAGTCGTCCCCTGATGTCTTGGTTCATCAGGGGGATCGTGTTTGCGTGTTACCTTCGGGTGTGTTTTTGTATGTGCGTTGTTGGTTTCAGCTATCAGTCCGCGTGGGGGCTGATCAGTGTTAGACCTGCTCCTCCGGTGATATGAGAGAGGCGCGTAGCAGAAGGACCACGTATGCCAGAAAAACATGAACATCATTGGCTTTCAAGTGTCTCTATTCAGTCTAACTGACACCAGTGAAGCTCGTTGAGGACCTAAATGTAAGAGCCGGTGGCCGTAGGGTTCATTTGTCACCATAGACTTCCAACGATTTCACATCCTCTCTGATTAATGTTAATATTCAAGCTATTTCAGCGTTTCCCGTAAAACCAACTCCCCGTCGCCGCAGCGCCGTCGTACTGCGCAACAAATTGAAGATCAGCTTTCGTTTGAGCCGACTCGCTGCCATGAGATCAGCCCCGATCCAGTGTCACGTGCCACACGGCAGAGATGAAGCATCTACTCTACTCTGACCGCAGTGGAATTTAACACGTGTGAAGTAGTTCTAAGGAACACAACCGTCGACAATCTAAAATACACTAGAAACATCCTGTTGACAGGAGTTCTTTTCATACTTGATGTGCATTTAGCTGTTTGTTTGTTTTTTACCAGAAAGGGTTTGAATGCAACACTTTTGCTGAAGTAAAGGATCTGCATTATTCCACCATTGACACAGAAGCAGGAATCCTCGTGTTGCCGCTCAAGTTTATCGGTCAGTTGCCAAAAAGGTGACAGTTTCATGGGAAAAGTTCAGTATTTCAGTAAAACAGGCTGAAGCATAGAGACACAAATGGAACCGTTAAGTGTCTCTGTCAACAGAGACAATCAAACACGTCTCCTTCTGAAATCAAGCAAAAAGAAAAAAAAAGCGACCCCATTGACAATCATTCGTTGGTGTTTCACTGCACGTTCAAAAGGGTTAACGTCTCCACATCGCAGCACCTGGGACGGCCTCCGCCGGGGCGCTGCTCCGTTCCCATGGTAACGTCTCAAGGTGTTTAAAGCAACAGCGAGCGACGCGTCCTTTGTGTCCATTGGCCCAGTACCAGACCCTTCGAGGGGGGGGGGGGGGGGGGGGCGGCAGATCAAAGGTGCTGGTCGCAGCCATTAGGCCCGTCGGGCCCGACCCAACATGAAAAGCTGGTGTTGAGAAAAGGGGGGCAGAAAGAAACCCCCCCCCCCCAAAAAAAACAACAACAGGGCCCTCTTCGTTTAAAAAGCAAGCAAACTGTGAAATAATTGAAAAGGTGTGTCAATCAAGGGCAGGAACGCAGCGGGAACTCCGAGATTCCCAGGCTCCGCTCCGGGTCGGGCGCTGAGCCGCGGAGGGCCGCTCGAGGGGGCGACCCGAGACATTAAAGACCCGAGAAAAAGGACTAAAAAGGAAAACGGAAAAATCTCTCTGCTCTGCTCAGTTCTTTCCGCTCTTTTCCGCTTCAAATTTGTGGGTGAAAGGAGCCTTTTTTTGCGACACTTTGTGGAGCCCCATTCAAGACGCTCGGCCATCAATAAGATCTCGATCTAGCTCTTCACCTCTCAGGTGAGGGACAAAGGCTTATTCGAGGGGGAAGCGGCCGTTGGAATCGCCCCCCACCCGAAAACCCCCGAAACCCCCGTGCTATAACCAGCACCTTCACCCTGTACTCGCCATCTCCCTCCCCCCCTCCTCCCCCTCCTCCACCCCCTCCCCCCCCCCCACACCATGAGTCGGACAAAAGGGAACCCCGTGAGAGTGTCTCTCTCTTTCCTTTCTGCTTTTTTTTTTTTTTTCCAAAGTCAGAAAAGGCTGGAATGATCTGACGTTGGGCCGACGTCCAAGAAAATGGGGCACGGGAAGAGAAGAAAGAGTAAAAAAAAAAAAAACAGGGTGAAAGACTTTCTATGCTTTTAAAAAAATCCCATAGAGGGGAAATAAATGGCAAGTCCACAGTTGACTAGACATGTATAGTGCAGGATTTGCTTGTAATGGCAGCTTGAGCGTATTGACAGTCCCAGCCAAAACATGTCAAAGGTTAAGAGACCTCGCCAATTGCAAGTGGGAAGCCAAAAGTACCTTTTTCACGAGCTCAATGGGGCCATCGGTTGATCCTCGCTCAGCAGAACACGGAGCAGGATCGACCTTCGGTTTCCATTGCAACTCGGGGACAAAGAATGAATTTGTCTCTGTTGTTTGTCCCCGTCTTCTCTCTAATTGTGATATTGTTCAAATGGTTTGAAACTGTTATTCAATAGAAATGTTCACAGGTTGAAAACGGTTTGATTTGCATTTTATCAGAGCAAACTTTATATTCCTCTGTGTGAGTTTATTAAAAGATAGGATTGACCCCAAGCTGCACTTAAAATGTCGGGTACATTCAAAGATAGGGACCTTTTTGTCAAACATACAGTTTGTTTGTTTGGGCCGGAAAAGTCTGTTTTTTTAATATTTATGAATATATTTAATATATAATATATTTTTAATATAAAATATATATATTTTTAAATATGTATAAGAACAACCCATCAAAAAAGAAATTCTTAAAGATAAAAAGTTTCAGTCAAAACTGCATCAATAATCCAGCACATGTCTTTCCTTCCAGTGAAGTGCTTTGGATTTCAGCAGTTAGGAAAACCCTCTAATAGCTTGAAATACCTCCCTCTGATTTCTCAGGCTTTCGACACAATGGAGTGACTTTTCAAAGGGGGGGGGGCTGTGCGCTACATGGATCTAACTGGTCTTTATCGATGTGTGGTCAAGCGTCCACACCCCAAGTGGTTCCTCACTGCGAAATCCCCATTTCATGTGCTCAGACCTTTAGTCGCTGCTACACCAGCGCATACGAAAGAGGCGACGGCTACCTGAGACGCCACAGCGCAGGTTTCTTGTTGCGTTGGTACCACGATTAATCACCGGAGGAGCCCTTAAAGTAAGAGAATACATTCATCAAGGGCTGTTTTCCGCTTTAACTGTTTAACGCCAACAACGTCTCAGACGTGACTAAACATCCTTCCACACACACCTACGGCGCCTTGAGCTCTAAACCAGCAAAATAATGGCTGGCACCACTTACAGGCACCAGTGGTTTTCATTGGCCTGCGCTAATCCCCCATAAACCCTTGCAGCGCCCCCATCACCAGCCGAGGCCTCGGCTAATTGCCTACGAGTCCCTCGCACGCTCCAGGTGCCGCCGCCGCCGCGGCACACCCGGTGTTTGTAAACACAGCTCGTAAAACGAGAGAGAGAGGCCGCCATCAGTGTGTTAAATGTTTGTCCTCGGAGGCGATGACCGGGGGGGAGGAGGTGGGGGGCGGGAGGAGGTGCAGCCGGGCCGGTACCTGGACGGAGGGAGCGCCGGGCCTCCCTCCCGGCAGCTGTGGCGAGAGCGGGTGGAGGGGAGTTTGTTTACCTTCCTGGTGTTCTCCCTCCCCCCTTTTCGCTCTTTGCGGCCGTTTGTGTGCGTGCCTGAAGAACACAACCTCACTTGGTAACCAGGCCGCCCTCTCCCCTGCCTCCCCCGCCTCCCCCCCTCCCGGAGGACGCTGAGGGCACAGCTATAAAAGAAGAAGCACGAGAGATAGTTGCGTGTTAAGAACGATGGCGGCGGCAGATGTTTTTTATGTTTTGGAGCTCTTCAGATGTTCTCGTTTAGAAAATTCATCGCAGGTCTGCGTAGAAGAACGAGGGAACAAAACATCCGACTGTAACACGGGAGAAGACGATGTCCAACTTCTGACCACAGCTGTTCCCCAAAAAACCCTCTATCGAAGGCCCAAACCGCCGGCTTTCTGAAAGGGTCGTTCACCCCAAACCGTGATCTTTTCCTCAACGTGACTAATAAATGTGGGTGTCCAACCAGACCGCAGCCACGGCTCCGTCACCCCATCACACAGGAAAAAGACAAATGGTAGTTTGAAGGGCTCGTTCTGGGGCTCGACACCTTGAGCTTCTACACCCTGATCTGGTGCTGGGTTGTTTTTTTCCAGCATCCATTTTTCCCAAAGTCAACGATCCCTTTCTTCACAAATGTGTCTCGCCTTTGAGCAGCAACGTTGCATGTTTTTCTTTAAAGAAGATCTCGCTTCGTCTTCAGCAACTAGCTGCTATCCAGAACCCGGCACCAAGCCACTCGGGTCGTCTCCGAAGCATTCTCCCCGTCGTAGCCGCACCAATGAAACGGACGAGGAGAGAAGCCTCGCGGGGGCTTGTTTGCAATCGGTGTAGAAACTATTGGCACAAACAAGCATTGCCAGGTTTTTTTCGTGGGGTGAAGTGAGTTGAGTGGACGGTCAACCGAACTCTGGAGGCTGGAGGCGGTGAGACAGAATGATATTGTGCGTGCTCACACTGATCTGTGTTAAAAATTGAGTGCATCTCAGTATGTAGTCTGAGTCTGCGGTGTATAAAGGAAGTTATTCCATTAAGCTTTGTTATTTTCCGCCTTTACTCATGTGATCAAATCTTAACCTTTCATGCGAGATGTTTCAAATTAAACTGATCTTCTCAAAAAAAAAACAGGAGCCCCTTTGAGCTGCCGTGCATGTCCAAAGCTACATGTTTCTAACCCAGACTTTTGTGCCCTCTTCTGTCTTTTTTTCTCCAGGCCTGATGGAAATCCGATCCGTCAGCGTGGGAGTTGTTGCCATCAAATCTGTCAGCACCGGGCTGTACTTAGCTATGTCCAAGAAAGGCACCCTCTTTGGATCGGTGTGTATACAACCCGGCAACATTGTTTCCTGCAGGTCAAGATGGGGGGTGAGGGGGGTGAGGGTAGTGGGAGGTATCATGTGCATAGGGGGTCCCAAATGAGCGTCTACCCCAAACATGCGTCAGTGCGGCGTCAGCAGAGGGAATCTTCTGCTGGATGGTCCAGCGGGGAAAGGTCAGAGCGTCGCAATCAATCACGGCTGTACACCTGGGCCGCGGGGCCGACGGCACCTGCCGGCTGGTTCCGCTGTCAAAATAAATAGCAGGGAGAAGACGCCGGACCGGGCAGTGACACGAAAAAGACAGCTGGGCTCCTTTTAAAAAAAAAAACGTCTTTCGCGTGCCATCTGCCAATTGATGTTTCACACGGCGAGCTTTTGGAGCGTAATCGCCTCCCTTTTGTTTTGCGACCAGCCGCACATCAGACCCGAGGTGTGTGGTGTCCAGCTCGTGCATTTACAGTCAGCAGCAGCGGCGAGAGAAGTGCCTTCAACAAGCCGCCGCTGTAAATAACGAGCGGATCTGAAGGCCCTGAAAAGCTCCTTTGATAACAACGAGGCAGGTGAATCACAGCGGACGCTATCGCACGCTAAGGGCCTCATTGTGGGATTACCTTCTCAGATGAATACACCTGAAGACAAAGCTCTCAACGATAGGAAACATTTGCGTTAAAATGCGTGGTATTTTGGGGGGTTTCGAGATTTGTTCCTGCAACTGGAACCATTAAAAGCAACATTTCATTCCAATAACAACGTCCCAGTTACTCGGATGTTTCACAAACCTCATTGTGATCCAGTCAGCTTCCAGTGATCGGTGCAGATGAAGGCTTAAGTGTCGGCCCCTTTAGCTTTCTGCAAGCAAACGGAACATTGTATCTGGACATTTTGAGGTTTTAATTCTTAAACGATTAGGGCAGCACAAAAACTATTCCACTCAGATAAACGCCATCGGGTTGCTGGAAAAGAGATTTCAGGGCGACCTATTTTTAAACCGAGACCAACCAGCTAATTGGTTCAAAAACACTATAAACCGCCATAAACAGCAGCTGAATCCTTCACAACAGACATTAACCTTTGTGCACCACTTGGAAGCTGAACTAACGCAGCACAGCAGGAATGACCTCTTAACCCCCCCACACCCCACCACCCCCTCCTCTCTGCTCACAGGTGAAGTACAACCCGAGCTGCAAGTTCAAGGAGCGCATCGAGGAGAACGGCTACAACACGTACGCCTCCCTCCGCTGGAAGCACAGCGGCCGGCAGATGTTCGTCTCGCTGAACGGGCGGGGGAAGCCGCGGCGGGGTCACAAGGCTCGACGGAGACACCCGTCCACCCACTTCCTGCCCATGCTGCCCTCCTAGCTGCCCGCGTCCGAACTCTGACCCCCACAAACTGTCCGACTGGCTCAGCGGCCGACCTCCTCACGCTGGTGTTGGTCGCGATCTTTATTTGTTTATTATTATTCCATCCTCCCGTCGCATAAATGTGCATTTATCGAGCGCTGTAACAATTGTAGGTTTAGCATATGTACTTAAGTTATTTTCTCTAATGATGTTCAGTAATACAGTAAATATACCGTAGACTTACACTTTATGCAGGCATCTGTCTGGCTACAGTATCGGTTTGTGTGTCTGAAGTGCTTGCAGACTTTGTGACTTTAAGAGGCTGGAAGGGACAGCAAGGCCGTTCCAGATAATGGGGCAAAAATTACATTTCCATTCAAAGCATCACTTTTAAAACAAAAAATAGCTACAATTAGCTGTCATTGACGACGTCCTTTCAGGGGTTTCTCTCTACAATTACATTTTCACAATTCGTCATTCCACTTTTAACAGATTTTTTGTCTTTGTCACCATCGGTTCACATATGCTTCAAATGTGAAATCTGAAACATAATGTAAAAATAATAAGATTTAATGTGCAACAGCATTTCACATAAACTAGCACATGGTTCATCATGGACACAGGCTCCTAAACGGGAACAATCTGATGGTTCAGCATCTTTTAACTCACGCACCTCAAGATGCAGATCGGAGAAACCAAATAATAACATTTGTGGGGGGGGAACCAGTGTTTCTGCAATGTGACGTCCTCACTGTCTCCTGGGATCTACTGCACTGACGCTACTGGACAAGAGACGCTGAAAAGCTCTACTGACTTAAACGCGTTGCTGAGCTGCACGACTGGGACGACACGCCGGATCGTCCGAGACGACCTCAGCGTGTCTGCGTCTGACTCCCGTCTCCTCCCGTTCAGCCAAACCCACGGCTGATGGAGCGCAGTGTGACGTGCAGCCTCAGTTCCGTTAATAAAAAGATGTGCGTGTTGAGTCATTTAATGCATCGTAGGCAAAGCAACAACTTCATTATTGTACACAGTAATAAAGGGTTATTACATTCGGCCTCTCTCCTAAGTCTCGCTAACATTTTCTCAACAAGGCTGTTGCTAATAGAACATTTAATATATTTAAAACATTTTGTACTCTAACTGTTTGAAGTTGACGTGTATTGTTATTGTGTACTTTTTGTGTTGGATTGTAGAAATACTGTTTTAAAAAAAAGAGGAAAAAATGGTAATCAAGTACATATTTGCTTCATTTTATATGGTATTACTACTGGATATTGGTACATATATATATATATATATATATATATATATATATATATATATATATATATATATGTTAGGCCAAAGTGTCAGAAAAAACATTCTTTAGATTCATGTCAGAGAGGTAAAATCATTTGAGTGCCTTGATCCGTGCTGAGTTTAGTAAACTTCAATAAAACATGTGGATGAATCGTGATTCAAGCCTCGTGTCTCCATTTTAATCTCGCCTCATGCGCGACGCTGATTGTTAAATTTTGGTTAACATCTCCATGGGAGCTCTTTAGACGTAACCCCCCCCCCCCCCCCTCCACCTCCACCTCCACCTCCACCTCCATCCTCATCATAATCATGACAAAACTCACAGCGGGAGAGGCGTTGACACGCAGGACCTCCCCGCCTCTGATGAAAGCTCCGCGGTTATGAACTGTGCACCCGAAGCGGCTCGAGGTCATTTACACACAGACGAGCCCTCCAGTGGCACAGGGGGGGGCGGGGGGGTGGGGGGGAGGCACTCGGGCCCTTTCAGCCAGCAGAAAGGGGAGTCGGCGATGAATGGCGGCTGTTCGGGGTGAATAAAGGCCGACCTTTCAGCCTGTCATAATGTGCGACTACTGTGACGGGAGGGGAAGGGGGGTGGGGGTGGGGGGGGGGGGGGGGGGGGTACATGTCAGGTCAGGATGGCGTGAAGTCACACTGTAGTTCAGCTCCAGAGGTCCGGGTGCAGCGCACACATGTCAGTGTGGGGAGGAGGGGATGGGGGGGTCCTGCTGTACTTTCGCCATGCAAAAGTTCTTGGAAAGGGGTTGTGGCTTTTTTGAAAAGTGAAAAATACCACTTCTGTGTCTCTACACCTGAGCGCGGACTTCGCCTACCGTGAAGACTGGAACCAGGTGGTGGCAGGTGGTCAGCCTCAGTCCAAAGTTAGCAGAAAGAAGCCCACCGACTGCATTATTATGTCAGATAAAACTACGAAGCTGTGCGGAATGCAGCACGTTTCCGTTTCACAGGTATCCCTTAACTTTTATCGATTGTCATCCGGGCCTCAGACGCACCTAAACGCGCACGGCACAAAGCAAGCTCCTGCCTCCTCCTTCAATGCCTCCGCCTCCTTCTTCTCGGCCTGGCGGTGCCACCGGGAGCTCGAAAAGGAAAAACCTGAAACGCCGTGCAAAGTCAACGAGGAATGCCCCAAAGAGAGTGACGGCCGTCCAGAAGACGTCCTCGGCCCCCGCCGCCCCCCCGCCGCCCACGCGTTGACGTCCAGGGCGCAGGTGTCTGGGCCGCGTTTGATCCGGGTCGGTGTAAACAGAGCGCCGAGGGAGTGAGTCACGCCGCGGCGATGTTGTTGCTGAAGCGCCTGTCATGGAAGCACCTGGTGGGCTGCGGGGCCTCGAAAAAGCCCCCCCCCCCCCACCCCACCCCACCCGGGGGACATCACAGGAGAGCAGCACCTGGCGGAGGGGCGCTCGGCACGACCCGCTGGAGAAACAGGCAACACTGACGGCTTCGGGAACGAACCGCGAGCGACAGAAGAGAAAAGTGACAATAGAAGCCGCAGCCTAAATCTACAGGGGCTACAAGTCACGCTGCTCCGGCGACGACAAACCTCTGGGACCTTTGAAACCCTGTGTGGTCATTTTCTCTCACAGTGACTGAAAAGAACTGTGGTGGGTGGGAACGGGAAAAAAAAAAAAGAGCCCCTCGCCACTCATAATACCAATCTTATGCATGTAGACGAAAACGGGAGGGATGGGAGGGGTTGGGGTTGTGTGGCAGATGGACTAAGGCACAATTTTAAAGCGCTTATTGAATTGCCATTACAGCTCCTGAGACTAATTGTGGCTGTTGTGCGTCTCTCGGCGGCCTAGCGGGCTCTGGAGTGGCCCTGTATGCTCTTACTCGGTGGGGTTTTCAGACCGAGTGGCCCTGAAAGAGAACAGGACCACCGTAGATCAATGGCAAAGCTTTCCCTCTTTCACAGGGCCTCGCTAATCCTTCTCATTTGTCTGCCATTTGTTGAGGCACATTCACAGCTCCCTGAATTTAGGATTAGGCCTTGTTTTGTTACAAAAACAGCCCGAGTTATAACGCTGAATGGACGGACTAAAGGGTGGACGACGGGTGAGTGTGTGCGTGAGTTTGTGGGCATGTGTGTGTGTGTGTGTGTGTGTGTCAGCTACACGCTACATGTATGTTTGACACAATTCATGAGAGAGCAGAACCTATTTGGGGTTTTGTCTTAAATCCCATTTCGTGTCATGAGTGGTGCAAAGATTATAGTTTTCTTTGGTTGCAGCTTCAATGTTCAGACAGTAACAATTTTAAAGAAGCAGAAGCAGAATCCTTGCGTGTGACATAATGTGATCGTTTTGTCTTTAGGTGGGACTGGAGCTGACAATTTGAATAAAAAATGTCCAACATCGAGTAAGTAAGTCGTTGGCTTGTATTGAGAAAGTACACAAAAAGTTCCACACAAGGTTTATAAAAAGGCATAAAAATTGCCAGAATTTTCTTTTAAAACACAAAGGTTTAAACCATTTGAATATTTGTTTATGATCATTATGTCCATTACAACGTGGCCTGCACAAATATCTAAATGCCTGTACGCCCGTATTAAATGTGCTCTTTTCTTTCCCATTCAAACACATATTTGAATTTAAAAAGAACAGTTTTTCTTTCCAAAAGGTTAAAGTTTTTGGATCAAAATCAAAATATGTGGTCAAATATGCAGAATTGACATGGGAGAATAATGTGTTGAAAAGGTCAAACTAAGTGATAACTTTAAAGCTAGAGGTAATGAACACAAATATCAGAGTTCTCCTTCACCGTTGTTCCGTCAAAAATATCTTTAAAGAACTAAAGGGCTTTTAACCGTTCCGCATGCTGTCTTTCTCATATGTCCATCTGAGTTCACCGTCTCCTTTTGAAAATAAATATCTCATAAGAAAGAAGCAAAGCATGTACGAATTGATTCATCACAGTCAGAAACCTGCAGAGGAAATGCAATTTCATTAAAGTTGCAATGAATCCCTTTGAAGCCTCCCAGTTTGTCCTCGCCGGCCTTTTTTCGGCGGGGGCCGTCGGACGGCGGCCTTCTCATCGCCGAGTGGATTGGCGTTTGCGTCTGAAGCCGCAGCAGGCGTAGACGCATGTTGGCCACGGTCCCAGGCGACATCGCAAGGTTGTCTTTGGTTGTTAGGGACTGGAAAAGACCAAAGTCATGCAAGTTTTAGTCGTACCCAAGCCTATCCCCCCCCCGACCCCCCCGCTGTGTGCAGTCATTCTTCAGGCCCGTGGAACCAGACAGACGCTGTGTTCTGTCCATGCGTCCATGGCAGTACTTTCTTTTTTTTTAAACATTATTCAAAGATTAACAGGTGTATTTTCCTCCTTAAAAGCAAATTTACTTCACGAACGGTGTTCAAATCTGCTTTCTTTATGGTGTTTGGGTGTGTGAGATGAAGCAGGTGGGAAGGCTTTTCGTTAGATTCAGGTCTGTGTGAGGTCTCAGGCTCTCAGCGTTCACTCTGTCCAGGGCTGCCGACGTGTCCGAGGAGAAAGAACTTGACAAGGGAACGCTCCTCCACTCAAATAACGGATAAAACCAACGCTTAAAAGCAAGCTGAGTATAAAGTCAGACCGATTGTGGAAGCCCTCCTCCTCATTGTTTCTGTGTCTGAGGAGTCAGCCCCTTCAGCTCAAGCCAGAAGGACTCGAGGTCGAATAAACTATGATGACAGCATAAAGAGCGCACAATTATCCATCGCAACCTCACTGATGAGGTGCGTGAATAAAGCCACGCACGGATTCCTCCTCATGTCGCATCTCTTCAGCCTCAGGACCAGACTCAAGCTGACGTCATCGTCTCATCCGTAAACCTGCAAGACTCCGTTCATCGCAAATTGTGTAATTGCGTCGCCAGATATTGGGCCAGTTGGCTGTTTTCCTTTTCGTACAGCGCTGTCCCGCTGTGAGAAGATGCGACAGACTGTGACTCTACGTCAGCTCGACGGCTCCCTCTCGTGGTGCGAAAGGGCAGAGCCGCCGCAAAGGGCCCGCTTTCAAACTCTGCCTCTCTCTGCTGGATGTCATGAGGTACTAACAGAGTAACACCGACAGCCGAGACGGTAATAACAGACGCAGTCATTGGAATAGCAGACGCAGAAGCGTGCGCCAGGCATATTGTAGCACTTTAATTGTACTTGTAACGCCACTCATCTATAGCAAAGTGTAAATTGGCTTATTTGAGGAAATTGCACTTTCTTGTTTCTTGTTTTTCTGAGTTTGTACCCCTGTGTTTGAATGCACTTATTGTAAGTCGCTTTGGATAAAAGCATCAGCTAAATGACATGTAATGTAATGTAATGTAGTTCATGCGTTGCGCATAGACGTCGCGTGCAGAAATGGGAAGCCTGCGGATTGTTTGATCTGGATGTGTTTGTTTCTGAGCCGGCTGTTCTTGCTGAAGAACATAAACTCTTTTCGTTCCTCATAGTTCAGTCATTTAGCGGTTGACTAACACACAAGGAGAAGTGAGATGAGACTGCAGAGACAAAAAGAGTTGTCTTGTCACGTGAAGCACGACCCACACACTAATTTCATACTAAATTTACATGAAAATGACTTAATTACTCCGAGATAATGGTTGTGTTGGAAACTATTAAGCAATGCAAATGTAATCTGGTTCCTGTTTCAGATTACACTTGATGGCGTGCAAGTGAACAGCAGCGGCGTTGCATGATGTGGTGAGACAAGTCACTCTCAGATCAACCCGAGTGTGTGTCTGCAAGTGTTTATTGTGGCGGTGAGTCAGTTGTCTTCGAGTAGAGCGCAGCAGACTAGTTTCGGGACTGAAGTAGCATCAAAGGTTCAAGACAAATGTAACAGCGACAATTCCTTTCTTCTGTTACAGAGATATTACAGAAACATCCCTTTATCAGAATGTTACGTTTGTGTGAGGGTGAAGTCGTGCTCATGCTCTCATGCAAATGTGTCGAGTCCAGATCAAGCAGTGGTGGAAGAAGTAGAAGTAAGAATATATATATATATATATATATATATATGAAGATATTAGAAATAAATATACTTTAAGTACCAGGGTAAATATACTCATTATGTAAAATGGTCCATTTCAAAATACTGAATGTATTATTATGAGATTCTAATTATCTGTGAACATCGCTTTAATGTTGCGGCTGAGGAATTTGGATTAATTTTAATATTCCCAAAACCTCTGAGGGAAAGTTTAAAGCATGACTACTCTCTCTCTCTCTCTCTCTCTCTCTCTCTCTCTCTCTGCACGAGCTGCAGAGCCTCCTGCAGCCAAACGGTCATACTGAATAAACACACATCTAAATAGTGTTTCTGGTCGGCAAAAAGCCTTCAGCAATAAAATAAATACATATCTTTCATCGCGCTTAAAAAAAACCCATATGCCGCTGCCTGTAATGATGAAAGATGTGATGTGGTTTCAGAACTGCAGCTGTGGAAATATTGATGCTCAGATCTGCCGATGTGGTTTCTGTGGAACAAGTTAGCTGGAAACCAGAAACCAGGTTGTTTCATTTTAATGATCATCGATAACTCATCTTTGTTTCCCGCTCTGCATGAAGGGTAATTTTATACAGGAAACCCACAAGGGAAGAAAATAAAGGCAATAAACTAGTAAAACTACCTTGTGTGGGATATTGATTCATGCTAAACAAGTCTACTTGCAGCCAAGTCATTCAACGTGTCGATGTTGTATTGAGTTGCAGTAAAAACAAAGTAAAGGGCTAATGTGGCTTTAGTTGCTCTTCCTCTGCATGCTTCAGCACCTCTTGTATGTTGTGTGTGTGTGTGTGTGTGTGTTGAATGGGAATCATCACACACTCATGTCTGATTCACATATCTTGCATGCCATCATAATGCATGCCACACACACACACACACACACACACACACACACACACACACACACACACACACACACGCGCGCGCGCGCTTGCCAGACGTCTAGAATGCTGCACACTAGAGACCGTGAGAACGTACAAAATTAAAGCTGCGGTTCCTTTTCTGTGACGCATTTTAGTTTTGTGGTGCAACGTCACACTGACAGAAGACAAGAACATCCCAAAGGTCACAGCTCGATGGACTCAAACTGAAAGGTCTCAAGACGGTGGGTGGAGAACGTTTAAGAACTCTAAGAAACGATGAAACATTTGCTCGAAGTGCCACGCACGCGGAACACAGAGGCGTAAAGTGATCTGGATTTGGCGAAGCGGGGCCCCGTGCCTTCCTTCGGAGGTCACTTTGCACGGCGCTTGAAGCTGTTGCAAAAGTGGTAAATACACCATTCTTGCTTTGCATCCAGGCCTCAAACCAAAGGGGTCTTAAGAAAACATCAAATGACACCGAACTGGTCCCCTGCTGACCACATCCTGCGTCTATCCGTCAGGCTGCAGAAGCAGCTCGACCACACGCTGTCTATTCAGCGTTAGAGCGGCAATGATTAATTTCTCTGCTAACCTCAGTGCGAGGTATACGTGTTTTACCGGCGCACACAGGATGTAGGTCGGGGCGTCTCTCCGGGGTCGACTTTGGTATAAAAGCGGCGACACCTCGGAGGCGCCGGGTCGAGCATCGCCAGCGCCATGGAGGCCCCGCGCAGCGTCCTGCTTTGTCTTCTCCTGGCGTGTCTCGGACTTCACGGTGAGAGCGACCCGTCCGCGCGTTGGTCTCTGACCACCAAATGCAGCATTGACCCGTCCTCTGTTCCCTCTTGTGTTTTCAGCACTCGGGAGTGAAATCATTAAAGGGCAAAAGGCCCCGGAGAAGGATTTTCTGTACATGGCCTCAGTGCAGAACAAAAGTCGTCACCACGTATGTGGAGGATTCCTCATCGATAAAAACTTCGTGGTCACCGCGGCGCACTGCGCGAACAGGTGAGTTCACTTTCAGCGGTCACAAATTTAAAGAATGAGACGTTACATTTGCAACGCAACTTATTTCCGCCACGCCACCACCGCTCAGCAAACCCACCAGCGTCGTTCTTGGAAGCCACAATCTCCGGACGGCGAAGAAAGTCAACAGATACAACGTAAAACTCTGCAAGCATCCGTCTTATGTGGGGATTAAAAAAGGGGACGACATCATGCTCCTCAAAGTAAGTACATGTTTAACCGGACAACAGAGGTTCTTACTCTTCTGTTCAATAATAAAAGCACTGGCATCAGCACAAAGAGCAGCTCATCTTCCACTCATTATTTTAGCATTTCAATCGTGAAGGAGGACGAGATGCGTGCGGTTAATTGGTCCTTGCCGGTTGTGAAATGTCCCTTTGTCTCTCTGTGTGTCTCCAGCTGTCGAAGAAAGTTCGAACCGAAGTCACACCGATTCAACTTCCCAACGATGACATGAAGATAAAAGACGAATCAAACTGCCGGGTAGCCGGATGGGGTGGGACAATAAGTCAGGGTAAAACGGTCAATGAGCTGAACGCGGTCGACGTGCCCGTCGTGAACCTGAAGGTCTGTAGGGAGCAATGGGCTAAACTTAAATTTAATCTTCCGGCCAATGTCATCTGTGCAGGCGGCTACGGCACAGACAAAGGATTCTGCCAGGTACGTCTTCTGTCCGTTTATTACAAAAAACGTGGCGCCACTGGTTTCTTGTCTTGTGGAATCGAATAAACAAAGACTTCCTCCTCCTCACAGGGTGATTCTGGAGGCCCCCTGGTGTGCAACGGGAAGCCGGTTGGTGTCGTGTCGTTCAACATGAACGGGAACTGTAGCTATCCAAATGTTCCCAACGTGTACACAGACATAATAAAGTACCTTCCCTGGATCAAGCAGGTTCTCAAGAAGAGAAGTTGTTAAATGCTCTAATGCAGGTTTCCACTTCTTCATCAGGTCTCATGACACACTTTCTTTATCTTCATGAGCTGGCTGATGTGTTGGACAATAAATATTGTTTTCAATATTGCAGTGCAACTGTGCAAGCCTTGTGACCGTGTGTTGTTTTTGCTTTAAACAAAGGTTTATCTTGGGGAGATATTTTTGTATGGTCCTATTGTGGCTTTTGGTCCACATCTAAGATGGAAATACTGCATATTTATTACCGTGGTTACACAAAAAATATCAGTCAGGGGTTGTGACCAAATATTACAAACTAGATGAAGTTTATGAGCGGACTGTGACCGTTAATGTAACACACAAGGTCAAGAAGCAAGTCCATTTTTCTTTATTTAAATATATGCTTTTGGTGAGAGCACAATATGACATACAACAGTCAACAAACGAGTATTTTGTTTGAAATGGTAAAGAGAAAAGAACAGGAGAATAAAGCAAACTAACAATTTGGAGGAAAATTAGGAAAAAAAAGAAACCAAAAAGAAACGAAAAAACATGACAAACATAGTGTATTAATACGTGTGATTTTTTAGGGGGGGGCTTCTCAGTCCGTGAAGCACACAAACCAGAAATCTGCCTCCAATTAGGAACCACGTTGCTGCAAAAACAAGTGAAAAAAACTGCCAGGTAAAGAATCCAAGCAGTGTCTTGGTCAATTAAATAAAATCCTATTAAAAGCCATTTAAATCTGTGGTTATACCACGACAACATGTAGAAAAGTCCAAGAGGAGTGAATACCGTTATATGATGGACGACATTATACACATTGGCATTAGTTTCACAACCATGAGAAATAAACTAGAACACGAAACTGGCTTTATTGTGGTGAGATGCAGATGGTGTTAAGAATAATTTTGTTGCATGTTTGCACCAATTAGATTACCACAATAACAGCTCACACGCTGAGACCAAATCAAAGCACCAAACTGTCACTTGTCGTGAAAGAAATGAACAACAAACTGTGAGCGAGTCATTCCATTTACCCAGTTAAAGTGCGCCTATTGTGAACTTGTGAGAAGTCGGTGCACAACCAACGTTTGAAGCGTGTGGCAAATAAATCATGAGCAAAATAAAAGTGGGAGGAGAATCCAGCGGGTATTCACAGTGAACACGTGTGCCCACAGTTCAATAGTTCACATAATGCTGCTGTTATTCGCTCACCCATTGCTCAGCAGTATTCATATCAAACAGAGACAGCAGGAGGCTCAAATTGTCCCTACGATGGTGAATACTGAATGACACAGGATGTGACACATTGCGTTACCCACATTGCATGCTAATCAGCAAGCGAAATCACGCTGTTGTGGCATCAGAGATTAATGCAAAGGAAACGTTGCAAGTTTGCAAACAGATATTGATCAAAGGATGCGGTTAAGGATTTGTGTATAAGAGGGTCGACTTGACGGCCCCCGAGGAGGAGCAGAGGTCACTTGTCTGGCTGCCATCATGCTCGCCGCGCACAAACTTCTGCTTCTTCATCTCCTGGCGTCTCTCGGACCAATCGGTAAGATTTCAGAACCATTTAACGTGAGGCGCGAGCGTTTTTTTTTTTTTTTTAACTTTTCCTTTATCTTTGCAGCAGACGGGAGCAAAATCATAAACGGGACGATCGCCCCGGAGCACTCGTTGCCGTACATGGTGTCGGTGCAGAGCGCGGACGATCACATCAACGGTCACATCTGTGGAGGGTTCCTGGTCAGCGAGGACTTCGTGCTCACTGCTGCGCACTGTGACAAGTGAGTAACATGTCTTCCTCCGGCAATATTTAAATCACGTAATGCAAGATATGTGACCATCCGGTCTGTCATGTCTCATTCAGTAAAATCGAACAGGTTGCTGTTGGCATCAACAATCTCAACGATAACAATAGAAAATTAATGGACGTCGAAGGCAGATACAAACACCCATCCTATTCAAGTGTAGGACACGGTTATGACATCATGCTCCTCAAAGTAAGCATTTAAATCCACGTGGCATCAGAGCGTTGTTGGGTCATCTCCAAATCGCAGAGATTGGATTCATTTTAACGTTGTGCGTCTCCAGCTTTCCTCGAAGGTTAAACTGGACAAAGCGGTACAAACGATTCCTCTCGCCACATCTAAAACAAACGGTGGGCGGAGGTGCCACGTGGCCGGATGGGGACGTACGGAGAAGACCTACAAAAGTGATGATCTGAGAGTGGTGGATGTCACCATCCTCGACCTGGAGGAATGTCAGGAGATTTGGGGTCGTCTCCCCGACAAAGTTATCTGCGCAGGCGGGTATGAAACCAGGAAAGGATTCTGTCAGGTGGGTTTCCTCTCTTAGTAGAACACGTCAGATGGTTTAGAAACGCTGCAGACATCTTCAATCTCAGAATGAAGAAGCTAAAGATCCTCTTGCTCCTCCCAGGGAGATTCTGGTGGCCCTCTGGTGTGCGACGGGGAGGCGGTCGGTGTTGTGTCCTTCAACAGGTACCAGATCTGCGAATACCCGGACAAACCCAACGTCTACACCGACGTGTACGAGCACCTTGCCTGGATCCAGAAGACCATCAAAAGCTACAGCTAAAAAACCTGCGGTGTGACCGAAAAGCTTAATAAAAGTTCATTTCAAAAGGCAGCCTTTGGTTTCCTTTAACAATGTGAAAGAACGAAAACATAAATTGTACAATAGAATACGTAAAATGAACAATAAGGGATTGTTGTTGTATGCGGATACCGAGAAAATAAAAAAACGTGTCTCAAGAATGGGAAATAACGTAGATTGAAGTCGGCTGAAGAGCCGTCAGAGCTGCCAGCGGAAGATGTTTTGAGCAAAAGTGAGTCACCTCGACCGCGAGAGGCCCTCGAGCACGAAGCCACAATCGCCCCCCCCCCCCCCCGAACGCGGGTCTCCATCCCGCAGCAGCTCCCGTCCATGAGATCGTGGTTCACATCTTTCACAGAAGCACGTTGCAGCCGGCGCGAACGCTGTGTTGAGGTTACTTTGTCACACGCTTCAAAGAAATGTTTCCGCAGAGCAACGCAAAAGAGCCACAGGGCCGCTTCTATGTCGTCTCACTGTTTATTCACTAAGGTTGACTAAAACACGGCAATTTCAACTTAATCTCGATTTAAAATGCTGTATTTTTTAGCTTTAGGTGGTAACAGGCTTCCTCGGGGGATGTAAAAGTGTATTCAAGTCAAGAAAGCAAATGTGAAATGCTCCTCAAATGCTCGACACTAATATCGTATGTGTAATATTGACACTGGTCGAGCAGCTGCAGTAACTATGTTCCATTACGCAAAACCACATTCTTTCTTAAGAACTCTTTTTTAACCTTCAACATATCGCAACGTAATAAAAAGAGGAAGGCAAAATAACTCTGCAGACATTACCATTTTGTAATAAACCATCCAACCAAGCAGAATATCCCAAATATAAGCACACATTTTGCACTATTGCTTTCTCTTTTTTGATTACTTTGTGGACTTTAATTACCGTTTATCCCAAAACGTTTAAGTCTGCTAAAGTGTCGCTCGGTAGAGCGCGTTGGTGTGAACCCTCGCGGCATCACGGGCCTCCGAGCAGCGGTTATATATTTCAAACCCCGACAGTTTCTTGCATCAATTATGAAGCCCGGTTTTGGAAATCTAAAAACCGCATCTTTTGTAATCCCACCAACGACTTGGAATGCAGCAATAACCACTCCGGGACACGCAAGACGTTTTTCTTCTCTTAAAATGACAGAGCCAAGAGGAGACGGCGTGGATTCGACCAGATACCATGGCGACCATCGTGATGCTGCTGCTGCTCGTCCTGGGTGGTGAGCGGTCCATTACACATCTGCATTTCAACCAGAAAACAACAACCTGGATGCACAAATAACGCTCTGCGACTTCTGTTCTTTCAGGGGCTGATGGTTCGCACATCGTTGGAGGCAGAGATGCCGCCCCGCAGTCTCGCCCCTACATGGCCTCCCTGCAAATCCGAGGTCAGCACAACTGCGGGGGGGCCCTGGTGAGGGAGGACTTCGTGCTCACCGCAGCACATTGCCAGATACGCGGGTAAGAGGATTTTTTCTTTTGTAACGAAACACGTCGTTTATCCCGTTTTTTTTTTTTTTAATCGTGGCCACACATTTTATTTCACACGGAAATCAAACGAGCTGGGTCATTTCAGTTTCACTCCCGCGCGAGGAGATGCACTGCGCTTGGCGCGGTGATTTCCCTCCCCAGAGGGCTACGATCGGCCTTGACAGCACCTCTAGTGTCCAGACGTCCTTGCGCTTTGCTCTCCAGGCAGTACACAGTCGTGCTCGGAGCCGATTCCCTGACCGCCAACGAGGCCACGAAGCAGGAGTTCCGCGCGGTCAAATCCATTCCACATCCCGACTACACCGCCAACGAGAACGACATCATGCTCCTAAAGGTGGGGACAGTTTGAATAGCTGTGGACTAAATGTGTGTTCGATCGGACTTTAGAATCAGAGGAATTATCTTAATTAGTGGTCTCCGGTTTAAAAAAAACAAACAAATTGAAATTGTGGCACCATCGATGTGCTGGTCTCAGCTCAGCAGCAGAGCCAGTCTGACCCAAGCAGTGCAGCTGATTGGGCTGAAGAGTGGCAGGATGAGGGCAGGGGGCCAGTGCCTCACAGCCGGCTGGGGGGACGTAGGGGACAACGGCACCTCACCAGAGAGGCTGCAGGAGGTCAACGTGACCGTCCTGCCGCAGAGGACGTGTAGTAGGAGATGGAGAGGCACGCAGAACACAGAGGCGTAAAGTGATCTGGATTTGGCGAAGCGGGGCCCCGTGCCTTCCTTCGGAGGTCACTTTGCACGGCGCTTGAAGCTGTTGCAAAAGTGGTAAATACACCATTCTTGCTTTGCATCCAGGCCTCAAACCAAAGGGGTCTTAAGAAAACATCAAATGACACCGAACTGGTCCCCTGCTGACCACATCCTGCGTCTATCCGTCAGGCTGCAGAAGCAGCTCGACCACACGCTGTCTATTCAGCGTTAGAGCGGCAATGATTAATTTCTCTGCTAACCTCAGTGCGAGGTATACGTGTTTTACCGGCGCACACAGGATGTAGGTCGGGGCGTCTCTCCGGGGTCGACTTTGGTATAAAAGCGGCGACACCTCGGAGGCGCCGGGTCGAGCATCGCCAGCGCCATGGAGGCCCCGCGCAGCGTCCTGCTTTGTCTTCTCCTGGCGTGTCTCGGACTTCACGGTGAGAGCGACCCGTCCGCGCGTTGGTCTCTGACCACCAAATGCAGCATTGACCCGTCCTCTGTTCCCTCTTGTGTTTTCAGCACTCGGGAGTGAAATCATTAAAGGGCAAAAGGCCCCGGAGAAGGATTTTCTGTACATGGCCTCAGTGCAGAACAAAAGTGATCGCCACGTATGTGGAGGATTCCTCATCGATAAAAACTTCGTGGTCACCGCGGCGCACTGCGCGGACGAGTGAGTTCACTTTCAGCAGTCACAAATTCAAAGAATGAGACGTTACATTTGCAAATTAACTTATTTCCGCCACGCCACCACCGCTCAGAGAACCCACCAGCGTCGTTCTTGGAAGCCACAATCTCCAGAGGGCGGAGGATGTCAACAGATACGACGTGAAACTCTGCAAGCATCCTTCTTATGTGGGGATTGAAGAAGGGGACGACATCATGCTCCTCAAAGTAAGTACATGTTTAACCGGACAACAGAGGTTCTTACTCTTCTGTTCAATAATAAAAGCACTGGCATCAGAACAAAGAGCAGCTCTTTTTCCACTCATTATTTTAGCATTTCAATCGTGAAGGAGGACGAGATGCGTCCGGTAAATTGGTCCTTGCCGGTTGTGAAATGTCCCTTTGTCTCTCTGTGTGTCTCCAGCTGTCGAAGAAAGTTCGACTGGATAAAAGCGTCAAACTGATTCAACTTCCCAACGGTAACATGAAGATAAAAGACAAATCAAACTGCCGGGTAGCCGGATGGGGTGGGACAAGAAGTCAGGGTGACGCGGTCGATGAGCTGAACGCGGTCGACGTGCCCGTCGTGAACCTGAAGGTCTGTAGGAAGCAATGGGCTCAAAAGAACCGTACACTTCCGGCCAATGTCATCTGTGCAGGCGGCTACGGCACAGACAAAGGATTCTGCCAGGTACGTCTTCTGTCCGTTTATTACAAAAAACGTGGCGCCACTGGTTTCTTGTCTTGTGGAATCGAATAAACAAAGACTTCCTCCTCCTCACAGGGTGATTCTGGAGGCCCCCTGGTGTGCAACGGGAAGCCGGTTGGTGTCGTGTCGTTCAACATGAACGAGAACTGTAACTATCCAGATGTTCCCAACGTGTACACAGACATAATAAAGTACCTTCCCTGGATCAAGCAGGTTCTCAAGAAGAGAAGTTGTTAAATGCTCTAATGCAGGTTTCCACTTCTTCATCAGGTCTCATGACACACTTTCTTTATCTTCATGAGCTGGCTGATGTGTTGGACAATAAATATTGTTTTCAATATTGCAGTGCAACTGTGCAAGCCTTGTGACCGTGTGTTGTTTTTGCTTTAAACAAAGGTTTATCTTGGGGAGATATTTTTGTATGGTCCTATTGTGGCTTTTGGTCCACATCTAAGATGGAAATACTGCATATTTATTACCGTGGTTACACAAAAAATATCAGTCAGGGGTTGTGACCAAATATTACAAACTAGATGAAGTTTATGAGCGGACTGTGTGACCGTTAATGTGACACACAAGGTCAAGAAGCAAGTCCATTTTTCTTTATTTAAATATATGCTTTTGGTGAGAGCACAATATGACATACAACAGTCAACAAACGAGTATTTTGTTTGAAATGGTAAAGAGAAAAGAACAGGAGAATAAAGCAAACTAACAATTTGGAGGAAAATTAGGAAAAGAAAGGAAGAAAACATGACAAACATAGTGTATTAATACGTGTGATTTTTTAGGGGGGGCTTCTCAGTCCGTGAAGCACACAAACCAGAAATCTGCCTCCAATTAGGAACCACTTGCCAGAAAACAAGTGAAAAAAACTGCCAGGTAAAGAATCCAAGCAGTGTCTTGGTCAATTAAATAAAATCCTATTAAAAGCCATTTAAATCTGTGGTTATACCACGACAACATGTAGAAAAGTCCAAGAGGAGTGAATACCGTTATATGATGGACGACATTATACACATTGGCATTAGTTTCACAACCATGAGAAATAAACTAGAACACGAAACTGGCTTTATTGTGGTGAGATGCAGATGGTGTTAAGAATAATTTTGTTGCATGTTTGCACCAATTAGATTACCACAATAACAGCTCACACGCTGAGACCAAATCAAAGCACCAAACTGTTACTTGTCGTGAAAGAAATGAACAACAAACTGTGAGCGAGTCATTCCATTTACCCAGTTAAAGTGCGCCTATTGTGAACTTGTGAGAAGTCGGTGCACAACCAACGTTTGAAGCGTGTGGCAAATAAATCATGAGCAAAATAAAAGTGGGAGGAGAATCCAGCGGGTATTCACAGTGAACACGTGTGCCCACAGTTCAATAGTTCACATAATGCTGCTGTTATTCGCTCACCCATTGCTCAGCAGTATTCATATCAAACAGAGACAGCAGGAGGCTCAAATTGTCCCTACGATGGTGAATACTGAATGACACAGGATGTGACACATTGCGTTACCCACATTGCATGCTAATCAGCAAGCGAAATCACGCTGTTGTGGCATCAGAGATTAATGCAAAGGAAACGTTGCAAGTTTGCAAACAGATATTGATCAAAGGATGCGGTTAAGGATTTGTGTATAAGAGGGTCGACTTGACGGCCCCCGAGGAGGAGCAGAGGTCACTTGTCTGGCTGCCATCATGCTCGCCGCGCACAAACTTCTGCTTCTTCATCTCCTGGCGTCTCTCGGACCAATCGGTAAGATTTCAGAACCATTTAACGTGAGGCGCGAGCGTTTTTTTTTTTTTTTTAACTTTTCCTTTATCTTTGCAGCAGACGGGAGCAAAATCATAAACGGGTCGATCGCCCCGGAGCACTCGTTGCCGTACATGGTGTCGGTGCAGAGCGCGGACGATCACATCAACGGTCACATCTGTGGAGGGTTCCTGGTCAGCGAGGACTTCGTGCTCACTGCTGCGCACTGTGACAAGTGAGTAACATGTCTTCCTCCGGCAATATTTAAATCACGTAATGCAAGATATGTGACCATCCGGTCTGTCATGTCTCATTCAGTAAAATCGAACAGGTTGCTGTTGGCATCAACAATCTCAACGATAACAATAGAAAATTAATGGACGTCGAAGGCAGATACAAACACCCATCCTATTCAAGTGTAGGACACGGTTATGACATCATGCTCCTCAAAGTAAGCATTTAAATCCACGTGGCATCAGAGCGTTGTTGGGTCATCTCCAAATCGCAGAGATTGGATTCATTTTAACGTTGTGCGTCTCCAGCTTTCCTCGAAGGTTAAACTGGACAAAGCGGTACAAACGATTCCTCTCGCCACATCTAAAACAAACGGTGAGCAGAGGTGCCACGTGGCCGGATGGGGACGTACGGAGAAGACCTACAAAAGTGATGATCTGAGAGTGGTGGATGTCACCATCCTCGACCTGGAGGAATGTCAGGAGATTTGGGGTCGTCTCCCCGACAAAGTTATCTGCGCAGGCGGGTATGAAACCAGGAAAGGATTCTGTCAGGTGGGTTTCCTCTCTTAGTAGAACACGTCAGATGGTTTAGAAACGCTGCAGACATCTTCAATCTCAGAATGAAGAAGCTAAAGATCCTCTTGCTCCTCCCAGGGAGATTCTGGTGGCCCTCTGGTGTGCGACGGGGAGGCGGTCGGTGTTGTGTCCTTCAACAGGTACCAGATCTGCGAATACCCGGACAAACCCAACGTCTACACCGACGTGTACGAGCACCTTGCCTGGATCCAGAAGACCATCAAAAGCTACAGCTAAAAAACCTGCGGTGTGACCGAAAAGCTTAATAAAAGTTCATTTCAAAAGGCAGCCTTTGGTTTCCTTTAACAATGTGAAAGAACGAAAACATAAATTGTACAATAGAATACGTAAAATGAACAATAAGGGATTGTTGTTGTATGCGGATACCGAGAAAATAAAAAAACGTGTCCCTCAATCGGGCCCCCCCCCCCCCCCCGAACGCGGGTCTCCATCCCGCAGCAGCTCCCGTCCATGAGATCGTGGTTCACATCTTTCACAGAAGCACGTTGCAGCCGGCGCGAACGCTGTGTTGAGGTTACTTTGTCACACGCTTCAAAGAAATGTTTCCGCAGAGCCACGCAAAAGAGCCACAGGGCCGCTTCTATGTCGTCTCACTGTTTATTCACTAAGGTTGACTAAAACACGGCAATTTCAACTTAATCTCGATTTAAAATGCTGTATTTTTTAGCTTTAGGTGGTAACGGGCTTCATCAGGCGATGTAAAAGTGTATTCAAGTCAAGAAAGCAAATGTGAAATGCTCCTCAAATGCTCGACACTAATATCGTATGTGTAATATTGACACTGGTCGAGCAGCTGCAGTAACTATGTTCCATTACGCAAAACCACATTCTTTCTTAAGAACTCTTTTTTAACCTTCAACATATCGCAACGTAATAAAAAGAGGAAGGCAAAATAACTCTGCAGACATTACCATTTTGTAATAAACCATCCAACCAAGCAGAATATCCCAAATATAAGCACACATTTTGCACTATTGCTTTCTCTTTTTTGATTACTTTGTGGACTTTAATTACCGTTTATCCCAAAACGTTTAAGTCTGCTAAAGTGTCGCTCGGTAGAGCGCGTTGGTGTGAACCCTCGCGGCATCGCGGGCCTCCGAGCAGCGGTTATATATTTCAAACCCCGACAGTTTCTTGCATCAATTATGAAGCCCGGTTTTGGAAATCTAAAAACCGCATCTTTTGTAATCCCACCAACGACTTGGAATGCAGCAATAACCACTCCGGGACACGCAAGACGTTTTTCTTCTCTTAAAATGACAGAGCCAAGAGGAGACGGCGTGGATTCGACCAGATACCATGGCGACCATCGTGATGCTGCTGCTGCTCGTCCTGAGTGGTGAGCGGTCCATTACACATCTGCATTTCAACCAGAAAACAACAACCTGGATGCACAAATAACGCTCTGCAACTTCTGTTCTTTCAGGGGCTGATGGTTCGCACATCGTTGGAGGCAGAGATGCCGCCCCGCAGTCTCGCCCCTACATGGCCTCCCTGCAAATCCGAGGTCAGCACAACTGCGGGGGGGCCCTGGTGAGGGAGGACTTCGTGCTCACCGCAGCACATTGCCAGATACGCGGGTAAGAGGATTTTTTCTTTTGTAACGAAACACGTCGTTTATCCCGTTTTTTTTTTTTTTAATCGTGGCCACACATTTTATTTCACACGGAAATCAAACGAGCTGGGTCATTTCAGTTTCACTCCCGCGCGAGGAGATGCACTGCGCTTGGCGCGGTAATTTCCCTCCCCAGAGGGCTACGATCGGCCTTGACAGCACCTCTAGTGTCCAGACGTCCTTGCGCTTTGCTCTCCAGGCAGTACACCGTCGTGCTCGGAGCCGATTCCCTGACCGCCAACGAGGCCACGAAGCAGGAGTTCCGCGCGGTCAGATCCATTCCACATCCCGACTACACCGCCAACGAGAACGAGAACGACATCATGCTCCTAAAGGTGAGGACAGTTTGAATAGCTGTGGACTCAATGTGTGTTCAATCGGACTTTAGAATCAGAGGAATTATCTTAATTAGTGGTCTCCGGTTTAAAAAAACTAAACGAATTGAAATTGTGGCACCATCGATGTGCTGGTCTCAGCTCAGCAGCAGAGCCAGTCTGACCCAAGCAGTGCAGCTGATTGGGCTGAAGAGCGGCCGGATGAGGGCAGAAGGCCAGTGCCTCACAGCCGGCTGGGGGGACGTAGGGGACAACGGCACCTTACCAGAGAGGCTGCAGGAGGTCAACGTGACCGTCCTGCCGCAGAGGACGTGTAGTAGGAGATGGAGAGGCGTTCCCATCACCAGGACCATGGTTTGTGGCGTCGGGGCCGGCGGCATTCAAGGCTTCTGCTCGGTAAGATACGGACAATTTTATTCTGTAAACATCTCAGATTATCCCGTTCATAGAGAGACTTTTATTGAACACAGAGAAAAAAAAGAAGGTTGTTTTAATGTGAGCGCAGCGCCTGTTAACTGTCAGGCGTTGTCTCTGTGTTTAAAGGGGGATTCGGGCGGACCGTTGGTGTGCGAAGGAGGTGCAGCGGGCGTCGTCTCCTTCTCCGGACGCCGGTGCGGAAACCCCAGGACCCCCGATGTCTACACACGCGTGTCGTCCTTCAGCGACTGGATCGCAGACGTGCTAAGAAATAACTGAGCAGATTGGATTGATCGGTGACGAGTCAACGCACTTGATTGGGATCTACTTTTCAAGACAAGGCTCTTTTTAGCACACAAGCGTGGGATGGTGTTGTGCTTTACTTTCTGTTTAACAATGCGGTGCTGCAGGGACGGATGTGGTGGATTGTGTTTTTGTGACTTTTTCTTTTTGTTTCTCAGAGAGGTGGATGTAACACAAAAATGGCAATGAATAAGCAAGTTGAATTGGGAAGATGTGAGATAAAGAGCCACCCCTATGTAACCATATGTTTGCAAACTTTGGAGAAAATTGTATTTTATGGATCACCTTCTGTTCATGTTTGCATTTGAAAGTTTTGCTTTACTTACATCACGGTTTGTCGTGTAGTCCAGTCGATGAGGCGGATCAACGAATAAAAGCTTGATGCCTGTCTGCAAAGAAATAAAGTAACTTTCGCTTTGTCACATGAACAAAAAAATTCATTTCTGTAGAGTAAATTAAAAAAATACTACTTTGCCTGCAAGCGTGACCTGTGCACCCCTGGTACTAAAAGAAAAGTCAGAAAAATCAGAGGGTGACAATTTATTAACAGTTTATATCAACCACAACATGTCAGAATACTTTTTCATACCCACACATTTTACTTCTGTACGAATATGCACAGAAGGCCGTATTTCAGGTGTGAGATGCATGTAGTGGTAAAATATATTATAACATTGTTTTGTGCTATAGCCGTGTCTCAAGTGTCCTGTATTTGACCCCGATGTGCAAAGAGCAGCATGATACAAAATGTTGCTGTGCAACTGTGTCCTGAGAAGGGGGGACGGTCGACTCGATCTCATAGAAGCTTTAAAACAAAGGACTTCTGTTCATGGCCTTGGTTCATGTCTTATTCGGTACGAAAGTTCCGGATCCACGTTTTTGCTCTATGTCAATTAATTATGATTTGCACCGGCCACTGAGGAGGATCTTGTGTGTGTGTGTGCTACCCTCAGCTTCACCTGGGTTCTTATCTCAACCTGCTTTGCAGCTTCTCGTAGCTGGCACGGAGAATGTCCTTCACATGTGTATAAAAACTCAGCGTTCTTACTGCTCGGAGACGTCATTACGGCGAGCGCTGAGATACGTGCTGGTGTGTCGGACC
Organism: Gasterosteus aculeatus; assembly: GCF_964276395.1. Taxonomy (NCBI): domain Eukaryota; kingdom Metazoa; phylum Chordata; class Actinopteri; order Perciformes; family Gasterosteidae; genus Gasterosteus; species Gasterosteus aculeatus. The sequence goes on along the minus strand of NC_135695.1, from coordinate 19,674,765 downwards.
TCCTGCTTGCAAGCAATAGTTAGAGCCAGATATCTGCGACCATTCAATGACCATTCAAAGATCATCACCCCCTGCTGCTCCCATTTGAAACTGCACTTTCAAGTTTAATTTAATTTGAGAAATGTAATTTTCTCCGCTTCAGCTGTGTAGAAGACAACATGTGTATCAAGCTTTGTAGTGTAGCTGATTTTCTGAAAGAAGCATGTTGGAATGGACAGTATATTTTAGACAGAGCACACTCTGAAATATTAAATTAAAATGTAACAAAGACAAATACAACACAAAAAAAGACAGACATTCGTGTTTTTCGAAAACAAGAAACATACCAAAATAAATCACTATGTGTTGGATCGGGTAAGGCCTTTATTACACTTTGTGAATCATTTAATCAAAGTTTAATTTCCAAAATACAATTCCTCAACAGAGCATGAAAACAACTTTCATAAGAACTTTCTACCGCAATTCTCTCTCTGCCCCTTTAAGTCCAATTCTAAGAAACTGGCGTCACAGAAAATCGCGGCCTCACTTCCCTTGTGACGCTCGGCTGCGTCGTGCACGTTTCCACGTCAATCACACGCACTGATGTCGCAATTGTGCTTTTTCCGAAAACACTCTAACGCAGCACGCAATGCCCGTCTACAACACCTGTGTAACTTCGCTCGTAAAAAAGCAAAACTCCATAATCACTGTCACATAAAAAAAAAAACTCAAACTCCCGGCGTCCATTGCGCGCCCGTTCACCCACGTCTCTGCGGCCGCGGAGACCGAGGGCTCGCCGGGAAGTAGAGTCTCGCCGCCGCATCTCCCATTTTTCCACAGGTTTCGCGAGATTTTCACAGGCGGGTTTGACGTGTGGCAGCATTTCTCTGCCGGGCGTACCGAACGATAACCCCGACATGAAATCTGCGTAAAACGTAACGGTAAGACACCGTTAACGTCTGCCGTTAGCACCCCCGGTGTTCGCTCCCCGGTCGCCAGGGACACCCGAGGAGCGGGCGCAGTTAGCTTTTAGAAGCTAGCCGCCTCCACTTATCGCTCAGCAACATCTGCATTGAACGCTAGCACTGACGGGCGGTTTAGATGACCTGCGGCGGGCGGTGGAGGTGTGTTGGGTGCAGTCCGCCACAGGTGGTGTACGCCGTCACCAGTTCGCGTCGTTTACCGGCCCTCGCCTCCTTCGTATGTTACATGTGTGCGGCTAATGCACAAGTTGCCTCCCGTGGAACGCGCGCGGCTAACGTGACACACTGTTAATCCGTCACGTACAGCGAAATGGCTGACACGTCCTCTTAAAGTTGTCTCATATGAATGTTTTGTTTTTTGGTATTGGCTTTTTCTTTTTTCTTTTTTTAAACGAGAATGACAGACGGCGAACCGTGACCTCCATGGCCGTGTGGTTAAAGTGAATTACCAGGAAGTGGTTGCGTCGCGCCGGCCCATTGGCTGCCGGAGGTGTCACTCTCGCGGTGCCGCGGCACGTGAGACGTTTGGCAGCTGTCTTACTCACTCACACAATAATTGCCTCCCGTGCGCTGTCTGTCTTTCTTCCACAGTGGCCTTTTGACTTTCTGGAGGCATGTCCAAGAAAAGGGGCAGGTACGTAGAAGCAAAGCTGCCGTCCACGTCATCACGTGATGCCCTTAATGATGAGCTTTTTAACAGAATGTAATAGTAGCTACAATGTCACAAACAGTTCCGCGTCAAAGCGGTCAATACACGTATACCGCAGTATAGCCCTTACACACACACACACACACACATATATATATTTACGTCTGGAACGAATGAATGAAGAATTTGTTGTCGTATGGCGTTATCAGAAAGCGGAGCAGCGGGGAGCTGAGCGACGCGTTGACCCCGGACCCCAACAGCATTCTGGGAGTCCGCATTCAGCACAACTGGCGCGAGAAGGGCAACCAGAGCAAGTGGAAGGGGACGGTGCTGGACAGGCTCAGCGTGAACCCGTCCCTCTTCATGGTGAAGTACGACGGCTTCGACTGCGTCTACGGCATCGAGCTGTTCAAGGACGAGAGGGTGTCGAGCCTGCAGGTGCTGACGGAGAAAGTCGGTGAGTCAGTGAGCCGCTCCTTTTTTCTTTCTTTTCTTTTTTTCTATATGAAAAATAAAGTTGCATTATTTTCACTCGTTTTATGCATCGCCACGTTGCTCGCTTTCATATTGCACGTCCTTTTGCGGCTGTGTCTCCTCAGTAAACAACAAGATTAAGATTCCGCCGGGGGCGGAGGAGCTGGTGGGCAAAGCTGTGGAGCATCTGTTTGAAAAGGAGGATGGAGAGAAGAACGAGTGGCGAGGCATGGTCCTCTCCAGAGCTCCCATCATGACCAACTGGTATTATATCACTTATGAAAAGGACCCCGTACTTTATATGTACCAGCTGTGGGACGACTACGCTGACGGAGACCTCCGGATTCTTCCCGAAGCAGGTACTGCCGATTTGTGTGTGACAAAGATAGATTGATGCCTCATAAAGCTTCATTGAATCGTTGTCGCCCTGGAGCTCGAAACATCTGCCATGTGACTGTTTCAAAGGATTTTTTTTTTTTCACGCTTTGGAGGAATGTTAACTCCTCGACACGGATCCCATGTGGGTTCACCATCGGTCGCTCGTTCGTCCTTGACGTTTGTGTTGATCTTGAGTCTACGCCACAAGGAGCTCAGTCGAGTCCCTGTCGCAGCCTCTGAAGCGGATACTCTTGATGTGTTACGCTGTCAAGCGAGTGCCTGGTGCTGAGACAAAGCGTTTTCTGTGGGAAAGGGGACGTTTATGACCACAATGAGCCGACCACATAATCAGGGTTTTCACCACAGTCCAGAGGCAATGGCTTCGGTGAAACATCCACAAACCGCTGAGAATGTTTGTTTGACTATGGCACCAAATGACACCAGATCATGTTCTGAGTCTTTGGAGAAATATCCAAGTACTGAAGCATCATGAACGAGACTAAGGCCTGTAAAAACTAGGGTTTAATAGCAATATATTACTTTAGTCTGTTAACGCTTTGTGTCCATGATCATCTCACAAATGTTTATATTTATATATATACCGGACTCTTGGGCTTATGGTGATGTTGAATACATCGGAATGGTCCATGTCATCGCAAACTGCTTCCTCAATCCAACAAATGCTCGTTAGCGCGCCACAAAAGCTCATTCTTCCTCCAACTCGAACGTGACCTGTTTCAATGCTTCACTCCTCAGAAAACAAACACCTGTTGCCGGCAGACAGGAAGCCGGGAGAAGAGACGGAGAGCCTGGTGGGGAAGCAGGTGGAGTATGTCACCGACAAGGGCGTGAAGAGAACGGGCCTGGTCATCTACCAGGTCCCGGCCAAGCCCTCCGTCTACTACATCAAATATGACGATGACTTTCATATCCATGTCTATGACCTGGTGAAAACCACCTAGAGACGCTGGGCGCAGCCTCCCTCCATCTGCTTCTGTTCCACACGTCGGCCCCATCCGTTCCTCCACAACCACCTTGGGGATTGAATAGTTATGCTTTATTGTACAGAAGAAGAAGAAAAAAAAGTGCAATCTGTTTTTCATATGCACAGCAGAACTGTAGCACCGCTATGCTTGGCTGTATTTCGAGGGAATTGGATTGTTTTATTGTTGCTGTTCTACTTTATACTGCTTTGTTTGGACAGTCCACGGCTGCAAAGTGCAGCTGTTGCTGCATTTGCGTCACTGACCTTGAGATACTCTGATTTGTCCTTAAGTATTATCTTAATTAAATGTATGACGCAAAAGGCCGCTCAAAATATTCTTTTGGGGCTCTCTTTTGGGTCGTCAGACTAGCCAGTAAGCATGATACACCCGCTATATTGGGAATAAATGCCTTTATAAATGCGTTTATTGAATCAAGTGGGCTGATACATTTTTTTGTATTGTATCTATGTGACCATATTATCACATTCAAGTGTTGGTACTGGAAGTCAAACATGATAGTGGGACCCTAATATTTCCAAAAATGTCGTTCAGATGAATTACGCTCATGATGAAATGTACTCCTGCACCGTATAGGATCCTTTGCACTGGTGATGAATGACGCGTTTTGCTAAATTGCCATTTGAATTCGATCCGACTCCAATCATTAAAGTGCCTTCTGGCTTGTCATTTTGCAATATTGTACACGAGAGCGCGTCTGACTTCCCGCGCTGTCGCCGAGTCATCGCGTGTGAAGGCCGCGAGCTGGTTTTCGTTCGGACGAGGCGACACTGACAGCTTGAGGAAAGTTTTGCAACCATCTCGTTTATTTAAGTGCTGTGTTTTGCTCTTAATGCCGTATGAAAATGTACTATAAATATTACACACATCTCCATTGGTTGTGTGAACTCACTGTCGATCTTGTGGGGAGCACTTTATTGTATAAAGTTTACATGTTTAGGTTATGGTACGCTTTATAGTTTCCCCAAATAGCTTTGTCCTTAAGAGCAAATGTGACAGAATAAATGCTTTCACGCATGGAGAGAAAAGAAAAATGTGTTGCAATACATTTAGATGACAGTATTTAATATGTACAACTTGTGTAAAATGCCTTGTAATGTTGCCTGTTGTGATTACTCTCATTTCTATGAATATCTCATCAGAACCACCAGCTTCTAGTGATAGGGTCAAAATAAACTGTAAACTGACTACCCGGTAAAATCAACGGACACACCAGTTTGTTGACAGCCAAGAACGAGACTTGTGGTCTTTATTTCTGTCTCTTTGTCTTGCAAACACACTCGTTCCCTCCAAACTCTGGATAGTTGCTCAGTCGGTTTATTGTACATCTCCGCTAGTGGTGCCGCGCGGGAAATGACCGGTCGTCTTTACGCATTAAAAACACTTCCTGTTCTGAAGCTGTAACAACAATGTGCGTCGTCGTCGTTGTTGTTCTCCCATGAGTAATAAAGAGTTTTGCACATTTACTTGGCCTTGTTCTTTAAACGCTGCCCATATATACACACTTTAATTAAATCAAAGTAAGGACGGGAGGCGGTTTAGATGGATACATTATTTAGTCACAAATGGTGAAACTGAAAATATCAGACTGAGTCTCTTCGTAACATAACGGTGGTGGTTTGAGAACAAAGGGGAGCGAACTACATATCAGACATAACTGAGCAAAATTAAATATGGTGGTATACACAGAATTTCTTTTTTAAAATAGATGTAGCTTCCTTGCATTATGTACAATACAATGCCAAAAATCATTTAAACACCCGCAGGCCGTGCTGCCGAGTTCGGTTCTTTCATGTCGGGGTGTTTCTTCTTTCTTGGGAGGGAACAACTGTTGAAGAAGTAACGTCATTTCTCAAGTGCAAAACTCAAAAAGGATTGATGGACGTGATGTTGTCCAGGAGAGTTCCCGTTCACTTGGTGAGGTCTTTTAGATACTGCAATCCCTGATTTGTGTATTGAGTTGCTTTTGTTGGAGCCTCGGAAAGAGATGAAATCGACCGCCGCACCCCTGAAATAAAATAATGTAAAATCAGTGTCCGACGTCTCAAATTGTTAATCGATTGAAATGTACTCATCTCAGAGTCACATTAGTAATGCTGAAAATCATTACTGCCCTGATGGATTGCCAACAAGAATTTAAAATGCAGCCACAAAATTACAACCGCATGACATTAACAAGAGAGTGACCTTTTTTTTTTTGTAAGTGAAAGAAATAAGCTTTTCATTCGGTTCTTACCAGAGTTCCACGCCTGGACCGGGGAGAATTCCACCTTAGGCATGGTTGGAAGCGGAGTCTGAGAGGAGGAGGAGGAACTTTTAGTTTCAAACAGCTCTGCTTTGTAGCTATAAAATGAATCAGGAAAACTTCATATGTTTTGTCTCAGTCACAGTAGTTCAAGCAATATGACTTTATAACGCCAGAGTCTGTGAGCTCCCATCCGAGCAGCGTGACGTATAACCGCGTTATTTCAACTAGACTGAGACGCCGACCTTTGACCTTTATTCATAACTTACGTGTGTGAGGTCCACTATATAATTCAGAGGAGGAAACGCAGACCTCTGAGCAGCAACTACACACACGTCTGTCCTACATTCAAGCATTTTAATAAATGTCCTGTTTCAATGACTTTACACCTCTGGTCGAGTAAGATGTTTCTAATGCGAACATAGCGACACAGTTCGGGGAGTTATTGGAGGGAAATGTGAAAGAGGATATTTCACTCATAATACTAATAAACAGGTGAATAGTGTGAAGTGTGCCATGCCTAGCAGGGGCAATGATGATGAAGGGCAGACTGACTACAGAGAAGAATAACACAGGTATAGAAATATGAAACATAATTGGAACATTTGGGGGAAAGAATATACCGACAATTACGGGTCATCTGTTTAATGGCAATTTAGCAAAGACCCAACTAGGGAAATGATGTAAAATGCTATTTTAATGTAAAAAGTGTTTTGTGTCCAGGATACAACCGGTATACAGTCTCAGACAAATAAACAAGCGAGTGGCTTTATTTCAATTGCCTTGCTGTTTCTTAAGTCACGTGATCCGTGTAAACTGACCGCGATGCTTCTATATGCTGTCTTATGACTCCATGACGGATGGGTCGTACTGGAAGACCCTAAAGTAGAACATAAATCCATTCCATTCTAGTGTGAATCATCATAACCTTTGTCTGTGGTGTATGCGACCCCCCCTCTGCAGGGTTGTTTCGTACAGAAAAAGAAGGAAAGAAGAGAGATAAGGAGGGCTGTTATCTGTGGCGTTACTACCTCCAGGCCAAAGTACTTCATCCATTCTTCTACAGCGGGGGGGATTGCAGCCTTGGCCCGGTTTAGTGCTTCGGAGCCCTGCTCACTGCTTCCCAACAGGCCGGAGTCGTAGGCGATGTACAGAGCTCCTCCTGCGATGGTCACCTTGGTGGCCAGCCTGAGAAAGCGGGAACGAGGGGGGTTTAGACTCCAAAGACGAGACGTCCACCCTCTGTGTCCTCTTACAAACACGTCCAACTCAAGATCACGCAGCAGCTAGCTGTTAGCTAGCAGCGTTAGCTATTGGTACAACATCGACTAACGTTACAGTGGGGTTAACTAAGGAAGTTGATGTACATAAGGCCACGTCCGAAACAAACATTATGATAGAAGATGGCTTTACTAGTTAGTTATTGAGTAATCTAGTTATGCAACCAGTAAACGCAATTTTTGAAGAGGACAGCTGGAAAGCTGTGGGGCAGACTAACGTTAAACGTATGGCCAGCTAGCTAACATGCTAATAGCACCTAGCCACAGCAGCAATGACTAAAGGGAAATTGCGGGTGGAATTAAAATACTGACTTCACTACGGGCAAAATCCTTGCCGCCATGGTCCAGAGCGGTGTAGTTTCCTTCAACGTAAGGTAAGCGTTACTCCCGGTATGCCAGGAATATGCTGGAGTGAAGGCTGTCCGGATAGCTCAGCCTGAAGGACAACCCTGCCTGATCTCTGTGCACGCAGCTTTTGTCAATAAAGTTGGCCTTTCAAAACCTCAAGCTAACGTTATTTAAGAGCCGCAGATTCGTCTCCTTTTTTTTTTTTTGCACCCATTGATATTTCAGCCTATGGATTGAAATGGAGGGGATGTATGTATTACTTATTGTTCTGTTTCTCACTATATTCTCACTTTATTAGTTTTTACTTATTCTTGCGTTGCAATCTACAATCAAACCCAGGAACGTTACTAATTTCTTGGGATAAACAAGTGATATCTTATCATACCTTAAAGTTAATTGATGATAGTGGAGGAACTGTTAAAGGACTAAGAGAGGGGTGAATGTGTTTTTGCACGATGGGACAATGCAGTATCTTTGCACATTACTGGATGGTTTCAGGAAAGAAATAAAATAAGCTCGAGCATTTAGTTGAGGAATAAACATTTCTGCAGAAAGAAAAATGGCAGGATCCAAAAATAACAGGGGAAGAGTCGACCTTCAAAAGAACACGACTTGTTCAGCCGGTTGCGGCTGTGCACGTTCAAGCTTAATAAAGTTTTTCTCCCAACAACACGCCCTCTGCACGCACGCACACGCTCACACACACGTATACACACACACACACACGCACGCACACGCACACAGGCCGAGAGGAATGCGCGGGAGAGACTACATGGATGGCACTTCAGCTCCTCCACATTCCCCTCGAGAAGCAGCTCCTGTTGGAAGTTTGGGCTTTTCTGCACACACTTGGTGCTAGAAAAAAACTACAACAACAACAAAAACATAGCAACAAGTAAACAAAATGGGAACTTTCACTAAAATCCTCCTGAGTGCCGCGTGCGTTGCCTTCCTGGCGGCCAGGTGGACCGCGCCCCGGTTTGATGCAGGTAAGAGAGACGCGAGAACCGAGAGATCCGACCTTCTTCTTCTTCTTCTTCTTCTTCTTCTTCTTCTCTGTCTCTAATGATACCGATCGCGTTCCCGTAGCGTCATTAAACGATCACGTGAGCACGAAGACGGCCGCTGCTGACAATCTAAAACTCTTTTTCTTATTTTATTCCCGATTTAACGCGCTGTGTTGGATCCATGATGTAACTTGTTTTTATGTCATCTTTATGTACAACATTTTGACTTGAATACTGACTCAACGTGCACATCTCTCTCTCTCTGCTGTATTCATCTGGTTTCCAATGTCATTTTGCCTCATAATTTGATCTTCCTTTGCTGTTTTCACATTTTAAAAGGGTTTTATTAATATTGTTATTATTAAAGTTCCCCTGGCTGATGACGCCTAAAGTGTGAAGCTGTGTCATTGTACAACAAGAATATTTAAAAGGAAAAGTCACCGTTGTCACCAGTATTATTGGTGGATATTGGGTTTCATAATAATAGTTCCTTTGAATCAGCACTGCAGAATCAAATGTATCAATGCATTTTCCAGCAAATCTCCAAGAAAAAGTATTTTTCTATGAGGGAACTGTCTACATGTAGTTCTGAGAATTAAAAATATGTTAATAAGGGTTCTGGGAACCTAAAACGATTAACACCTTTAGTTCAGGGAACCCAAGCAAGACTAGGGAAGAACCTAAAACAGTCTATAGAAGATTAAAAAACGTTTAGTTCATTATGCATTAGACATCGTGTGCAGCGGCAGAGTTTTATCGAGCCACAGGGTTCGTTCCCATGAAAAGTGGGTGAAGGCGCGGCCCACCCTGTACACTCACCAGGGTGTCACATGACGTGTGGACCACCAATCACACAAAGAGGGTCAAACGCTGAGCCCTGATTATGAGGCAAATGGGCTGTCTGCCATCATTACATAATTATCCTTTTCATAGAATCTCAACTAACACGTTGGCGTACCATTTGGTACGGTAAATTAACGTGTCTGTTTGAGGCTAAATCACCCACAGCAACTTGTGTTTCTTTATTGTGGAACATGGAAGTGTTGCACTAGTGGAAGAGCCACTGGAATCCACTTGCTGCCGGAAAGGACTTGAATCTGTTGTATAGCTCAAGGTTTACGGATAAGCTGTGACATTAATAATGTGTGAACTCTGTCCATTTTACGACATTGTGATAACCCCATCATATCTAATCACCAGATCAATTAGCAGCGATAAAGGCGAAAAGATTTTACATAATATGTCACGTGCTGCCATGTGGCCTCGCGGCCGGCCACGTGGTCGTGTGCTCTACATCTGTGGTGTGGTCCACGTAGCTGGAACCTCTTCCTCTCCGATGTGCAAACTCATCCCGTACCAGCGACGAGACGTTCTGCGTGGATCTAAATGCCGGGGCGTAGAACCTGGAGGCGAGTTCTTAAAGCTTCTCTGGGGGAGATCTAGGAGATGAAGCACAAGCGGAGCGAGTAATCGGTGACGATCTGACACGCCGCGTGCTCGTGGCCGAGGGAGGACGGCCCACATGTGTGCACAGTCCGTAACCAGGTCGAACCCCCCTCCCCCACCCCCTCACGGCCGATACCACAGCGTATAGCACGCGGTATCTGTACAGTACACCTCCAGGCTCAGAGTCCACTTTGGACGCGTTCGTTGCTGCCGTTTACATCCAATCGCGACATGTTTATAATGTTATGATGCTTGCATCTCTATGTTCTTGGGCTGAGATGACGTTTATATCACATATACCTCCCGCGCGTCTTCTGTTTTCTGAGTTCCTTTGGTCTTTCAGAGTCTCTGAGGGGCGCGAGGGTGTTGGTGACTGGGGCCAGTACCGGTATCGGTGAACAAATGGCGTACCACTACGCCCGCTTCGGAGCCCAGGTCGTCATCACAGCGAGGAGGGATAAGGTGTTACAGAAGGTCAGTGGACCTAACGCGTATCGCCCAGCAGTCGCCATCGGCGTCCATCACATCGCGTACAGTGTCTACAGGCGCTTCTCTTTCTCTTCAAACGCCTTTTTCGGCGTCATCGCTGCCTTTTAGGTGGCCGAGGAATGCCTGCGTTTGGGAGCCCAGAAAGCCCTCTACGTAGCAGCGGACATGGCCAGCGAGTCGGACCCCGACACGGTTGTCGATTTCGCCCTGGAACATCTCGGAGGGTTGGACTACCTGGTCCTCAACCACATCGGGCCGAGCCCCTTCAGCATGTGGGAGGGGGACGTGGAGCACACCCGGTGGCTGATGAAGGTAGCGCGGCGCTTTGGTCGTTTGTGGGTCACTGGGGGGTCGGAGGGGGAAGGGGCTGATCTTTGTGTGTGTGTGTGTGTGTGTGTGTGTGTGTGCTCTCCAAAAGGTCAACTTCTTGAGCTACGTTCAGATGGCTTGGAGGTCTCTGGCGTCCCTGGAACAGAGCAAAGGGTCGCTGGTGATCGTTTCGTCGCTTTTGGGTGAGTTGGATAAATAAATATAGGCAAACAGGATTGTATCGGTTTAACAATGTTAAAAAAGTTTAGGCCTTATTATTTTAAATTTTTATAATGTTTAAAGTCACATATTATAAACCCCTGAAAGCACTTTTTATATCAAAGTGCATTTTTATACAATATAAAAAATGGAAAAAAAATTCTATCTGGACTAGCAGTTAATTTGGAAAAAACAAATGATCCTTAACATGCATTTATGAGCTTCTGATTTATTTTTCACATTCTTTTATATTTTTGTAGGGTTCCTGACAGTGTTTTAGTCAAAAATCTTATATATTTTTATATATTTTTATATATATATATATATTTTTTTTTTTTCTTTAGTATGAAGAAGAGCGCGCGATATGATCAAGTGATCCAGACACATTTGACCCTTTTACCTTTAGATTGTTTTGCAAAATGATAACTGTCGGAAGTATCAAATATTTCTTTTAGAAATACTTCCTATTCAATATTTTCAGAATGTATCAATTGACCCTTCGCTATAAACCCGCCCACCACTCATCCAGATGTCAGAGCTACGTTACCATGGCTACCGTCACTAACTGCACTCCCTGTATAAATATCATCATCGTATCTCATTTTAGAGAAAGCAAACGTAACAATCTTAGCTACGGTTTAAATGTGTAAATCAACAAGGAAAGCGTTTACGTTGTACTTTTGTACAAGATTAAACCTGTGAATGTCATGAGTTAAGACATTAGAATATAATCGTTATGAATGCTTGGCAGCAAAGATGCCCAGTCCCTTCGTGGCCCCGTACGCCTCGACTAAACACGCCTTGAACGGTTTCTTCGGGTCCCTTTACCACGAGCTGGCCATGAAGAAGAGCAACGTGTCCGTCTCCATATGCACGCTGGGGCTCATCGATACGGAATCGGCCATGGATAAAGTCAGGTAGGTCGAGTCTCTCAAAGCGATCGGCGATGTGTTGAAATACCGCCGGGCGTTTGGCACCACGTTTAACTCCCCGCGGCCGTTGATGGGACAGTGGTTCTGTGTCCTGCAGGGGGTACACGGACGTCCCGGCCTACCCGGCCCCGGACGCCGCCTTGAACATCATCGTGACGGGAGCCACCAGACAGCCGGAGCTCTTCTACCCCTGGTTCACCCGCGCCTTGATTCTGAGCAAAGACTGGTTCCCTTCCTTCACAGACTACGTCATCCAGAACTCCTACAACTACACGCCGTGAATTCTGTACCTGATGTTTTCCACTACCAGAGATTTGCTTTGAATGTCCAGCGCGCCCTCAGACTTTAGGGCCAAATCGGTAATATTTCTGATGGAAAACCCAAAAAAAGCATTTATTTTGACCGTTGCTCACCTGCTGTAGCTTTTAAAATGCTTTATAATACATAAAGTATACTTAAATGTCCTTTAAATACTTAAAGGAGCTTTTCTCAGAATCAGCATTCTTCTCGTATTTGGAGCCAGAAATCTCCTCTTTTGTCGCACTTACACACACATTGAACTTTTACAGGGACTTTTTATTCCTGCAAACAAAGGATGGGGAGTTGTTAAAAAGACGTATCCAAAATCCCCCTCAGTAAGAAAACGAAACAAGATCTTTTAACCTAAATATTAAATGTAATATGTATGCAAATTAAAACATATTTAAAGAAAATGCCTCATATGAAAGCTTAAACATACAGTTTAAGAAAATGTGCAATAAAACAAGTTTCACGCACAAGTCAATCATTTAATTTACTCACTGACGTCAGGTGTCTCTTTTTATTGGACTGCGTGGACATCTGAAAGTTAAAAATGAGATTTTATTCAACTCCTACAAAAACACTGAGTGATAGAATGAATCGAACGGTCCAATTAAACCCATTGAGAACGACGTTACTGCAAGGATCAATACTTTGATTGTCCACATGAGGGCAGTAGTGACAAAGTAGTGCAGCCCCATTGCTTCTTCTTTATGTCCCGGTATTCACCGACTCCATCATCCCATTTCTTTTTCCTTTTCTTTATATAAACCGCCATCATCAACCCTCACCCCGTCTTCACTGTTCTCCACCGCTGGATTTCCTCTCCATCTCCACTCTTCTCGGCCTCACTCCGTTCTCCGCTCTCCTCTCAAAGTTGACCCTGGGGGGCGTCGCGGACGTCCTGCAGAGCGGGACTTTCTCTTTGTGTCTTTGTTCGTCATCCCCCAAAAGCACCGCAGGCTTCCCCCCCCCCCCCCCCGTGAGGCTGTTGGCTCAATCCATCCTGCCGGTCGGTTCTTCATTGTAATGCATCCCAGAGGTTGCGCCCTGCTGATAAAAGTGGTTGGTTTTTTTTCACCGCATACTCAGAGTGAGTTGTCATTGTCGCACACAAACAGCTCGACAAAAGATTATAGTGCGATTTGAAAAGTTGCGGAACCAAAACAAAGAGCCTTCTCTCCCGGATGGGCACGAACAGGCCCTGAATCTTTAATCTGAAAGTTTGCCGTCTTCTCAGACTTTTTTGTGTTTTGTCTCTCGGAAATATGACAGATGGAACCGGATCTTGACACATGATGTGACAGGATTGCGTAGATGGTTTAATCGCTCTTCAGATGGCGCTCCTTCCGTCTCGGGGGGGGGGACACCTGCAACAGATTAGTGATCCCAATGGCAGGGGATGAGTCCTCGCACCCTTCTCCAGCGTCTCCATCTCCACCACGCATGGATCTCACTGCATCACACACGCAACACGCAGCACGAAGATCGTGCACATCTTCGTGCTGCACGTCCTTCGTGCTTCGTGTGCACACACACACGCGATTGGCCAGTTGGACTCCCACTTCCGGGGGTTTAGTGATGGTGGTTCCGCGTGTCCTCGGCTGAGTATTTGCGCACCACGTTTGCTGAGGCGGCAGAAGTTCCACGTTGCAGACCATAAACAGTCACCTGTCCCGTGGCGACGGCGCCTCCACCATCGAGCACCGACGCCCAATTTACGGTCCATTTCTTTGTGCTGCTCCTTTGAGCACAAAGGGACAGCGGCCCACAAATCTCCGTCCGGCTTCGCCCATCGGTTGCTTTGAGCGCTGCAGAGAGAGCGGCCTTGATGGACACGCGCACACACGTGCACACACGTGCGTTGTGTCATGCGTGCCGGCCGGCTTGTGTGCGTCTCATGTGTGCGTGTGACATTCATCATTCGCTGGCTTGAGACCAACGGGCTGTGAATAAGTGGAAGTGGGAGACTGAACCATGAGGTGAGGTTAACTCACTGATGTGTTATCAGGAGACGGCTCTCCTTGAAGAAAGACGGCGGGTACCGAACGAAACTTCACGCACCAGAAGATGCAGTTAGAAACGCTGTTGGCGTAATTGGTCGCTCAGTTGAATGGATTTAATTCACTCTTTTTTAATGACATTTCAAAATGTTGTACGATTATTTGAGAGTTAAGGGAGAAGTTGATACCTGTGTGTGTGTGTGTGTGTGTAGTGGAAATGTGTATCCAGAGGTAGCAGCCGATTAGCTTAGCTTAGCATTAGGACCAGTCGCCACTAGTTGTTCGGCCACAGCTCAAAATCATTTTAACGTTCTTATGCAAATAAAAGACAATGTCCATGTCCATATATATATATATATATATATATATATATATATATATAATGTTGTATAAAACAGATTAGATGTAGCATGTAAATTAGTCCTCTTTCGAGGTACTTTCTATCCAGTCTTTGTGCTAAGCTAAGCTAACCTGATCACTGCAGTTTCCTGCTCTGTATTTAAATGATGGCGGTATCATCTTCCCATCGCTCAGTGAGAAAGTGAAGAGGCGTATTTCCTTTAAAGGCCTTCACGATGGAAAGTAGATTCAGATTTGGTTCATATAGTATATATAATATTTGTAGCAACTGTAGCATCGTAGTGAAGCAAATCCACTACAGTAATTTGTAATATGTGACTTATAGGCAACTTATATTAAAAATCAAATTTCATTGGCCTCCCCTTGTTAAAACGTGCCGTGGATCTGCGTCGTCGTGTCACTCGAATATGTTGAAGAGAATGTTAATCTCCCTGAACACGGAGCTTGTGTTTGACCGCTGAAAAGTTTTCCCCAAACATTGAGCTATGATAACAAAAGAGGGGAGAGATAGAGGGGGGAGGGGAGGGGAGGGGGGGGGGGGGGGGGGGGGGCGAGATGAAAACCTAATGAAAGGGAGCGTCGCCGTGAATGAAAACCGTGGGTGTGAGAGGCCCCGTGACCCCTGACCTCCCTCCCCCAGGTCCATTCAGAGAGGCACAATGGTCGACACCTGTGTCCTTTCAGCACCGGCGCTATTATCATTTACATCAGCCGGTGGGAGAGCGAGGCAGAGGCAGAGAGAGGCCAGGGGTGCTGTGCAGCACCAGCCTCATGCCCTCACCCCCCCCTCCCCTCCCTCCCCCCTCTGCCCGTCTCTCTTTCAGAGACCGCTGCCCTCCGATCTCTTCCTCTCTAATTATTTCCGATAACTCCAAACACGTCGGGGGAAGGAGAGCGTCCACAAAGAGGACCGACGGGCTGTTTTTACATCCTGCACCTAATTGTCTGACAGTTCTGCTCCTCTGAATCCCGGTTAACGAAAAAAGGGGGGTTGAGTCATGAGGGGGGGGGGGGGGGGGGGTTGCTGCTGATTATTTGTCTTGTGATAATTTTATTCTCTACTTGTATGTGCGCGGGCTTAGCGCCGCAGCACCGACCCTCACAGTTTCAGTTTAATGATGTTCGCAGGACGATCCTTTTGTCCTGCTCTGGTCATGTATCCCTCTGTTGCTGATCAGGCTGGGAGGGGGGAGGGGGGGGGGGGGTCACAGGGAGCATGGGTGGCAGGCTGGAGGGGGGGTTACATGAATTCTTTTTTTCATTGGGGGGCGAGAAAGCCCAATTAACAAGGGATAAGAAGTGAACCGTAAACACCCTCAACAAGGCCCGACAAACCTACAGGAACAAGAGCTCCCTCTCCCTCTCCCTCTCTCTCTCCCCCCCTCTCTGTGCTGACCACTCCCCCCCCCCCCCCCCCCCCCCCTGCTCACTCACTCTCTTCCACTTCCCCTCACAAAAGGAAGACTCAGAGCTTACAAAGTGCCAATTAACACTGAATGTTTGCCCCTCGCACCTCCCTCTCTGAACTGCTGACAGCTCTGGTGTTTGGGTTAATACCAAAGGCCTGCAAAGAATTATAATTCTCCTCCTTGCCCCACCCCCCTCGCCACCCCCCTCGCCATCCTTTTATTTTGTTTCCAATGGGGTGGTTTTACAGTTCAATGCACAGTCAAAGGGTGATATAAAATGACTTTCCAAAGAATTTCCTTTGGGGAGAAGAGGGGCTTGTGTTGGATTGGGGCATCCAGGAGGCGGGACCAGGGATGCAGGGGGAGGTGGGGGGGGGGGGAGGCAAAAAAAGATAAATGGAGACAGTATATTAAAGACATCAAAAACTATTTCCATTGTGTTTTTATTTTATTGCAAAAAAAATTAAATTCAGCCAAATCCCACCAAAACAGACGTTCGTATGAGTTCTCCCTCCATCAGCGCATTGTATGCAAACACCACCCCAGCCTACACACACAAGTGAACCCCCCCGCCCACACTTGCCCATTGGAGCCGTAGGGTCCCACTCGAGATGAAGATAGCAGCGTGGGCCATTCATCACCGGCCGGGCCGATGGCCGCGCCGGTCTTGTATTTCTCCCTCGTGAGCTCCAATAAATCATCCCTCTGAATAAAAGCGCGGCCAATGAGGAGAGGTGAGAGGGTTAAACTCTGGGAGAAGCACGGACCACTTGGCTCTTTAAGGGAGCTTCTGCTGGCACTCAATTCCCTGCAAACACGGCTCTGTTTCTACAATTTATGACCTTTTGGCACAAGGTTTCTCCCTTCTTTCTTTACTTTGGGCTGAAATTGGGTATTTAAAGTGAAGCAGCCAAACCTGAATTGGATCCTGCTAGATGACAATATAGACACACTAAATAACGTGTGTGTGTGAAAGGGAACCTGTGCCGACTTGGTGAGTACTACTAAACATGAGGAAAAAGGTTTGTTGTAGCTTCATCTCGGGTTTGCTGGATAACTTCGAGCTCCTTTGCATTAAATGCCACGCAAGACATTATTACCTCACGGGTTGTTGGAATTCATTTTATCGTTGCCCCCATTTGCCACAACTCATTTTAACAACTCGTTTTTCTTCTGTCTTCTACAGCAAATTTGACAAACTTTGAGTCTAAAGTTAACTTGTCCGGCTAAATTAAAAGTTTGATCCTTGTGGACATTGACAGCAAACTACATGTTGACTTTCTTTTGTTGCAGTGTAAAGTTTCGCATCGAGTAGCACGAGTACCCAGAAGCAGCCGTTGAGCAAAAACTAAATAGCTCAAATTTCTAACCCACTTCAATATTTTCCAGACGCTTCAAAAGCTTCAAGGTGGAATCCTCCCTGTTCGGGTGTCCTTTGTTGGGGGCCACAGAAGAGGGCGAGTGCCGGTGGTGTGGAACGGAGCCGGACATGTGACTCTGGCCTCTGCTTTGAATCCTGAATTCTGGGTTTTACTAAAGATAAGGGGAGTGCGTGGGGGATGGATGGGGGGGGGGGCGTGGGAGTGAAAGCGCAGTGTGTATTTCAACATTTCCAGACGAATCGTCGAGCTACAGTATATCATTTTTTATCGGAAGATTTATTCGCAAACAGGTGCTCCTCCTCCGGCTAAGCTGCCGGGCAGCTGAGGAGCACTCGGCCTCCTCTCCTGAACATCTGATTCACATGAGCCGCAGTTTGTGCTCGCCAAACAAACGGATCCATAGGTCAGCAATGTGACTGCGTCAAATGAGGGTCGTGAGAAAAGCCGAAAGGAGCACGTGCCTGGAATTAGATGGCTGTCAGAATTGGTTCCACTCTTTCTCCCCCAGAACGGACACATGTGAGAGGAGTCGCTCGCCTGAGTGCAATCACAGGTCTCTCTCCTTCTCTCCCTGGGAAACACGATTTACAACATTCCTCTCTTTCTCTCTCCCCCGCAATCTCGCGTTCCTTTATTTTGATCAAGTCCCGGCGAACTTCCAGCGATTTGGACCGCGATGAGAGTGTGCCGGTCCGGAGTCTGCGCCCGAGAGAGGCCCGAATAAGATCCCCGTGGAAACCCAGATCTGGATCGAGATCCGGGTCCTGCTCCACGCCGCACGGCCGCTCTTGTGACTCGCCCTCCGTCCGGGGTGTGTGATGGTGTGGAGGTAAGGGGTGAGCTGCAGGTCAGCCGGGGAAAAGCTCGCTTTAATGTCCGTCTCGGAGAATGAAGGACAGAGGGACGGGAGGGGGATGGTGGGACGTGAGGCAAGAGGGGAGAAGGAAGGCAGAGCAATGCATCCAACACCGGGTGGAAGGAGAGGTTTGAACATGGAGGTAGACGAAGGAAGACTGTCAGTCCGACACACACACACATCTATATACACATATGTCTAATTAAGTAAAGGGCTCACGAAACTTACATTGATAGAAGTCGACAGTTTAAATGGCCGCACAGAATTTGCACTATTAGAATATTAGAACCCGCAAACGATGGAGAATAATATGAACCCATTATGCATAAGAGTCGTCTAGGTTATCGCATGGGCTGATTTCTACCAGATTTTGGGTGACAAAAGTGATCGATGGGTGCCCGGTAATGGTGCATCGTGAGTTGCGGTGGGGCGCAGGGTGGAGGGGGGGGGGGGGGGGGGGGCGTCACCTCGCAGTGAGAGTAAAAGAGCCGGCGAATGGAAGTGATTACGTCTAATATTCTACATCTGGGAGCGATTGCCTCAGAAGACGAGTTTCAAAGAGGAGTATAGGGCGAAGGGAGAACACAAGAGAGGCGACGGTAATTTGCACAGGATTTACAAAATCTCCTGAATCTAACTCGGGGAATCTTGGTGCACATCTTGTTCTGGTCTCTCAAGACGATCACTCACGAAACGCACGCACACGTGCATAAACAAACCTCCCCGCGTTTATTCTACCGCTGCAGATGCATTCATGCCGGTAAGACCCTTTTGTTGCTCAAGCGTTTTTTTTTTTTTAGGCTCACACATCAATACTCAATAGATCTCACAGTCTGTCTGCGAGCAATCACGAACCACCCAAGAAATAGTTTCCAGAGTGTCAGAGTTGGGCCGGAGCCAGGTCAGAAGTGATCAAAGACCGCTGAGGAGAGCGAGAGAGACACAGAGAGAAGGTTATCTGGTCCCAATTACATTCAATCATTGAAAATTGGCAAAGTGCAAAGCGAGAGAGAGAGATCTTCATGATGAGAGCAGGAGGCCAGATGAGCCGAGGTGGTCCGCTGACATTTCTGACTTTGCAGAGATTACCGTTTTTTAGAGACGTGTCTTTGTGTCTCGGTGCGATCGGCTCTACGCGGTGAACGGATCGTCGAACGGGACACAGACTGCAGAGGAAATGAAAAAAAAAGGATCAGATCAAAGTAATTCAAACCTGACAAAGTAAAAACTAAAAGTATCAAGTGAAGTAAAACGTGGAATTAAAAAAAAGAGCATTAGGGTTGTTGATTTGATCCATGTTCTCACATGAATAAATTCATGCATCACACAAAATCCTAAATTATCTACAACCCCTAACTATTCATGTGTTTTTTTCCATCAGCAATAGCAGTACTTACTGCTACTCATCCATAACTTGACAATTTGGCAGTTGAAGGCCTCCCGCTGTCAACAGGCCGTATGACATCAAAGACTTCTTTTGGTACTTTTGTGCGGCTCATTGCATTCTGGTTATCAGTTGCCATATTTTGGGACACGGCTTATAGTTCTCATGCCTTCTCAACCACGAGCCCGCAGCAACAGCAAAACACAAATCTGCAGTGGAAAGATGATAAAAAATGTCAAGCGAAGCCGCTGCGCGTGAACTCGCAGCCAAAGCCGCGTGTCAGAACACGGGGAGGGAGGGTGGTTCGCGTTAGGCTACACCTATCGATGCAAGCGACTGTCACGATGGTAAAAATACAGCAGAGAAGGGTTTTTTTTATGTTAAGTCGAAACAGATTCCGTGAGAGCTGAAGGGTTAGAAAACCGTCTCCAGAAACACTACACCCGTGGGCAGGCTGGTTAGCCGCCGCGCTGACAGCGCCGGTAAGGACGCCAACTGGTGTTGTCGCAACTTTTAGTCTTTTCAAAGCATAACCACTTCTTCCATATCGTCACGTTGATGGGAACACGGGTGAACTTAATGCCAAACTGACTCCGTGAGTGCTAGCTAGAGTTAGCTAGAGTTAGCTAAAGTTAGCTAACTTTAGACTTTAGGAAGACAGCTTGCTAAAGTTAGCTGGCTGTCTTCGCAACGCGGTAAGGAAACAAAGAAAAGCATAATAATTATAAGATTCAATTCAATTATATTCAATTCATTTTATTTTGTATAGCCCAAAGTCGCAAATTACAAATTTGCCTCAGAGGGCTTTACAGTCTGTACACATACAACATCCCCTGTCCTGAAACCCACCATTGGCACAGGAAAAACTCCCAAAAAAAATGATAAAAGAGGGAAAAAAGGGAAGAAACCTTAGGGAGAACGTCAGAGGAGGATCCCATTCCCGGGATGGACAGACTACAATGGATGCCATGTGTACAGAATGATGATGATGATGATTTAGTATCCTTAGATTTAGTCATCCTTATATATTTTAATGAGGCAACAACGAGTGGGATCAGGCCTTTAAAACTATTAAGAACCCCGGATTTAAATAATTAACTGCTGATAAGGTTCGACAATGTAATGATGCGTGAAGACTACTTTAAAAGATGAAGCAGCTCAAACAAAAGGACCCTCTTTGCATACAAAGGGTTTGAACAGACCACATTCTCCCACCTAATGAATGCTGATGAAGTGAGAGGAGATAACCAAAACAGCCACGACAAAAGGGATTCCTGAAGGTTTCACTCGGATTCGTCAAGTGGTTCCTTCTCCCCTGCGATTGGTCGCCCACCAAAGAATGCCAAAAAAAAAAAAAAAAAAGAGTGACCCCTCCAGTGAGCATCCCCTCCCTCAGACCCCACCTCACCTCCCCCCTCTCGCCTCCATCTCTCCCCAGTTGCCTCACGGCTCGCCGTGACCCATCTTGCACCTCCCGAAGCCCACAACAGACGCTTGGTGTGTGAAGAAGGTCAGGAGTTCAGGCCCGGGCTGAGGCTCCGGCCCTCCCCCGGCGCGGAGGAGGGCCGGCCCCGCGGGTTTATAATTATCTGCCGTTGGCATTCAGCACAGGTTCAAGCACAGTGCAAGCGCTGGCACCAGCGTGGGGGGATGCGCTTGGCTACACACTTGGTGATTAGTTAGTCCCTAATTGTCAGTTCCTTGTTACCTTTCTCTCTCTTTCACCAGCCCCCCCCCCCCCACCACTACTCCCCCTTCCATCCCCCTGCGCCAGTTAGAACATCTTTACATAAAAACTCGCCGCTTGGTTTATTGTCCTAAAAACCCACTCGGCTGTGCTCCTTTTTCTGCTTCATTATTCTTTGGATCGCTCTCCCATGCGTTTATAATCCCCCTCAAAAAATACCGATAATAAAGACAAAAAGGTCTCTGGCATCCGGTTACCTTCTCACACATTCATACCTGCAGCAGCTCTGATCATCAGAAGTCTGCCGTCGAGCGACGAGGGCGGTCTGTCGGCGCTCAACCAAATGTTTCAGACGCCGGTAAATTCAAAGAGTTGAAATAGCCTCGACGCATTGTGGATGAACAGTGTGGATGAATAATGCATGCCCGTTTCATGTTCCACTGCTTTTTATTTGTCAGTGACTAATTCAAGGTTATCCAGCAGCATGGCTGCCGAGACCAGAGAGTCAAACTTTCCAAACCCTCACTGACGGCGGACGCCAGACGGACGCCGTGGAAGAGGAAAGACGAGAGAGACTGAAGTCGCGCAGCCTCCGATGGACGGTCCGAATGTGGGGACGCCGGGCGGCGCTAAACACGCAGTTGTGTTTTTAACCAAAACAAGCTCCTCTTTCTACTCCTCTTTGTGTTTTCCTCTCAAAACTACGTTTCATCTTGTGATTCCCTGCAGATCCCCCCCCCCCCCCGATCCCTTATTTGAGGAGCCACTGAGTCAAAGGTGAGTGTGTGCTTTCCATCAGGCGTTTGCTGTATTGGCGCTGACAGGCCGGTGTGATAGATGACATTGGATGAATCCATTCGTCAATGCCTTCAGAGATGTCTCCGCGCCATTAGTCACTCACACTGGAGATCTCTGCGAGAGTCCATCATTGCTGCTCCGAAAAACACATCTGCAGACCTTGAGACA
Organism: Gasterosteus aculeatus; assembly: GCF_964276395.1. NCBI lineage: Eukaryota > Metazoa > Chordata > Actinopteri > Perciformes > Gasterosteidae > Gasterosteus > Gasterosteus aculeatus. The sequence goes on along the minus strand of NC_135695.1, from coordinate 19,652,676 downwards.
GACCCTGAAATGGGCTGACAACTGAACCAATACTGTTGGGGGCTGTTTGGGTGGGGGCGAGTATGGGGGTAAGAGAGGAACAGCAGTCCGGCAGATGTGGGGCCTGGACGGCTGCCAAGCAGCGCCCCGTCATCCTGGAGCAGAGCCTTCATCTCAATATGAGGGGGGGAAAGAAAATGTGGAAAACAGCAGGGAGCAGGAGGAGGGAAAAGGGGGGAATATGGACGGATTTTGCACAAAGGATCCGTGAGTATTCCTCCATCTGAGGACATCCTGCAAAGCTCTTGGCCTCATTGCAACATGACTGCACACCCTCGGTCCAATCGGCAGTGCCGGCTGAATCCGCTGAGGAGAAAAAAAAACTAATTCATTGTGCAAACACTTGAATGCAGCACTCTGACTGGCCTATTATTCCTGGACATTTTAGTGGAAAGTAGAAACTAGTCCGGTGAGCCCCGCGTAAAAAAATCTATATTTACCGCGTGCACAGATGGTCGGGATAAAACACACACTTTGCCCCTCTTCCCCTCTGTTTTCCGTTGCGAGGAAGTCGTCGAGATTTCTTCTTCTTTTTTTTTTTTTTTTTGCCAATTTCCAAGAGCCGTGTGAGACGAGACGCGGACTTCTGACAGGTGTTTGTTTGAATATCAAACAGAGCCGTGCAGATGGCACGCAGATTGCATTCCAGACAGGGGCCAGAGGGGCGGGTAGGTCGGGGGGGGGGGGGGGGGTGGGGGATGGGGGGGCAGCCCATCTCTGCTCCTTGATGGTTCTCCAGGGAATCGGGTGTACAGACCTCTCGTCTCTGCATGACCGTCATCATCTTCATCGCCGCTGGAACGCACAGCAGACCATATTACATTTTTCCACAAGCTGCGCGCTGCAGCGGCGGCCTCGTTGTCGGGCCCGGGCAAACAAACAGCGTCTGATGTCGCCGTTTGTGTACTTGGCTGCGTGTGTGCGGCCGAATTGCGAACCACATCACTTCAGTGGAATGTGAATGTACTTAATTGTGTAACTTAATATGTTGGTTTAAATTGTTGCTGCCTGAACGAATTCACAGAGCTGGACTGACGCCCCGTTGCATTTTATTGAAGCGCTGTCGCCACATTCCCAGGTCCTTCCAATTTCTTCCCTGCGTATGAAGTTGACAGTTACTACCCGTGTTGAAAATAACGCCGATCGACAGCCGCTGTGTGTTTTAAGAGACATAACTGAGAAGGTATTATCCAAGAAGTTTACTCGACCCACTTAAAAAGATCACATTGTTCAGATTGACAGACGCCGCAGGGCATTCGTTTGTACGCGGCGTACACAGAGGAAGTGCAACGCGAATACTTTATACGTGGTTCTCACCGGGAGGAGACGTCGCAGATTCTCTGTGGCTCTCGTCTTATTTCGTGAATTTCCCACCTGCTCGGCTGGCGAACCGATTTGCAGGAGAAATAAAGTGAGTGGGAGGAAGGTATGAATAGCTGGCACGGTGCACCTCGGTGAGTCAACAGACAGTTGGCCACCGCCAGAGAAGGTGTGTGTGTGTGTGTGTGTGCGCGCGCGCTAATGCAGAGACTCGCAAGTCAGATTGTTTTTTTTTACTTCCTTTCAGAATTAGTTCATGAGGCGTTTTTTTATTTTTATGTCGAGTGCCGTCGCAACGCAGGCGCGTGGGAAGTGAGCGAGAAAAGGAGAAAAAAGGAGCCGGAGTGACGAAAGAGGCCCGGGAGAGGCTCGAAGAAGAGGCCAGAGGCTCCTGGAGAACATGGCCAACGTCAACGGGAGCGACGCGCGCAGCTCCGGCGCTCCTGCCCACGCGCACGTCACACCGCTTGGGTCTCATTGCATAACGGCTTGAATGTGGTTCTGTTACCTCTGCTCTGCTTTCTGTCCCGCAGCCGCATCCCTGTTCACCGTCATGCGTTTCCCTCCGCGCGCGCTCAAAAGGGCTCCAGAAGAGAAACCAGCAAATACAAATTCCCCCACGGCTCTGAAGCAATTCAAAACCATCTGCACAGTGAAGAACAAAAAAAAAAAAACCTCCACGCAACGTGTACCAGATGTGCTTTTAGGCCGCGCGGCCAAGTCTGCGCTCTCCTTCCCCTGAGGGGGGCAGGCCAGCAGCGTGCATAATGCCGCCGCTGTTTCATGCAACAGGTAGCCTCCATTTCTACGCTCTGCCCCCCCCCCCCCCCAGCGTGGTAGCAAGCGCTGGAGATCCCTCACTGCGAACGAGCCCTCAGAGGAGACCAAGAAGAGAGGTCCGTTCGTCCTGCAGCTCCATTGTGAGCGAGCCCGTGCTGCTTTCTACTGTAACAATGACTTGAACCCCCGCGCCCCCCACCAACCCAACCAGGTGTAAAGACACAAGGTTGTTTTCTTAACCCTGGTACAAGAAAAATAAAGAAAAAAGGGGAAAGGATCCGGGGCTGGATCGGACTAAAAACTAAAAAAGGCTGAAGGGGGAGGGGGGGGGCTGGCTGGAATGTTAGACTCCCATCTTTTCATGATTTAGGGGGGTGGGCTTAGTGAGTGTTTACAAGGAGGCTTCCCTCTTTAAGTCAGACAACTTCAATCAGGTTTACTGAGGGTCGCTGCTCCTATAAACACGAGGGCTTCTCGTTGTACTTTCACTCGGACGGAAACCACATGACACACGAAAGGGCAATAAAAACAGCCCACACGCTCATACTGGCCTGACGGAACGGGACCGCATGCCGCGCACGGATGGAAACGAGCGGCTCCTGCCACTCATCTGCCACGCGGAGGCCCTTTTGCTGGTATTATCAATCACTTTGGAGGAAGCCGATAATGGCGCGTTTCCACCGAGCGGTACGGGGCGGGTCTGTCAACCATGATTTGGCAGTACAGTACCCTTACTTGATAGGTGTGGTGTATTCCAGAAAGTAGCGATAGCGTCACTTGATCGGCGTGGTACATGACGGAAAGTAGATTGACGTCATTCGATGGCGCGAAAACTGGAAGCTAACCGCAACGGAACAACAACGGAGGACAGACAGCCGGTCCTGTTCTTGCTTCTCGATATGCGGCTGTTTGTCACAAGGAGACGACAATCTCTGTTTGAGCAACCAATCAACGTTCTGCAGTGAGTCTAGCTCCGCCCTTTAGTACCAAACAACTGTGCCAGGTTCCCCAACGGAAGGGTACCCAAAAAGGTGGTACGGTACGGTTCGGATTTTTGGTACCATTCTCAACTTTTGCAGTGGAGAGACAAATAAAAGGGTACCGACCCGACCCGTACCGTACCGCTCGGTGGAAACGCGCCATTAGAGAGCAGTTACCGAGCTCCAACCTGGTTAGTTTAGTCTACGAACATCTGCAAAAAAAAAAGAAGAAAAAAAAAAAAGGTTCAAGGTGAGGAAAAGCCCCTTTAACAAACACAAACTTTGAACAAAGGAGGGATGGAGGAATCCGTGCTGAAAGAATGTGGCTCCTCTTTCAACTGCTGGTGCGCTCGCGGCACCTCCTGTCAAGAGAAGAAAAATCCCAGGAAGAAACAAACTGAAGAAATGCAAAACAATCCCGAACCTCCTGCTGCCTGCCGATTGATTGATTGGGACTCGTTGCATTTCTCTTCCTTTCAAAGTGCTGAAGGCATTGAAAGAGGGGGCTTCCACCTCTGGGCTCATTCATGAGGACTCCCAACAGTTTTAAAGTTATTATTATTATTATTACCGTTTCACGACAACAACTCTGGCCACAGCAGATCCTCCTCATCCAAGTGTTTCCTTCCAGACGCGGAATTATGCGACTATTCTAATCTCGCTAATGAAATAAATCAAACAAGTAAACGATCGCGATGCTCCACCCAATCCACCCCTGTACTGTCTATGGGAGGGATGGTTCCTGCACAGAGGAGCACATGTTGCAGGACTATGAAGACGTTACTGCTGATGCAAACGGAACAGGAAAGGTTCACGGTGGATTTTATATTGAGAGGTTTTCAGAAGAGATGAAGCCATTAAAGCAGTCAAAGCCCACAATGGTCCTTTATCAAGCTTTTAGGAGCGTTTTCATGTTGACCGAACCCCTTTTTTTTTTCTTTTTTCGGCCGCACGTCTGCCATCTCATCAGCGAGGTAATCGGATTCAACCCCCCCAATCTGATTTCACCACGTGTCGTGTGTGAAGCCTGCTGCAATCACCAGGGCGAGTCTGTTTGACTGCACTGTAAACAGACACACAGCTGCTCCCCTGTTGCATTTATGACAATAAATACAGCTGCTGGAGGAATGTGTCCTTTGGTATCAACTGCTGTTGCCATGGTGAGAGACCCCCCCCCCCGACCACACAGCTCAAACATTAAGGACTCTTTAACGAAGATGGAATTTGTGATCGGGACAAAAACATACTTTTGCTTTTTTTAAAGCATAAAGAAAAGTACTTTCCATCACAGTCACACACAAAGCCGCTTGTTACCCCCCCACCCCCCTCTCGCCCCCCCCCTCCCTCCCTCGTTTTCCTCTCCTCAAGCTGCAAGTCTTTAGTCGGAGCTTTGCTTTGACAGGTGAAGAATCAACTGGAGGCATCGCTGTTGCCAACCATGTGGGACCCGGGAGGGAAGGCCCTCCACCCGCCTCCGCCTGCAGACGGGCCGCGGCCACTGTCCCGCCTACGAGCCCAAAAGCACGAGGGCGCCGCCATTTATTTACTGCCCGCGTCCTCGCTGTTGTCAACCCCGAATGATGGATGGCATCAACGCGAGCACCTGAGTCAAATACTGTGTGAGTGTGTTGTTACAGGGCGGGGGGGGGGGGGTGGGGTTGGGGGGGGGGGGACAACCGTCTTAAACTCGTGCATCCTGTTTTCTGATGAGCGGTCAGAGAGGAGCTGTCGACTTCCGCCGCAGACACGATTAAGCAATCACGTTGGTAATTACGATAATGTCGATTGAGCTTGTCAAGGATGAATAATTTCAGGGGAGACAGTAAAATACACCTAACAGGGCTTTTCTCAGCGGTAAACGCGGGGCTTTTAAAACTGTAATTAGCCCTTTAATGTCTAACACATGGCTTACAGGCCCTCCAAGGGCCCGGCTTCCTTTCTCCCAACCACTTTCCCCTTCTCTCTTCAGGACGCACTTTTCACTTTGCTGGAAATCTAACCGCACGAACGGCAATGGCGGTGTGGGGGGGGGGGGGGGCGGGGGGAGCGGAGGCGTAATTCGCCATTTGTGGGACAAATTGTTATTTTCCTGCGCTTAAAATAGACACACGGGACGCAAAGTAATATTCTACCTTCGGCTTTGATGCAAAACTACAAGACTTTTGAGCGTTTGAGGGTTCAGAGTCGTCCGTGCAGCTCAAAGATAAAGACTCTCCCACAACTGCCCCCTTGTGCCCCCACCCACCCACCCAAAGTGTTCCAGAATTCCCCCTTGAGAGACAGACACAGATAATTGGTCACAGATTTCTGTTGGCAGGACACAAAGGCACCTCCTATTCACCCCATGCGCAGCTGTCCATTTCCTTTTCTCCCATCCCTGACCCCAAGACCAGTTGTGTGGGTCCCCATCCCGCCCCCCCAACTCGACCCCCCCCCCCCCCCCCCGGCTGAGCCGGTCCTCGTCCCCAAAACACAGCCGCTTTTCACTGCCGCAATAAAGCCACGGAGACACATGCCTCTCGCGACCCGGACCCCCCCCCCCCCCCCCCCCCCCTTCGTAGCCTCCTCACGCCTCGGGGCCTCAGCGACATCCACGAGACCTTTTGAGTCTGTTATTAGTTCTCTTTGATAAGAGTTGTTCCACTCGTTAGCGCATTAATGCACCTGTCAAATGGCAAATAACTCAGCGCCGTGTTCATGTATTCATTCTATGATGGATTGTTCATCCGCGCAAATATTTAGCTGGATATTGAAAAAGAGTTTGCTTTGATAGAGAAAGAGTTGAGACTTCGTGCTGACAAGCAACCAAGAGACATTTTGATTTTCTTCACGCTAATATTAAGGCATTTTTTTTACGTCAATGAGGGTGATGAGGACTGTAACATTTTATGCATGAAAACAAGTCAGAAAACAGTTTGGTATTAAAGAGCGAGTGGAAGGTTCCCAACTTTGTCACCATCGCAAGTCTGGAGCGAGCTGCTGGAGGAACGACATCGACGACACAACCGCCGACTTCATCAGGACGTCGGCGTGTCCATTCCTGTGCAGAATGATCACATGGAAGGAAGGGGGGGGGGGGGGGGGGGGGGGGGTGTATTCACTTCCTTTTATACATCCAGGAAACATTTATTGCAAAAATATGTCAAACATACAAGGAATTTGTCTTGGCGGTTGGTGCGTGACAGTAGACAACAAGACAGCAGTGCACAAGTAATAAAATAAAATGAAATGCAATGGGTTAGTAGAATAAGGCTATGGGTTAGTATAAAATAAGAGAATAAAGTTAAAAATGAAAAATATTTTAAAAAGTTAAGGAATATTAAAAAATAAAGTGCACTAGCGAACAAGTGACGAGTGAAAAATGACAGTTAAAGTGACATGTGCCGGGGGGGGGTGACCGGTGGGATGTTATAGTCAGTCAGTGGGGGACCGACTGCCGACGGGAAGAAACTGTTGGTGTGGCGGGAGGTCTTAGTCCTGATGGACCTCAGCCTCCTGCCACATGGAAGGGGCACAAACAGGGCGGGAATGGCAAATCAACTGTAGAGTGTAATAACAAACAAACACAAAACTAGTCAATTCTTGATATGTACTGTATATCCTAACTTTAGTCCTCAACTTTATGTTCTATTTTGAACGGTTATTTTTACCGAAGGACTTATTACCCTGTGGGCAGAAATGTGTTCACGCAGGAAACCGAGGAAAGTCGAGCAACGCGCTTCACCTTCGGCTTCCTGCACTTTCTCCCTCTCCCACCCGAGCGTAATGGGTTGCACGTGCAGCGCCGGCGCCGAATACTGAAAAGGGGGCACCAACGCAAAACAAGCACGGCCCCCGAAAGAAAGAGCGAGCGAGCGAGCGAGGCTGAGAGGGTCGGGGCGGTTTGGAGGGGGGGGGGGGTAAGAAGGACAATGAGGTGATTACAATTCCAGTCACAAGCAGCCCGGCAGCTCCGTGCAGCGATCCCAGATTTCGCGAGCGCAGCTGCTCCCAAGGGGCTCATGGGAAGGCGCAGGTCAGCCACCCCTCTTCCTGACTCACCACATGTTAAAGGAATTCAGCGGTGCATTGTGGGATGTGACACCGGTAACCCCCCCCCCCCCACACACACACACACAACCAAGTTTTTCCAAATTGCTAACACATACACTCTCCACCCCGTGGGCCATTTCGCCGTTGGAGAAATAGTTGACGTGAAATGGGAATTTGCACCGACTGATGTAGAAATGGTGGATCTACGTCTCTGCGTGAATGGAGACGTCCTCGTCCGTCTCGTGGGGACGACCTCGCTAACGGACGGCTTGCCAACACGAGTCAAATTGGGGCCATTTAACAATTGTTTTTCACAATGTCCCGGCTTTGCTTCGGGAAAACACTTGTGATCTGATTAGCAGATGGAGACTATTGTATTGTAGCGGAGAAACAAAGATAAGGCCGGCAAATGTTTGCAATTCAGTTTAACATTCCTTGCAAGCAGCTGGAGGTTTTGTATTAATTTGTCAAATTCCTCCATCTCTTATCCCCAACATTAAACTAATTACAGGTTATTAGTAATCATACCTAAAAGTTATGAGCTGGAACTATCTGCCGCTGGGCTCGGAAATTCAGTTATCGAGATAATGAATGAAAACTAAGCCTCTGGACTTTTTCACAATCGGGGGTGGGGGGGGGGCCAGAGAATTGCTGCTCGTCGTTATTACGCACATGTCCAGAAAGCTTCGCTTCAGTTTGCAGAACTAATGCGATTCATCAGGAGGAGGACTAAACACAACTCGCGTGAAACCGTCTGTGATTCTAAACAACATCCCGACTCTGCCGATAGAAGAGTCGTGGCGACTATGATGCAGTCACAAGCGCGCCGCGCTGAGAACAGCCTGCCTGGGAGACTGGGTGTCCTTTTATGGGGCTGTGCTTCTACGCAGTCACTGCCGGTTGGTGCGGGGGGGGTAAACGGCAGCGCTGATGGACGTCTGTCAGCGAGCCAAAGAAGAAACAAACCTCCAGGGTTAGCAGAGAAAGAGAAGGTGAGATAGAGAGAAAGAAAAAATGGGGAAAAACAAACAGAACTGCTTTGTAGTGGATTTCTCAGAAAAGTGACGGTTTATTTGACAGAGTCCATCTCCAACATGCAGAGCCCAGGTCCCTGTGAGCCCGTAAAAGGGGGTGGGGTGGGCACAACAGGCCTGAGGGAGAGCCTGGACCGCAGGTGGTGTCCAGCAGCTGCCACGGAACTGCACAGAGAAACAGACGCAGCCCGACATACGCAAACCGTATGCATGAAAGCGCATGCCGACATAATTGTGTCACACTCACGGATCACCACAAGCATGCAAAAGCATGGCACAACATGCACTCCCACATATAGGGCCCTTACTTGGAGACACAGACAGACAGGCACACCCCAAGCACACGCATTCCCTCCACAAACAGAACTATCGGCTGATGTGTAGTGCGCGCGCGCACACACACACACACACACACACACACACACACACTATTGTTTAGAATATTCCAGAGGCATCTGGTCTGCACACATGACACAATGGTATGAAGACGACACATGCAAACGCCACACGTGAGTGAGATCAGCCTGGCGCAACACTCAAACATTCGAAAGTTTAAATTTTTTTTAAAAATACAGCGTGCTCATGTGCGCCGCTTCTCACGGCCACACGGATTCCTGTAAGTAAACTCCAATGCTGCCATCCATCTTTCAGCTGTAATGCCACACACACACACACACACACACACACACACACACACACCAAGGAGGGAAAACCCACAACTTTACTGGCTGGAATTAACTCGATTTCTTGGATGTCTTCACCGCAAGTGACGGCGCGTTGTTCTATCTGGCTGTTTGAGTCATGATCAAAACTCAAGGCCACGTAGCCAGAACGTTACCCACTTTTCACCGGTGCAATGCAAAAAAACATTTCAAGGCTGTTTTTATTATATGAAGGTGCATTATGGTACAGTACAGTCAGTGTTTTGCAAATGTAATCATGATGAAATATGGAGTGGTTGAGTGGCACGTTTTGGCATTAAGCGCAATTCCCACCGTTTCATAAACCAGAACTTTCTGACTAATTATCCTAGCGAGATCCCACCTTGAACACCACAAAAGGGGGGAAAACGTTCCAATATCACCCGATGATTGTCACGTGACACAGCGCCACGTGTCCTCCCGCTCTGCACTGAACACAAGCAGCTCTTGTCCGAGGCTCCTGCTCGTCTCGCCTTACGTGACCATCGACCTCGCGCTAAAAGAAGTTGGTCTAATGACCAATGCCGCCCTTCACGGCAGCCATTTTGACACGTCTTGGCAGGGTGAACACAGGTGTAATTAATAAGGGTGGCTTTGACACAGTTAGAAGAATGAGGTGGTAATTGATTTGATCGGTTACACCTGTGTTTAACCCGCCGTGACGTGGTGGCTGCTGTGGAAGGAGACCTATTGATCCATCGCCCCCACCTTTTAATCCTTTTGCTTCCCTCTCAGGTTACCCACAATGCAATTTTTCGGTCAGCAGCGGATGGCGTAGATCTAGCTCATTCCTTTCTGACTCAACGACCCCCGGACTTCTTTCATCTTTGGCCCCAAACTAGCGCTGCTTCAAGTGACATCGCATGAGGGTTCCCTCTGGGGCCACAACGTGCTTTATTCCATTTCCCCCGCATGCATCCTGTGAACGTGGTCGTCGACGTCTAAAAGCGTTGAGGTTCAAGGTGTAAGTGCTGTATGCTAGAAAGAAAGTAGGGTGGGCCATGCGAAAAAGGTTGGTCTTAACGGCATGCACAACCTTGAGAGCAGGGCTGTAATTTATGAGGTGTCTGCAGAAAGATTAACAACCTTTTCTTCTATTTATCTCTCTGTGTGTTTTGGTTGTGCTGCACACAGTGAGTTAAGATGATGGATGTCGGGAGTGTGAACGTTGTCAGGGATTTTGACTCAACAAACGAGGAGTAAATAGAAGCGCTGCACATTCAGTCGGGTAGACTCGGTAATGCTGATGCATGAAAGTTAGGCGGGTGGTTGTTTGTCAATACAGCAGGCCCCGTCTTGCCCCGCCGCGCTCAGCCGTTGCACCGTATATCTCTCATCGCATGACTCCCTGTGAGCCTGTTGGAAATGATTGTCGTGCCCCTCCAACGTTTGTTTTTGTCTTTCAAGAGGGGTGGAGGAGGGAGGACGGGGGAGGGAGGTGGGGCGGCTCTGGGGGGGGAGCGACCCTCAGAATCTGACAAATTGCTGAAAATTGCCTTCACACAGTCATTCCTGTTTGGACACACTTGGCCCATCTGGTTGTGATCTGGCAACCAAAAAGTGCCGTGGCGGAGGCCTCGGCTCTCAGAGTGGTGCCACATATCTCCCCTCCCCACACTCCCGCCTCCTCCCACCCTCCTCCCTCCTGGTTTGGTCTGCAAACACACTGATGATCGTCCCTCTCTCTCTCTCTCTGCGGGGCGCTCGGAGCCGATGGTGCTCGTAGCGATGCTTGGCAGTCGTCCCGTCAGAGCATTCCTGAGCTCCTCTTGGACTTTAAGGGCATCGCCGGGTTGTAATTGAGGCGTCTGCGAAGATGAATGCGGCGGCGTGACGCTGCGAGCGGCACATATTTTCTAAGGGGAAAGCTGCTCACAATCTGGCAACTTTGAACACGGCCAATAAAAAGATCCAGGAGATAAATGCTTGGCGTTTGGCACAATGCAGCACACACACACACACACACACACACACACACACATACAAACATGATTAGTGGTTCAAAAGCGCAGCATCGCAATCTGCAGACATCTCTTTGTCTGTGTGCGACTGTGATCGCGGTGTGTGGCGCGGCGGCGGCGGCGGCGGCGGCTCAACAGCGTCCTCGCGAATCCTCACCTCTTTTGTTTTCGACCGTGCTCATCTGCGCGCTCTCTGGACAAACATCTGCCGGTGCGACCGCAGGGTTTTTCCGTGCTAGCGCCGGCTCGTATTATAATGTCTCGGTGGAAAGAAACCAAACACGTGACGCGAATAAGAAGCGAGCCGCTGCGCTGACTTAAGAGTGGAAAAAGAAAGGTGCCGAGCGTAGCTTTCGAAAGGCTTTCCACAAGGTTTTTTTTTTTTGTTGTTGTAAGATTCTTGTGTGTATTCTTTTATAGCATGTGTCTCAAATAAACATGCACTGGACTGTGGAGGAGAGGTCGTCGTCAGTCCTGTGTGACTGAGTGCACAGCTGCAGGCCGAGGCCTCGGCTTCTCAAATTGCTTCTGCCTCACTTTCCTGCCCTCTTCACCGACCAGGCCCGTCCGGCCTCTTATTAGATCCACCCCCCCCCCCCCCCCCCCCGTAATAATCCATGATGTCACCATCAACATCACTTTTTCTTGCCGTCGTTTTTCTTACCCTACTACTTTCTTTTTCATCCCCACGGCTGGTACAAGCCCCATTGTTTGTTAAATATGAACAGGTGTGGGAGGTCGAGGCGAATCCGTGCGTCCGTCCGCCTATCTGTCCGTCTACCGCACATCTGCTTCAGTTTGTTTGTCCATCTGTATTTGTGTTGCCCCCCCCCCCTCCACCCCCACTTCTTTCCCTCCTCTCGGTGGAGGGAGGCTGAGGAATGATCAGTCAGGCTTTGATGCCGCTGGCCCCTGCCCCGGCTTTCCACAGCACATGAGCCCAGGCAATTACAAAAGCGCTGCTAGCCGACTGCTATTACTCTGTAATGCTGCTGTCTGGGGCGGGAGGAGGAGGAGGAGGAGGAGGAGGAGGGGGATGAAGAGAAGGAAGAGCCCGTGTTCGATTCGACACAGAGAACCACATTTTGGTCGTTTCGCTTCTAAATATTTAAATCTTCTAAATATTCCGTTCAGTCGAGCGTTCTTCCCGGACTCGTAGAGGAAGGTCGACGCTGGACGTCTGGATGCTGCAGCACACATGTGGCAGACAGGAAGCGCTTGGGTCAGGAGGGGGGGGGGGGGCGGAATGATGATGGCCCCCTTTATCCCCGGCAATCACTAGACAAGACTCCAGAGGAAGTCAGAAATCACCGCTGCATGTGATCCATACTACCCGTCTGTAGGATGAGTGCTTTAAAAAACTATTCCAAATTCAGTGTATCTGTGGAAACAGTGAGTCCACAGCTGGTTAAAGCTTCTCATTCAAAGAATATAATGGTCTGTCTGTGCACCGGCCATTAGGAATAAATCATGTGGATCATCTCTTCGGTTAGGGGCATTATGCTGCGCGCTGACAAAGTGAGGGCTTCTGCAGGGAATAATGCACCGAGAGACAGATAACGCACCGCAAGAGGAAACAACAACAGCATATTAAGTACCGTTTTGGTTTCTGCAAAGTAAAGAGAAGGCAGCGAGGTGTTTAGCCCTGAATGCACCATTCATCCACGGCTGAAGGGTACTTTATTGGAACACCATTAGTTGAATATGCCGTGATTATGAAAAGAGAGCTCCAGCCAAAAGTCTGATGGTTCTCTTGGAGGAGAAAAATACATTTTGAACCAGGGAAGAATGATCTTCTTGGCGCATTTCCCTTAAAGTCGTAGAAATAAAAATCTGATCACGTTCTGCTTCCACGCAACAAAAGGAGCGAATCGCCTCGAGGAGAGCGGGCCTGAGATGTCGAGCATTTAAGCCTTTTCTCATTGAAAGTCACTGATTGCAGGTCAGTTAGACGATGTGTCCTCTCATCCCTTTGGCCTACACGACGCCGCGGAAGGCCGAACGACGGAGCTCCTCCTTTCACCCGACGGCCATCGCGCTCAATGCGAGCCGGGTTGGGCACCACATTTACGTCATTTTGGTGACTTACGACGAGTGCGTTCAACCAGGAGGGCTCGCGTTGGCCGATGTGCGAAGGGGAGGGATCACTCCACTGTCACGACATGATACACGGTGGATCTAATTCCATCCCGTATGGTAAATGGTGTCCTGGGTGTCTTAACTCTCTCCAAATCGATTCCAAAAAGAGTCCACGCGTATGAGAACACAATGGAGGGGCTCTTCTGAAGGATCAGGCACGGCCGGCCTCGATCACGCCTCGCACCTGCTGTGTGGACAACTGGAGGCAAACGCGCGGCGTGTTTTTTTGCGCTCGCGGCACGAGGCGCGGCCCCCTCGGCTCGATTTAACCCGCCGCCGAATGCCGCCTGTGACGCCAGGCGGACTTTGTGTGGCCGCATACCTCCACGGGAGAAGGTATGGAAAGAATCCGCGGCCCCTGTAAGTCTCGGAGATTACTCGGCTCCGGCCTCGGCTCCGGCCTCGGCGAGGCTTCACATCCATCAGCGGCAGGTCACCGCCGTTCGGGGGGGGGCTTTTGTCTTTTTTGAAAAAGCGGTGAATTTCCACACCGCCGCGGCGCTGTCATCGGTCCCTCGACAGAGCACGGGCCACGTGTGCGTGACCGCGGAGCAGCTAGTGTGTGCTCGTGAAGAAGAGAGCGGATTACATGTAGGAATAGCAATGGATCAACCGAAACACAACATTGACTTGATTTTTTTTAATTGCCTCTCGGCTGCGATGAATGTCCGATGCAGCTGTCTGCACGAACAGCTGCTTGCCTGAAAAGACAGAGCAAACTGTGGGGGAGTGAGGAGGAGAGAACAATGTGGGATGAATCACATTCAGCCTGTGAGGTATTTTGCAATTTCAAGACTTAAAAAAAAAAAAAAAGAAATGCACGCAGGATTAAGAATCCCTTTTATTGGAAATTCACATCTGTGCCAAGGCGCATTTCCCAGGGAGTCTGCAGAGATGCATTTTCTAGGCTGTCTGGGCAAGACAGAAACCGTATGGCGTGTTACTGCTCGGAGTAAATAAAACACAACGTGGAGCTCTTGCGTTTACAAGTTGCAATTTACAACCGCGGAAGAACCAGGGGGTCCGAAAGGTTTGATGGAGACGTCTGTGTGGATTTCCTGCAGAATATTTGTCAGACTTGAATTAATCACTGTTGTTTCTCTCTCTCTCGCTCTCGCTCTCTCCCCTTCTGCCTGAGGCCTCGTAGCTGACTTACACCACGTCTATAAATCACCGGGAAACGCATGCTTATGTCCCCCGAGCGAGCGCGCTGAATCAGTCCGCCGGGGGTTAATCCCGTCCACGTCCCCTCGGCCCGTTTGCAGCCTCCGACTGACACCCATTACGGGCCGTGATCCCTCTTGATTGGCGACTTGTGCTCCTATCAGAGCTGAACAGTGACCCCACATGGGGGACGGGGGGACGAGTCGTCTGTGGATCCGCAGGGTTTGGCGATCCGTACACCTTTGGACAACAGCAATAACTCTTTAAGGCGAGGCGCAGATAACAGCCGGGTGGGGCAGCGGCGGATGAGGGTCGACCGTAATAACAGACAGGGGGGCTTATTCACGTTGCACACATGCTCAGCTTACACTGGGGGGGGTGGGGGGGCAAATGGTCGGCTGCTCTCACATCCTTGATGGACTTTTAGAGAATACGGGAAGCTTTCCAACAGTGACACGTGGTCTAAGCCCACGTCTCTGAACGTGCGCGCGTGCGATTGGCACGTGAGTCCCTTTTTCCGTTCAGTGTTTTTGGGTAGAAGTGCCCAACCCAGATATGTGGGAATTAGGCCCCATCGCTCACTACCGTCCTACACTAATCAAAGTGCCGATTCTAGCAACAGACAGCTGCTGTCATGTGCCTTGATTCCAATGGCTATCTGTCCCTGAGGCCGCCCGGCTCCTCAGTAGGCCAGCTGAAGCTGTAGAGGGAGCGAGGGCCCCCCCATCCCCAACCCCACCGCCCGCTCATTCAAACTCCAGTTCGAGCTCTCCTCTGGTCCAGCATACGCCACAAACGCACTGATCCGAGGTAAGTCGACCTCCTTTTCTCCTCTTTCGCTTCGCTCGCGACGCCTCAGGATGCTAATTGAGGTTTTGCGTACATGAAATAACGTCGACGGGGGACGCCGGCTTTCGGTGTGACTTGTTGTCACCGAAACGGATTGTGTTTAAGACCTGACGCGGTAATTCACTGACAGGCTGGAGCGGGTTGTTTCAAATCGATAAGAGCGCGACGCGCATGATCCGTCACAAGTTTATGTGAGAAACATCTGCTCACTCGGACTCTTCTCCACCTCGCAGATCTGCGCTCGGTGCGCCGCAGCGATGGATTTGAACACGATTGGTGGAGGTGCACCCGCTTGCCATGCTCCTCCATGTTTCAGTGCCTTCCATCGACTCAAGCAGCAGGGCACATTCTCCGAATGCCTTCTCGGTGGAACTTTGGGAGGTGACAATGGCTAAACGTACACACTCCTGAGTTATTGTCCGTTCGTCTATTCCTGGTTCAGGGGGTAGAAACAATAGCAACTGTTGCATACCAACTGATGGACAGGCCGTCAGAGCCTTCGAGCCGGCAGGTGTAGCCGGCTTTCTGAACCCCCCCACGCATCGGGCTTACGATGTGAGAGGGGATTTTTAAAAATCTACGTCTGCGAGATCCGTTCAAGTCAACTGAAACGAATGAGAGAGAAAACGTAAACCGCCAACTGATGTATAAACAAACTAGAGTAGGACTCCCGGAGGAGAAACAGAATGTCTCACTTTGGAATGCAGCATTAGCATTAGCATTTGCATTTGGCTAGCCGACCTAAACGAGCGAAATACCATTTTCAAATAGAATAAAGTATATTTTTGGTGGTCCCAAAAAAATGCTTTGCCACCCGCAAACTGAAAGTAAAATAAAATGCTGCGATGAGGATATTTGGATGGTAACCCTTGAGCTGGTGGGCACAGAGGAGAGGAGTGACGAACATTCGGGTTCTCTGGGAGCAGAGAGAGCTGTGGGTCATTACGGAGCAATTTGTAGCCCGTTTCTTTACCACATGGCTTGGGTGACTGGAGCCGTGGGAGAGTCGCCATGAAGACGGAAAGACAAGGCAGGTTCAAACAAAGCTTCGCATTGGAATAAGCGTCGCGGGGCTGCTCAGCGAAACAATACGTGGAACTGTGTTAGTTTGGAAAAAAAAATAAAAACAACTCGGCCAGCTTAGAAAACCAAATATATTCAAGAATTCAAGATCGGGGAGAGGTTTAACTCTCAAAACACACACTCACAAACACATATGCCGGGTTCGGGTCAGAGGTCAAATGGCCCTGAACTCTCCCTTTGGGCTGAGGACATCAGAGGTCCCTCTGTGCGCTGCTCTCTCATTTATTTTACCCATCATCCCTCACCAGGCCGGGATGACCCCGCGACCCCGCAGCTAGGGTTACCTGTCAGTGGACTGTCTATTCGCGAGCACGGGGCTTGACGCTGTGTCAACATTTGTTCTGAGGGAAATGAGGGAGTACGAAGAGAGGAGCTTGGTGCAGTGTGGTGTTAGACCAAAGCAACAAACAAAAAAAACGAAATGATATGAAGTAGCCTTTTGTTTCCAGAATCCTCCTATGATAATTCCTGTTCACTCTAAAGGCGAAGATCCAAATGACCTCCGCAAACAGATGCCTGCATGGATACCTACAAAGACGGTCCCGAGCCCCCCCCCTCCCCCTCCCTCCGCAGCCCCCCTGTCAGCTATCAATCAGGGTGCCGTAAGTGGGATCCTTGAGCTGAGATGCTATCAGCGCTGCCCCGTATACACTCACACCACAGTTTCCCTTATCTCCGCTCAGATAACAGATCCCCCTTCTAACGGCGAGAGGCCCGAGCCAGACATGCTTGCTCTCTGCATCGCTCTCCATCTCCGCCTCAGCTGGGCTGCAGGCCCCTTACTTTCAGACGGGGAAATGGGGGAGGGGGTCGGGGGGGGGGGTGGAAGAAAAAAAAACAGTCAATTTGCTCTGGTTCCTGTTTAAAATTCAATAAGCTTGTCTCCCATATTGCGACCGTGTGGTGCCGGTGGAAGCTGCAGAGGGCACGTGCTGCTGCTGATCCCAATCTCCGATGTTATCGGCCCCCGCGAGCAACGCGATACACGTCTGCGTCGACGAATCTAGATGGGCATGAAATTGAACGAAAATCAGAAGCGTGACAAGTCAACAATTTCCTGCAACTGTACTATTTTTTTTAATTTGTTTTGCAAACATTGCAGACGCAGAAAAACTGATTTTCTTTTTGAAGGTACACGGCTCCTGTTGTAGGCAAAGAGACGAGACGGGTTTTTTTCCTCCAACGAAGCGGTCGCTGTATTCACGCGCCACGTTGACCGTATCGCGGCGTAAATACGTGAGGTCGCTGCCGTTACGTTTTCCTCTCTGCGAGGACGGCGAGCGGGCAGGAGATGACCTTGTTTTTCGGGCTTCCACCAGACCACAGCACGTTGGGCCTAATAACAAAAACAAGCATCCCGGTGTGGAGCTGGTCCCACAGTGTGAGGACCTTAATGAGGAACATGTGGAGCTGCCCAGACACACAGTCAGAGGAAACCCAATCCCTCACCCCCCTCCCCCCTTCCCTTCCCCACCCTCCTCTTTTTTTTCTTCTTCTCCCAACCCCCCATTCTTTCTTTCTCCCTCGGCCTCTTTCGCCTCACTCTACGTTTTCTGTCGCTAAGTTTCAATCCCTCCTTTTAGGTCGTAACGTTTGTGTAAAGCATGAATCCCTTTCCCTCTGCGCCCCACGTGGAAACGGCCTCTTTCTTTCCTCCATGGAACCAGAACATGTGACCGATGTTCTAGTTTCTAGTTTCTACCTGATGACTTGCGTTGGACTCGGTAGCATGTGCGCGCTGCCGGGTCACGCAAGACGCTCGGGGGGGGGGGACGTGGGAAGAAAGAGGTCTTTCTCCGCCCATCGGGCCTGACAGGCGGCCCGGGGACTCTCTTTCATGTGCTGAATTCATCCTTAGCGTCCACCTGGATCAATTAACCGTTTGCTCCAGTGCGCATCAGTCCCGCGGTTTCGGCTCCTGAGCTCCTTTCGGGTCGACGGCGGCTTAAAGGCCGAAAAAACGAAGGCTGGGATTGTGCTCGTCTTTCATCCGCGCGCAACACGACATGCAATGACAAATTGAAGTGAACTGTGTGTTTTCTCCTGCAGGAGATGTCGTCACTCGCTCCCGAGGAGAGGCGCTGCAACGGGTGAGACGCTCGTCGTTGTTTCTTCCTGCAACGCCGTCTGCAGGTCCGCCTCTGCAGCACGGCGCGCCGTGAGGGGATTTAAAACGCGGACCGCAAAGTGCAGCAATAAAGCGGATGAGCCGACCGAGCCTCCAAAAATTAGCTGAACAATTAGAGTGAGGTAGAGCCGCACAGAGGCTAGAGGGGGGTGGGGGGGGGTAGAACTTGGCACACTGGATCCAGTGTGCCAGAGGCCCTTCTGGCAGCTCAGGACAATCCAAACGTTCCACTCGGGTTGAGCCGTCTTCGTTTCCCCCTCCACTATACACATCAGCCCCACATCAACACGGGCCTGTGAAGAGCTTTCACGAGGCCGACGGGGCACCTGAATCACACAATTGTGCGGCCCGGAGGAGCCTGCATGTGTATAGAAAACCCAGTGATCCAATAAGTGTCTGGGTTCACTTCTCTCTCATAAAGTCAGGGGGGAGAGGGGGGGGGACCACAGCTACAAGCCAGCTTTTCCAGCTGCACCAAAACAAAGCTTTAACTTCTAGGAGATTACGCAAACTGCGACTGTGGATTCTTTTTTAATAATATCTTTTCAATACGGTATCTGGGCCGGTGCATTACATTTCTTTATTTACATGGCGCATTAAAACCGCAGAGTGTGAGCGAAAAAATAAAAAAGCAGTCCAGTCGGTGTGTGTGTGTGTGTGCGTGCCTTGCAGATGGTTCGGCCTCACAGCAGCTGTGCAAATGAAAGACAGAGTGCCGTTGAAGGAGGTGAGAGAGATGGAAAGTTGGCCGCAACGAGGAAAAGAGTAACCTGCAAGTTGCGAACTGAAAATGTAATGGAAAAAAAAAAAATCTAAATCAAAAGCCCACTGAGCTTTGCTGAGTGTTTTCTTTGACGCAGACAAAAGGCAGACAATGCCCTCGCGTCTTGAGTAACACTTTTGTTCGAACAAACAAAATGACAAAAGGAGGGATTTATTAACCGTAAATATGACACCTAATCAGTGCAATGGAGGAAGTCTCGTCATATTGGATGACACTATATTTCTCTTTAGCCTAAATCATTATAGCGTAGTATAACTTCAATTCTACCTCCATCACTTTTATTCAAAATAAACTAAGCAAGATGTTGGTTCACGCACACACAAATGTCCATCGAACTCTGTTATTCAAAAGCTCAAATGTGGAGTGAGAAAACAACAGGTGGGAGAATCCAGCTTAATGCTGAAAACACACCAACATTTGTCCCCAGGAAGAGAGGGGGGGGGGGCAGAGAGGACAGTTGTCCCTCAGTCCTTTGTAGTGCAAACAGGTAAGTGTATGTGTGTGTTACACTGTTAATAAACACCAACACCCTGTGATTCTTCAATTATAATCAGGGCAATTATACCCCCCCCCCCCTCCCCCCTCTGCCCTCATCCAAACAATTGACACTGCACGTTAATATCAAGCGGTTAGTGAATAATTAGGGTTTCATTGGTCAGCAATCACCTCCGGGAGGGGTCGGGGGGCCCCGAGTCTGCGCTTTAGACCCCTCCCTCGTAGAGCCGCCCTGAAGACAGGGGGGTTGGGTTGTGTGTGTGTGTGTGGGATGGGGGGGTTTGAATGACAGCGCTTGGGAAGCAAGTCGACCCTTTTTTCGGGTCTGATTTCCCCCGCAGCGTCGATGAGAAGCAGTCGAGGAACTCCATTCTAACTGAATGGATTGGTATGGGGAGAAGCGGACCACACGGCACGGCTAAGCGGCAGCTTTTGGACTGTGTTACCTTGACGATGGTTCTGCTCTCGCTGCTGTTTCGACCAGGTGAGTCTTGTTTTTTCCCCCCCCTTTATTGCACCTTTGGTATCGTGTGTTTCGACGCGCTTCGCTCGCGGGGGAAACGCCGGAGCTGCGCGTCCCCGCGGCCCCTCGCGATGGAGGAGGGGAAAAAAACAGCAAAAAAAGTTTTAACTTTTACCTCAAACTCTTTTTTTTTAACGCGCTGACTTGTTTTATCGCGTAAAAACATTTTTATGTCGGTTTGGGGAAAAAAGTTTTTTTTTTAAAGATGCAGGGGGCCGCTGTTGTTTGAGAAGTTACCGGGGACAAAAGCAACAAATCTCAGCCTCCGGACGACACTTGTTCCGCTGCGCGCTGCTCCGGCACCGCGAGTTAACCCGCTAAACGGACGTTTTCAAAAAAAACAAACTAAACAAAAACACGTTATCTCCACTGACGACGTCTCACCGAACGGTTATTCGGTGTCGGCGGACACGAACAGTCGACGCGTTTCCATCGAGTCGCGTGAAGTTGCGGGTTAGCGCCCGGTTAGCATAGCGAGCTAGCTAGCAAGCTAGCAACTGGCACCCGCAGTCTAACGGGAAGAAAAACACGCAGCGTTTCTCTTTTTAAAACTACAGAGAAAAAGGCCGTTAACCGGACAGCGCGTGTTGACATTTGCTTTTAAAGTCCCGGGTATAAGTTGTCCCGAGGACATTTTTTTTAATTCGTTATTCTCACCGTATTCATGCGTTAAGTTGCCGCGGCGTCCCCGCACAGGCGTCCGGCTCTCCGGCCTCCGGTCGGGCTGCTCGCTCCTTTATTCCAGCGAGAGATCCGCGATCACGACGTTAACTTTTTACATTACGAGGTTGTTGTTTTTCATATTTGTCTGGCTGGTTATTTCTTGTTTTATGACACAGTTGCTGTCTATGTGCTTCTCTTTTTGGTGACCGTCAAAAAAAGTCACTAGACAGACTTATGTACTAATTATTACCATTTTTGGTACCTTTTTATTTTTCTGTTTTATCAAGGTTTAATAGTTTTTAAGATTTTGACCATGTTATTTATTCAAACATAACAACTGCGAACCAACTAAATACCTGATACATTGTAAACATAAACAACATTGAATTGACCCCTGGAGGCCCCGAGGTTCTTCTTTATTCATTTAGGGAAACTATGCTGCAAAGAAGGTGCAGACTAGTGACGTATCTCATAAGTCCCATTTATTAAACGTTTTGAGTATTAGCATGCAGTCAAAATGCAATCCCTTTGATTCATAGGTGATTTTAAACAAAGCATACTGTCAATTTTCCGTTTCTCACTCGCTATGGGTGCACGCGGCGTGTTTTCATTACGTCACTTCGCCGTTACGGTGGAACCTAAAGACTAAAGCCGGAGCCA
Source organism: Gasterosteus aculeatus (assembly GCF_964276395.1). Classification (NCBI taxonomy): domain Eukaryota; kingdom Metazoa; phylum Chordata; class Actinopteri; order Perciformes; family Gasterosteidae; genus Gasterosteus; species Gasterosteus aculeatus. The sequence continues at coordinate 19,631,341 of NC_135695.1, read as the reverse complement.
CTAGAAACACTGTGCGTGCGTTCGCTTGTTCCTTCTCTGCTCTCATATTCTCCTCGTGGTCCTCCCACTTGTTGGTAGCCTGCTAAGTGCCCGGGCATGAAGAGGAGACGGCCGTGCAGCCGGTGATTGTCCAGGAGTGTCAATCACAGCGGACTTGGGGCGACCTCGCTGTGAGACGGGGGGGGGGGCTGTTGGAATTCAGAGGAGGGAACGTGGGATGCCTCCAACTTGACCTCTAACACCTCATCTCAGTTCTTTTTGTACTATCTGAGCTCGCGTCGAAGTGCAGCGGCTGTGAGATGCATTAATCATCTGCGCTGCCTTCAGTGAATCCGGCCCATGAGGGGAAAAAAAAAAAAAAATCATTCAAGAAAAATGCAAAAACACTCAAGTGCACTGGTGTGAAATGACCGCGCTTATCTTGTCGCCTCTGTCCACGCTGTTGGGAGATTAGACGGCGCTTCGGAGTAAACAGAAGAGTATTCCGTCGCGATCGAGGAGCAGTCTGATGCAACCCCCCCAGGTTTTTTTTTTTTTATAGCTAAATTGTGGATGCTGCTGAAATGTGAAATGTATCCACATCATTCTATCCCAGGAAGCGCACGAGACGTCCCACCCGAACGCAACACCACATCCACGATCGTATGTCACGCACAAGTCGCTGGCGTTTTGCGTTTTCCCTCGTAATAAACGTCCCACTCGAGAGTCGTAAGTTCGCAGGACTCAGCCGAAATGTCACACGCCGTGCTTTGCGGCCCACGCCGTCGTCCCCATAGCTTCCGGTTTGGACTGGAGACCCCCACACACCGTGTACCCTGCCGTGCCATGTAGTGCAGGTTAATGAACTTCAATTACCCCAGCAACAGCCAAACCACATTCAACACCCTCAGGCAAACTAACACAGATTGCTTTCCTCCTACGGCGAGGCTCCACGCCGCTGTTGCGAGGGGCCAGTTGGGGGAAATAAGATTTGACTGACTCGGGGGCTCAGCGTGGGATCGCGGCCTCGTGGTTTTAATGGCTCTCCCGATTGAGCTAAACTTGATGGTGGAAAAGTTTCAAGTGTGCTGAGGTAATGCATCTGTAGAAAAGAGTTTTCTTTTGGTAGATCTACTCCGCAGAGAGGGCAGATCACCAGAACCAGGAAACATTTTCATGGCGTCGCAGTGCAAAGTGTTGATGCCCGTGTCTTTTTTGATTTGTTTTCCAGCGCACTGCCAGCAGTGTCGAATCCAGCGCTGCAACACGGAGTACGTGGCGTCCACCTCGCCCTCTAGTGGCCTGCAGGAGGACGCGGCCCCGGACGTGGACTACTGCATCGCCCTGCGGGCCTACGCCCTGTGCACCCGGCGGCAGGCGCGCAGCTGCAGGGGCGACCTGGTCTACCACTCGGCCGTCTTCCGCATCAAGGAGCTGTTCAATCTGCACAACTGCTCCAGCGACGGGCCCACCTCCTCCGCCAAGGTGCCCAGCACGGGACGGCCCGCCGTGCCGGAGCTGTGCGACTACGAGAAGCGGGCGCTCGCGTCGGGCCCGGGCGGCCAGCAGAAGAAATACGCCCACTGTGGATTATTCGGAGACCCGCACCTACGGACTTTCCGCGACGAGTTTCAGACCTGCAAGGTGGAAGGGGCGTGGCCTCTGATTGACAACCGCTTCCTGTCGGTGCAGGTGACCAACGTGCCCGTCGTGTTCGGCTCCAGCGCCACGGCGACCAGCAAGGTGAGGATGGGCGGGGAGCCACGGGCCGATTAAACGTCTCACCCCGAGTCAGTTTGTAATATTTACATACGAGCGGCGGGAGTAAAATGAATGCGTTGGAACAGAAATTAAGGTTGTGGGCTCGTCGAAATGTTCACGGACAAGACGATTAATCAATAACTAGTTGCAGCCCTGATTTAAAACAGAGTTTTCCAACTTTTCTCTTTCCTGTATTTACGTCTTTAGTTTCTTTCTCTATATTTTTTAACTTGAACACAATTCAATATTTCATCAATAAATAAATAAAAAACGGTGCCTGGTGGGCGAGTGGCGTGTTCCTCGCGACCGGCCCCCCACGACGATATTACAAACCACGATTATTGGGAGTCTGAAGCTAGCGGCTCGTGTGAGCAGGCTTTTTTTGTGCGTGCTCCAGTTTTGCCATAAAGTATCCACACGTGAAGTTAATCGTCATTCCACGGCGCCTCTCGAGCCTCCGGCATTCCTCGGAGCTCCTTCAGATCTGTGAGGGAACCGAGAGGGGAGGAGGGGAGGCTTCAGCGGTGTTGGATCGCGGACATGCTTGAGCGATCTACCTTTTAACACATGGGTGGTCATATGGTAGTGATTAACGCTCACTCAAACATTTTCCTCCACCGCGACGACCAGGAATGTTTTTTCACCCCTCTGGTCAGATAATTAACCGTGTGCCTTTTGTGTAAATATGGAATAATGTGGAAAAATAAAGTAATAATTGGGCAGCAGCGAGGGTTCTTGATTCTCTTAATGAAATAGGCCCCGTTTTCATGCTTTTAAATGGTTGGAACCGTATCTTTATTACGGAAGGCCACATTGGTATGTAAGACTCAGCGAAGAAATAATGTCAATTAAAATATGGTAAAGCTTTATTTGGATTATAGGCTTAAGTGGTAAATCATTTGTCCCTTACCAACGTTAATCACACGTAACGGTAATGTAACGTAATATTGGACTATATGCACCCAACGGGCGTTTGACGGTGTAATTTGGGTGTGCGTACCTGTAGTCTGTGCCGGCAACCCGCGTGCCCCCATCGTGATTTTTGGAGTTGTTTGCAACTGCCAGACTTGAGACAGGAGATCATCCATCAAATCCTGCGTACGTGTAAACGTAACCACGGCCCCCCGCTTCGACACTTTGAAGAAACACCGGTACACTGGGATACAAATCCCAGTCAGTCAGCCAGCGGAGGGGACGTGTTGGAAGAGACGAGGCTGTTACGAAACTGTCGTTTGAGCCAACATTGAGGAGGGGGGGAGTGGAGTTGGTATTTTCTTTTTCCTTCTCAGGTGGGAAAGGACCACACAATGACGGTGGTTTATTTGAGCCGGGCCACTGACCGCAGTCACTGACACTATTTTAAAAGGCCGTCCACAGCAGCCACAATGTTTGGTTTCCTACTGCCACCATGTGGCCTCAACTGGGACTGCTCTTCAAGGAGAAACCGGGGCGCATCTTTGGGATGCTTGTCATTACGTTTAAGGAACAACGCGAATAATGCTGATCTTCTCTTTCTGTTCTTTCCCTCCTCAGATCACCGTGATCTTCAAGTCCTTCCACGGCTGCGCCGATCAGAAGGTGTACCAGGCCACCACCGAAGATCTGCCGCTGGCCTTCCAGGACGGGACTCGCAGCGGCGGCGAGAGCGGCAGCCTGACCATCGCCGAGCGTGGCGGCGGCGGGGTCTCCGGGCTGGGCCGGCAGGTGAAGATTCAGGCCCGTTACATCGGCACGTCCATCATTGTCCGGCGCGTGGGCAGCTACCTGACCTTCGCCATCCGCATGCCGGAGGACACGCTGGACTTTTCCGAGGACAACGGCGGCCTGCAGCTCTGCCTGCACGGCTGCCCGCGCAACGAGCTCATCAAGGAGCACACGCTGGGCCGCCAGAGCCTGCAGCCCCGACCGCAGGGCGCCGACGCGGAGCCGGGTCCCCTGCGGCCCCCGCACCAGGTCTACACGGTGGAGCGGGCCACGGCCAAGTGCCGGGAGACTCTGCAGGTGGAGGACGTGTACTTTCAGTCCTGCGTGTTTGACTTGCTGACCACAGGAGACCCGGAGTTCTCCATGGCGGCGTACGGCGCCCTGGAGGATTTAAAGGCGCTGCCGCCGAGCAAACTGAGGCAGAATCCCGCGAGGACTCCCCGCCTCTACAACCGAGCGGCGGCCGGCGGCTCCGTGCTGCCGCTCCTGCTCGCCGCTCTGCTGCTTTTGTAAAGAAATGATGTATAAATGATTTGACAAAAAGAGAAACCCGGAGACAAACGTGGAAAGCAGCTTGAGGAAAGAGAGCAGAGCTCCGACATATATTTGTAATTCTTTTTGGGGGTTTGTGAATGTTGTGATCTTTTTCAGTTTTTCTCATTTTGAAGGATTTCACACTGATTAAATGTTGTTGTTTTTGTCCCACTTGACATTTTTTCCGTGGGCTTCATGAGTGATGTCATCAGTTGAGGGTTCGGCCTCCGCTTCACCATGTTTCCTGCAGGGACGCAAAACGCCGCCTCCCGGGCTTCAATCGCCTCTTTTTTCACCGTACATGTGTTTGCATCCCAACCGTCAAACACTCCGCGCCGCGCACGTAACTCCACACTGTCCGCGAGCAACGTGGCGTCCTGTGTGATCCCGCAATGTCAACAGCACTTAACGCTCCCAACGCCAAGTTTCGTGTAGTCGGAAAGTCATTTCTTCTTTGATTGACGTGATAAAACGCAGGATCCAACAATTGTATGTAAAAACTACCTATATATCATGTGGCGTGTCGGTGTGATATTCAGCAGTTCCACGCTCCCTCTTCAAGCTGTTTGTCCTCCAGCTGAACAAAAAAAAAATCTTTATACAATAATATATTAAAAGAGTGTATATATGTGTTTTATATAGTGTACATTTGCCTGTATAGACGTTTTAACTGTAATGTGTTTTGCATTTGATGTTTTTTTTAGCAGGTTATTTTCAAACTAATATGCGTTTGTATTAAAGTGTTGGACACTACGGACTAAGTTTATTTTTTATTTCAGTAACTGGTATCTTGGACAGAAGGTCGAGGTTGTCCGTCTGCTCCCATTGTCCAGGTTCCAAACATATTCACGCTTCCTGAGACGCTAAACCCAAAACGCAGCGGACGACAAATGTCCTAAACCAAGACGTCCCATGGGAGGACAACCTGTCTGGTCTCCTCTCGGGGATCCAGACAGCGAAGGAAAGAAACAAAGTTCACATCCTTTTTTTTTTTATATGACTCTTTTTCATGTCTCCTACTTTTACTCTCAATACATTTCAGAAGCAAAAATACATTTTACTACATTCATCTCTCCGGTACAGTAGCTTTTCTGCGGGGGGCTACGGTGCTTTTGGTGAGACTTCCCAAGTTCCTACACACCTCGTGGCGCTGCTGCTTTGACCCCGGTCCACCTTCTCCCGAGCCCCCTCATCCTTCTCACTCCCAGTGGGACCATGAGACCATGAGTGTGTAACGTAGGATATAATGCGGCGTACTTTGACCTCATTGTCACATTAAACCATTTTGAAATGTAACTAAACCGCGTGTTGTCCGTGGGAATCCTGTCCTGTTGGAAACAGTCCGAGGTAGAATTATTAATCATCATTAATCATCTCAGACGTGTCACATTTATCTGGCGAGCTGGATCACATAAAGGAGATTAAAACCAGTTTTACAGCTGCAGCGCTGAAATGCAGTTTACACCTTGTTCCACAAGTACTGACAATTAATTAGTGTCAGATATAAAAAACACAGCCGCAAACTTTTGTTTAACTCCATCTGCACTTATTTTTACTTGGAACGGGTTTCTTTTTAGTAAGAAGATTTGAATACTTCCTCCACCCCCTGGTTGTCTTTTTGTTAACGAGCTTGTGTCACCAAACTTTTAACAAATGTCCCCCCCCTGTCCCCGTCCCCGTCCCCCCCACCCCGGCCGTCCCTAAAAACCCACCCTCGGAAATGAAGCTTCTGCATCATAAATCTTATGTTACAATAATTTGCAATTCACTCCCTCATCAAAGGCAATATTACCCTAATTTATTATCTGCCTGCGCGGGGGGCGCGGGGGGGAGGGAGGGGGGGGGGGGGCGCGGAGATAAGAGTTTATCAGGAGGGGGATTGATTTTCATTAACTGATTGTAATAAAGATGAACTGCCTGCCGCGCACGCTGACCAAGAGCCACACTTTATTGTAATTGGGACAATTTATTTCATGAGCCAGTGGCTCTACTTTCTCTCCCCCCCCTCCTCCCCCTTTTCTCCCTTCTTCCTTCTCCTTTCTGTCTCAGAACGTCTCCGCTGCTGCGGCTTCAGGTGTTGAGGAGATGATGATGACAAAGAGCACGTGGCGAGGAAAGTCAACGCTCCACAGATCTTCTCCCGTTGCCAGGGCAACGCTGTAGCATCAATCGACTGACACTCGCCGCCTGCAAAACTCTGCTCCCGTCACACGTGTCCTCCTGACACATGCCCCCCCCCCCTCCTCCTCCCCCAGCGGCATCACGTGACCTGCTAACAGGCGAAGCCTTCAGATCATCCAGGTCAAACATCTCACAGCATCTCGAGATGAAGAAGAGGCAGAGAAACCCTAAAGATGTACTAAGGATGTGGGGCGATGACTCGACTCGTCCAGAGGCTGTAACATCTGCACTGCCACCCCCCCCTCCCCCTCCCTCCCTCACCCCAGTCTTCTACCCAGCGCACTTTGACGTAATACAACTGGGAGAAACACAACATCCTGTTTGAATTTTTATTGTAAAATTGGAAAAAAAGGAGAGAATAAGAGAGAAAAGCCCCAATAAGCATTTCTTTTTGATACATATCTCTATCTTAACCATGAAAGAAAAAAAGGAAAGCGGCTGAATAAATAATAAATAAATAAAAATAAATAGATCAATAAATAAATAAACATCAAGTTACATACTTGACCCGATAATTAATTATAAAATTATTTAATCATCAATCATTAATATGAAGTAACCTAAGCAGCAAGTATTAAGAAATTTCAACAGGGGAAAAAATGTTTGGTTTCTCAGGCTAATACAGAACACATAGTTGTTGTTTTTTAATAAGTTTCAGTTTATAAAAAAGATACTGCTTTCCCTGTCAGTTAATCCATGCTGCACTGACACTGCCACAAAAACAGGTGGCGCTCTCCTTTCAAAAAAGAAGGAAAGAAAGAAAACCAATACAACCTGTAAACTGCACTTTCTCCTCCAGGTTCCAAGAATAGTACTGAGATTCCTCTTTTTGCGCCCTGCATGTCAGTAAAGTCGTCTCCACCGACCATACTGCTGTTTTATATGTTTTAGTATGCTTTGTGCTGAGAAACCAGAAAGTTAACATCTTTATAAAGCGACCCCCCCCCCCACCCCTCCCCCATTTCAAACCCTAATCTATAATTTAACCAAAGAAAGGTCCTGTGCTGATTTTCCATAATATACAGATTTCATATTTATAATAAGCTACTATCCTTAGCATTCAAACCATAAAGAATCATATTGTTAATACTAGTAGTACCGTAATCTTTAACCCTCCCAGCCCCCATTGAGCATGCTCAGAGATTGAAAGGGGCACCAATGGTAGGATGACACATATTAAAAGAACAGAGATAGAAATGGATGCAAGAGTGAAAACAATGCACAAAACAAACTTCAGTTTGACCACATGCAGCTGAATTGGACCAATTTCCTTTCGGCTTTAGTGGAGCTCCAATCAGCTCTGGTAATTCACAAATGTTAACCCAATTAAGTCCTTGGATTTCAGTCGTTTCATTACATCCCCCCCTTTTCTGGATTTCAGAGAGGAAACGTATACTTCAGCTTGTGCGCCACAAACCGCTCTCCACCCGCAAACCTTCGCCGTCTTAATTGCGTTCAATCAAATTTCATTTCTCTCTCTCTCTCTTGGCAGAATGAAATTAACTCAACATCTTTTCAAACTCATTAAATTCCAGCCACAGCTGGCATCTTTAATTTGCATTACCCAAGCTGTTGTGAAGGCCACATTTAATTTGATTTTAATAATTTAAAAAACTCTCCAGGAGAAATCCCATAAGGAAAGACGTCTTTGAGTGGGTTTATAAGGCCCTGCATGGCCCGGGGTAAGGAGGGCATATATCACAGCTTCCTAAAGCGGCTGGCCGCTGACAGCAGAGAGGAAACTAACAGTAACTCACCGGGGGGAACCAAGCTGTCTTCTGGCAAATATATATATGAAATCTAACCTTTTCACTGGGAAGCTCTATTGTATAAAATTACAACCTGAAAGGACCTTCCCTCCTACGCTGTTATGCTGCATCACAAAATCAAATACTTACTCCCTACGGATCAATATTTCCTGAAAACAAAACACATTTTCAAGGAATCTGGCACTCGTTTAAAGTCGGATGAGGAAATGCGGTGGATATGCTTGCATAATTTGGCAATTCATGATGAGAAAAGGCATTTTTAAAGACTATTTTTTTTTTTTTTTACAACATCTAAAGTATTGCCTGCAAGAGAATAATATACAGCGAATCTGGCTAGTAACATTTGTTGAACGGTCTCCTGGTCTACCAATAAAAAGAGGAGGACGGAGGACTGTAGGTGCGCGGAGGCCGAGCCAGTCAGCGTTGGAAACTCTCTCACGCGAGCTGGATGCTAGTTGAACAATTCAAACCAGTGAAATGGAGAAAAATAAAAAATAAAACTAAATGAAAATGAAAGCAGATTTCATCTCGGATGTGTTTCTCTGTAAAAAAACAACAACAACACCACCACCACCACCATCACCATCACCCCCACCCAATGATGCTGGAGGAGTTAATGGGTCCCATCTGATGCGTCGTGACCGCCCGCTAATGGCGGGGCTGCCGTCCCGCCGCGGCGGCAGCAGCTGTAGCAGCTACACTTACAGGGCTGCCGCTGTCTCACTGACGGATCATCTGCCTCCTAATTTGACCTCCCACGGCTGGTGGCGCCAGCGCTCGCTGCGCCATCACACCCGTTGGAAAACAGGAAAAACACAGCTGCTCTTCACCCAAGAACCCTCAGCGACACCCCTGAACCACTTGTTCTCCTTTAGGGGCGATGGGGCGATGGGGGGGGGGGCAGTAGTTAGATGCAAACCACAGAGAGGAAAAATGGACTCTTGTCACCCAGTCAATTCATTCAAAATGCCAACGCGTAATTGATTGCGCATCTCTCCCCCCCCAGCTGATCAATATTATCATTATCCTAATTATGCTGTGGGTTAGCCCCCGGCCCCCGTCGGGCGTGGGGCAGCTGGAGGAGCTCGGCGTCTGACACCGGGCTTGGATGGAGACGGGAGGGAAGTTGTTGCGTCGCTTACTTTTGGCACTACGGGGAGGTTTGTTATTTTTATCTTTTTTTTTTCTTCTTTTTTTCCGTCTTCCACTGACACAACAACACCGGCGGGTCACAACCCCCCCGAGATGAAATACCGCCACGCAGATGAAGCGATGAGTGGCAGAAAAAAAAACAAAAAAAAGATTATCTGAACATGCCCCCGAAACAATGTCTAACCCACATATTCTACGCCACTAAAATAGTATAGCTTTATACATATTTTTTTCAGTTTTGTTTTAATATTCCTTAAACCCAGTAGCTATAAATGTAAAAGGAAAACAAAGCAAAACCCATTTCCTCTTTTTTTTTTTTTCAACCTGAAGCTAGTATTTCTTCTTAAGTTTAACTGGTAATATTATTAGTAGTAGTTTGTAGTATTAGTATCATTAATACTATATATTACTGTTCAGAACAATAAAAATGTTTGGTCCTTTGGTCCCTTAGGGGTGAAATATTTGCAGTTCTGCTGTTGCTAATGGAAACCTCAGTGACCTCCGAGCTTGCTGAGAGAGACGGTGAGAGAATTAGAGAAAGAGGGAAAGAGAAAGAAAGTCTGTCAGTGGACCAATAGAATAGCTCCTTTTTTTCCACTGTTTTTCTTGATCTTCAAGTTTTAACCCTCATTTGTCCAGTACAGTAAAAGCCACAAGCGCCTCTTCCCTTATATATATGTGTATATAATATGTATATAGAAATCTATTTGTTGTTGCTGCTTTTTTGTTTGTTAGTTTGTTGCTTAATTAACAATTCAAGTCTCAACAAGAAAAAGTTCCGTTGTTCAGTCTCATCACATCTTTTTTTCAGTTTTTTTTTTTTCCTCCTCGTCTTTCTTGCACTGTGCCATCTGTTACTGTCAAGTCCCCCGGTGACTCCTCTTTCGCGTCTTCTGTTTTTCCCGCCGTAACCTATATCTTCGTAAGTAAATGCTGATATGTCTTCAAAAATTCCTTATGTGTTGATTTTTTTTTTTTTTTTTTTTTAAACATATTTTGCTTTCAAAGAAAAAAAAAAAGTTGAACTCCTCCGAGATATCTTCACGTGTCCTCTAAAACCTGCAACACAGAAGCAAGAAGTGCAAATTTCAGACGCTGCATTCCAAACATTCCATTCCTTTAAGCGTCGCATAGTCCGAATACGGCTCCATTAGGGCGCCGAAAACGCTCCGGGGGAGAGCTAACGCCCGCCGATCGATCCTCGTCAGTCACCGCGACGAGGCGTCATGTGAAACCGAGCCTCGCAGAAAGCGTTGAATAATTCAGCTTTACATTCGCCCGAACACATTTGACCCGTAGCTCTTTAGTTCAGGCTTCATCCGAGGAGACGGGGAGGGCCGCGTTGGGCCCTTCTTAAACCTAAATACCCCTCCCGACAGGAACCACGCTCACCTGTGCTGCTGCAATGAATACTGAAGGTAGGCTGTGTCAGTAAGGGCGGCTGGCGTCCTTCGGTCTCTTTAGCTGCACTTTCAACCTCTTCATCCCGATCTGAAAGCCGTTCATGGCTTGGATAGCTGCTTGCGCGCTCGCCGGGTTGTCGAAGCTCACGAAACCTGCGGAGGAGAAAAAAGTCGCCGATTCAGATGCTTCCGCTTTAATGCAACAGCAAGTCAATACGTAATGCAGAGGGACGCTGCTGGGAAAGATGCAACTAAACTGAAACAGCCTTTAAAGATCATTTTTGTGTACATAACGGTCACTCAAACAAGCCAACGCTGTGGGACGTTATCGCCATGAAGCAACTGGACGAACCCCCCCCCCCCCCCCCCCCGCGGGAAACATCTGCTGACACCCGGCTTTGGCTTTCAGAGATGAAGGTCGACCCCCGCCGTTCATTCCCAGGACTAATTGCTCTGCAGGCGTCCCGGGCGTTTACCGGCTCCTGCTCTGATGGAAACATGACACCCGGATGCACGCGCAGGTCGCCCGCCGCCGCGCGACACGTGTTTTAATTAGTGTGATTACGCCTCGCCGATCGTTGAAAACACACTTCATTTTCCGACTGGGAAGAAATGAAAACGCGAGTCGTCGGTTTGTCTCACAACCGTTCCAACGGTCACAAACTCTGCATCGATCGAAGTGAACCCGGTCGCAGCCGGATGTGGAAGTACGTTTCTGACTACCGGCATCCGTCTTCCGCCTTTTTTTCCACTGTCAAAAAACCTGCATATCTGCATTAATTTAGCTGGAAAAAAAGGGTATGAGAGAGAATGAAACACATACAGTCCAGAACATTCTGAAGGGTAAAAACGATGGACGTGATGTTTTGGGATATAAAAGATGTCATTAATCACTTACGGAAACCTCGGAAACTCTTACTTTTGTAGCCCAAAGTGCAACGAGTCCAAGCCCCCCCCCCCTGGGAAGCGAACACAGTTCATGGCGGGGGGAGACGAGTGGGGAGACAAACCGCAACGTCGAGCCCACGGCGGACATCCTGCTTCCATCCCGTTTGAAGAGGAACTCAGTGACCAGAAGCTGCAGTGGAGTGTGTCTCCGCTTGATGCGCCCCCCCCACGCCCCCCCCCCCCCCGCATCTGCGGTGTCATTAGGAGCAGCCGCCGACCCGTGAGGAACAGCACAGGGGCAGGGCGGGCAGGTGGGGGGGGGGGAGACGTCCGCCCGTCGGGGGGGGGGTAACACACTGGGGGGGGGGCCGGCAGCAGAGACGGAGGTGGAGTGGAGATGCCGGCTCGGTGCTTTCTCACTCCAACGTTTCCTTCTCTTTTTCCCGCCATCAATCAACGTTTATCCCCCCCCCCCTCCAGATTAATTACACCAGCGCGCTCGCCTGTTTCCCCCCGGCCCAACATTATGTTGTAAATGCATAGTGTAGAAGTCAATACCGCAAATAGCTCTTCTTTCATGAATTTATATGTTATTACGTCCCCCGGGGGGGGGGGACGGGGGCCGGCGATCAATTGCGCCCAGGGTCCTGCTGCTCCCTGAAGTGAAAACAAATGCTGATCCATAATTGTCCTTTGGCCCTGACCCCCCCCCCCCCATCCCACCCACCCACTCCACCCCCCCGGCCCACCACCGCTGCTGCTTGTCTGCTCAAAGTTGTTCTCAGCCCTGGGGCCTGTTGGTGCGCGTTGGCTGACGGAGCTAAACGGGACGGGGGGGGGACGGGCCGGGGGGGGGGTGCGCGGCGCCGTGTGAATCAGCCTCGGCGGAGAGCGTATTGACAGATATTGGGGTTACAGAGCGGTGATGTGGATGCTGATGCAGCAGCTCCGGCTTTTCGGGGTCACGCGGCTGCCAAACAGAAACAAGGACATGGGCTCTGATCGACTGCATCACGGCGAGTTCGTCCCCGCCGACGCATTCAGCACATTTCTCCGCGGCGCCGGGGGCCGAAACGCAGCAGTCATCAAGATGCAAATTCGGGTCGGTCAGTCAGTCTGTCAGGGGGTAAGATCCAGCAATCCACCGTGTCTGGCTGCTGTCAAGCATCGTCAAGATCCACGGCACCTAAAAAGGATATTTGGGGAGGGGGAGGGGGGCCCTTGTGCCAGTAGCCCCCATGGCGCTCTCGGAGGGCCGCGTTTACCACAAAACCTAAGCCACACTACCAAGCTTCGTGCCTCAGCTCAACTGTCGGAGAGAAAAACTCCCAAAAACATTTTTTTCCCCTCACGGGTCAGAATTCGACTCACCGAAGCACTTGCTCTGGTTGGTGGCCCGGTCCATGAAGACCTTGGAGGAGATGACGGTGCCGAAGGGCAGAAACATCTGCATGAGCTCATTGTCCCCAAACTCCTGTGGCAGGTGGTAGATGAACAGGTTACAACCCTCCGGACCTGAACACACACACACACGGGGGGGGGGGGACACAGCTGTGAATTTGTCATTTTGATCCGTGCGGTGTCTCGCGTCGACTAAATTAAGATAAGTGGAAATGGATTTTCGGGACGTCTGTGACATCATCAGTGATAAAACATAAACTGTTCTTAGACACGCAAAGATAAATGGAGAAAAGTTTTTGCATTGATTTGCTGATACCGATGAGAGACTGTTCCCATTTTCAATTTACATTTTAAAAAGCTTCTCTGATCAACATATGAACTATCAGTAATTTGATCAACGTGCCGCAGAAGAAATCTAATTTCATTTTCAAATATCTAAGATAAAGAGTTTTCGATAACGCTTTCTGTGGCGCTGATGTCTACAATGCATTAGAAACATTAGTGGCAAACATACATGTATTCAAAGCCCAAGTACAGTACCGCTATACACACTCATGTATATTTATAACAATTTATAATAACAACGAACAGAATATAAATGACCCTATAATGACTTGAGAGTATCATTATTCCTTTGCAAGAAGAAGAATCAGTACATTATGATTCCCACAGTTGTAATAAATTACACTCTTTTTAGAAAGCATCATAATCACATAATGTGCTTCAATGTGATTATAATTTATTCAAGGTGGTCGAGTAAAAATGTATTTTGCATAACTCAGAGTTTTGTTCTTGCATAGATTTGTACTTTTTCATCCTTAAAGGAAGCAATGACCGCTTTTAGTCGCACAAAATACCAGCATGCATTTAAACAGATTATAATGCATCATTTAAATACGGTAATGTGTTACGAATGTGAAATGATTTTATGATGCGTTGTGCTTATAGTTTATAAAGCACACTGCATATTTCTGTCTCCTAACAATACCGTGTTATAAGCAGTTTATAAGTCACTAAAACTATGTTCAGATTGCATTTGTATTGCAGGAGCTTCATAGAAAGTGTCACCCGGGTAACAAAGAAAAGAAAGAAATGCGTTTAAAACTGAGGGGCATGATTGCTTCAATCATACTTGTGCTGCCTGAGTGACTCGGTTTTCTCGAACATTAGAAACAAATCAACAAAACTTTATCTTCAAGTGAGCTGCCACAATTCTCTCGTAACCTCCATTTTTACATTTTCATTATTTTAATTGTTCCACGTGGGTCGCAGGGACAGCAAGGGATTTTATTATATAAGCTTTAATTATAACTTACAAAAAAAAAAAAAAGAAGAAGCATGTGCCAGTGTGTCGATTATATGCAGCCTATTTTCAAGATAACCAGCCTGATTTATTTGGTTTAACCATCCTCGCATTCTTTACACCGATCACCTAAAACGCGACGAGGACGGCGTTCAGTAACATCGCTCCACCACCATCTGTGAAACGCGTGCAGGGTTCACATTCTCACCCTTCTGTAAGCGGTACGCGGGAGGAGGTGTGGTCCTCGTGCTCCTTGCGCGTCTATTACACGAGATCGAGATGTGTGTGTGTGAAAAGTAATAATGTTCTCTCACCCTCACCTTCTCTCTGCTGCTGCTGCTGCTGCTGCTGGATGACCTGGGGGGGTTGGGGCAGCGTCTGGCCAATCGGAGTCAGCGTGGTGGTCGGGTAGATTGCTGCAGAGAGGTGGAGAAGGGGGAGAGAAAGGAGACGGGGGGGGGAGCGTCAAAAAACGAGGATCCCACAGAAAACGGCGACGTCGGAGGTCCGTCGTCACCGAAAGGCTCCCCGATGTTCCGCCCCGGAGACGGTGCAACCGCACCTGTGTACTGCTGCACTCCGGTGAAGGCCTGCTGGAGGGTGTCGGCGGCGGTGGGGCTCTGGGTGGAGTAGGGCGGCAGGCCGTTGGTGTACATGGTCTCCACCGCGGGGTGTCCGTTGGGCTGATGGGGGATGCCGGTGAACCCGTTGACGATGGGCGTGACGAGGCTGGGCACGGCGGAGGTGGTGATGTTGGCTGGTGGAGAGCTGAGGCCTGCTGGGAAAAAACAACAACGAATGACGTGTGCGGTTCGCGGCGCCGGGTTCCCTCTGCACGCCATCATACAAAGCAGTCGTAATGTGTTAAGACGTAGGTGTACAAATACAGACGTGCTTTTCCTACAGAGAGTCCACACACACACACACACACACACACACACACTGCATCTCTAATGCAAGGACACGGGTGCAACGGGAGTCTGTCACATATCCGCCTGCTCGCCGTGACACATCCCGCAGAAGAGCCGGGAAGTCAACCGGTGAAAAATGAGCCTGTCCGTAGTGTTTGTGCGATACCCTGCTGGCTCCTACTGCTCAGGATGATGAAACCACTATGCAACTTCAGAGAGGGGGGGGGGGGGGGGGGGTCTAGACCCAATGGAAGGAGACTACAGCGGGCGATCCGGTTGAAAAGAAACTAAAAGACGCCTCTTACTTTCATACGCCGTAAAAAAAAGAAGAAAAAAAAGACAAAATAACAACATTTGGCAGTTTGACAAATGAGTGGGTCATAACATATATGGGACACGCCTGAAAGGCAGCTGCGAGACGCTTCATGAGTGGAATTGAAATTGGCTGCTCCCTCTCTTCTCTCATTCAATGCATTTTAAAAGGACCCTCCT
This sequence comes from Gasterosteus aculeatus, assembly GCF_964276395.1. Taxonomy (NCBI): domain Eukaryota; kingdom Metazoa; phylum Chordata; class Actinopteri; order Perciformes; family Gasterosteidae; genus Gasterosteus; species Gasterosteus aculeatus. The sequence continues at coordinate 19,615,863 of NC_135695.1, read as the reverse complement.
TTGGCAAGTGTTTCCAATTATGCCGGGAACATCAAAGTACCCATTTTGAGCCGAATCTCACTGTGTGATGGTCCCTCTAAAAGGGCCGCTCCGTGGCAAAGCACCCGCGCCCGCCGGAGTACGGCTCCCCCGAGGACCACCTCTCAATCTGGAAACCCTCGCCCCGATTGGACGGAAAGCCCAGGTTGCCACGGAAACACTCCAACAGGCCGTATCCTCACAATCTGGTGCCTGAGTAAAGAACCACCCCCCCCCGCCCCCCCGCGAGAGGTGGTCCAGAAAGGGTAAACAATCACATCCCGCGTACACAAAGCACACGCGGAGATTTACGCTAATGCCGGGGCAAATATGCCCGGCGTCGCACGCTCGAAACCTCCCCGCCGCCGAGAAACAGCATCTACGTGCCCACTTGGATCTGCTTCTTCTGCCTCTTCTTCCTCTCCTTGCTCCCTGGCCCTCTCAGCATTTAAGCGGCAGCGACCGGGGCGACGGCCCCGGCGGGGGTCGAGCCAGAGCCGCTGCGTGTTTTGGCGCCGGTTTCCTCTCCCCCTCCTCCCACGATCGCCTGGTTCCTGCGGCGCTGTGATGAATTAGACTGTAGCTCCAGCCCATTCTCCTACCAGGACCCTGGAGACCGCCGCTCCTATTCTAGAGGGCTAGAGACAGCCGGTCTGCTCGGGCCACACGCACACTACTGTGCCGCCGGATAATGCACCCGCTCCATCATCAGGCAAATTCGTTTTCCGAGGCTTAGCGGGGCCGCGGGAGCGCGCCTTCCGCGTGTGCGCATAGCAGTCGTGGCGGTAGCAGGGGCAGCGGCGGGAGAGCTAGGTGGTCGCGTGGAACCCCCTGACACGCAATAACATAAATTCTCGGGTCAGCAGTTGGACATGACGTCCTTGGTAAAGGAGGACACGCCGCCAAACGTAACATATTACGGCCGCCGAGGAAATGTCACAGGAGGGAATGAGCGTAAAGATCGCCAGTGTAATAAAGGCAGCATTGGTGTTGTAGAGGGGCAAAGCGCAGAGACGTTTCTCCCACAGTAACTAAACCATCAAATACTATTACACACAACATGGGGCCTCGCTGTAAGGGAGAGGAAAGAGCGACATCACGATCCCACGAGGAGGCCGTTTGTGTCGTCATCTCCATCCACTGGCCCGATGACCCAATATCCACCACCCGCAGATCCTTTCCCCCCCGGGCTGCAATGGAAATGAGGAGGGGGGGGCGCTTCCCGCCATCCTCAACAAGACATTTTCATTTGAGAGCTCGGCGTATAGTTCTGGCATTGTGGGGGAATCGTATTCATAGTCTGCTTACATTGTACACAGAGGAGCGCGGGGTGTCGGCCCCCGTGATAATGACCCGTTGTTCCGCGCTCGGCCGCGGCTGAATACGAAGCGACGCCACAGAAAAGATTTCTATACAGCCGCGGCTCTCAACTACCGCTTCTCCACCGTTATTACCGCGAGAAAGAGGCCCGCGCTGCCAAACAGCACGAGTGTGAGTGTGTGTCACATTTATTTATGTTCATATTCCTGCAGGCCGCTTCTTTGGCGGGGGGGGGGGAAACTGTTGATTTGCTCGTGGCCACGACTGCTTGACAAAAGAAGCCTTGGCATGCGACAGGAGCATTTATTATGCTAATTACGCATTGAAATCAACGCGCGATGCCGCGCCCGTGCCGGAGAGCGCCGTCATTGCCAGCACGAGGACCGTCTTTCTCTGGAGCAAGTAATAAGCACTCCAACCAGATGCTTTCATCTAACTGATTTAAAATGTGATGCATTTAAGACTCGAGAAAGAGAAAAACGTCTCTCTGCTCCTTAAAGTGTGAATAATAAATCGGAATGAGGGAAGGACGGCTTTTTTTCAGACGCTAGCGGGGACGCCGAGAACAGCTAATGTGACCTTCAATGCCGCCGCTGAGATTCCTCGCGTTAATGTTTGTGAAGCGAGAGGAGAATGAAGCTTCATTAGCACATAGTTTAAGTAAACATCCAAACGCAAGGCGTAGTCTTTGAGGCGTTCCAAGGGCGACTCCAATGAACAATGTCATTGAAAAGTGATTGTAGGATGTACAGCGCCTCTTCACTTTGAGGCCCTGAAAACCTCGTCCGTCAAACAGGTTCTTTCTGTGAGTCAGCGAGAAAATCCTATTTTCGGTATTTGGTGGGTACTTCACATGAAAGATGTGTTTCTGCGCGGCGGGCTGCCAGGCCGCTGTCAATCAGCCCCACCCACGCGGTCCTGATGACGCAGAGCAGATGGTTAATGTCTTACTCACAGGCCTGAATATCCTTTGCACCGGAGACATATTCAAGATTGTAAGTAAACTTTTTGGGGACTTTCTGGGGAAGTTTCATTTAAAAACTTGCTGTCTCGTAGCAAAGACCAATGACACGCATTTTATCTGCAGCCAGAAATTTGAGGGCTTTCTGCTCGGGTAGAGAAGGATTAGTTGCTTAATAAAAGTATTTTGTTGTCCTCCTGTTTGTCATCATCTCCACTGATGACCTTGTTGGTGCTTGTGAGAATTCGCTTCTATGCTGATGATGGAGCTCTATACGGCCACAAACTCTTTAAACTATTAAAATACGTCCACGGCCCTGCAGGCGCATCCACACCACCGCTCGACGCGTCCTGGAGGTGCAGGTGCACATCTGGAGAGGATGTGGAGCCGCCCCTCGAGTTAAGAAGGGAAGGCTGCGGCACATCCAGCCGGCATCTGCTGCGCGGCGTCTGAAGCGGTGCCGCGCAACAGAACACTAAGAGCGACTTTGATTACACACTTACGCGCAGCCTAACAAAGCATCCTTGACACGATGTGTTCTTCCTAACATTCACCCAGCGGGATGCGCATCCCTCTCCTCCCTCACCCCCTTGATCTCCCCCTCTCTCTTTTTCCTGTTACTCCATCTCTCTCTCTCTCTCTTCCTTTCTTTCCCTTGTTTTTGTTTAACTTTTATTTCATCTGCAGCGCTCATGGAGCGGCACCTGGTGAGCATTATTTTCAAAAAGCACCATCATGCATCATTGTAAGGATACACGCTCTAATCAGCTGAGCCATCTGGCAGACGGCGAATGCACCATCGAGCTTAAACGCTTTGCATCTGGTGATCAAATGGATGTCTCATTGTTTTCAGAGTAGCACCCTTAACCTCTGAGCCCCTCTGTTGTTCCTTTGGCTCGCGGCAGAGCAGAGGTTGTACTGATCATTTGCATAGAAGAGTAATGTCACGCATTTACCGGGAGATGAGGTGGGTTTCGCGTCCGTCGAGCTTCTATTGGAGCCTCGCGTTATTACGGAGCGGCGCAGGTGATTCAGAAGGGCGGCGGACGAGCTGTCGATTGGCAATTTTCTTTTGGAAGGAACCGTTTCTTCCTTTTATACTTTGGTACAATCGCCGCAGCAGCCAAATGTCAAAACGTATAGATGTGTTTTGAAATCCAATTTGTTTGACGATACAACTTAATGCATAAATTACACCACTGTCGAGGAAGAGAAGCAGTCTGCTATCGGAGGCTAAAACAGATTCAGATATTACAATGAATAATTCCACTGACTCCAGGCAGACGTCCCACCGTCTCTGGTGTCAGAGTCTCTTGGCCTACTTCGACAGACAGCCTTGCCAGTAATGTTGCATTCCTTCAATGAACTCTAAATAAGTCAGAGCCACAAGTGTGGAAAGGGAAAATAGCTGCGTGCAGCAGCGACGCTGCCACTCCTGCAGCGGCTGGCTTAACGAACGAGGAAAAAACACATTTCATATTCATGATAGTCCTTGAGAAGTGACGAGAGCCATGTTTCCTCTCAAGGATTAATAATACATTACATTCAATAATGAAAAGTAATCAGCCCGACGGTAGCTTGCAACAAAAAAAAGAGAATGTCCAGAAGCAGATAAATGGCACCGCTTCTCACATCGCATGTTCTCCTCCCATCTTTGTATCACCAGCAAAAAGAGATTTTAGTCTTTTCTTTGCCTCCCGCCGAGCAGTTAGCTGCAGGCATCGCCAATTGATACACGATTGCCTCCCGTTTCCCGACGCAGAAGCAGTTTTGTTTAGCTTTTAAAGAGCATCTGACAACACACGGCAAAATTTCCTCCAGACTGAGGCACAGATCTCGGTTTCTGAGCGGCTACAGTTCAAAAGAGATACGAGAACAGCACAAACAATGCAAACAGACTGGGGGACAAAGACTCTTATGCACACACACACACACAGACATAGTTTCCTGCAATACGGTTGCACAATGTTTCATCAGCACTATTGTGTTGCAAAATATAGGTATGCATGCGGAACACAAGGTTCGGAATTGCCATACTGTCAGTGCATCAAAATAAGGCTTCTCAGCAAGACCGCGCTCCACTTTTAATCAGCGTCCCTGATTGATTATGCCCGCCCCAAAAGTGCACACTTTGCACGGAAAACATCACTGTGAATATTTGACAAATGGATCTCCTCCGTAGATGCATTGAACAGTGCTGAAAAAAGGCTGCTGATGTGCCGCACACATGCAGTACAGCGTGTGCCATCATCACACTCTCCGAGTGGGGGTAGCAGGGCGGGGGGGGGGGTGATTAAAAGGTTAATACGGGTCCGGCGGCATTGATTTCCACACCTGGTCCGTCCGGTTTATTGTAATTGAACGGACTGTTGTGAAGTAACTAAAGCAGAACACAGCTGGGTCGGTACAATAAAAGCGTCCTTTCTCAGTGTCGGTGCGGAGGGAGAAGTGAGCACTGTTTCCGATCTTAAGGGGGGGCGGCGGCGCCGAGACGGTCTGATGTAGTGCAGCAACTTTATAGTGAGGATTCCTATGATGGCTTTAAAGATGATCTGCAACGGGCCTCGTTGCACGGACGCCGCGTCGCTCTCTTTCTCTCTCGCAGCGATTGGTTTAAAGTTGCCAAAGTCATCACCTTAAAAAACTCAATACTGCAGTGTTGACAAAGTAGGTGAGCGGAGCACAACAAAGACTTGGATACTGTATTATTTATTTCGGCTGGTGCTTTTGTTTAGTGGAGAATCTTGAGGTTTCCTCTGTCTCAAGGAAAACGAAGCGCTGCTGAATAAGCAAATGTTATGCAGCGGGGAAGGTGTTTCAAAGTCCTTCCCTTTCCTCTGTAATGTATCTGCATAGGAAGCCGTTTGTTATGGAAAACAAAACCAGCGGCATGCAGATCATGCACGAGTGCTTCAAAGCACAAGGTCAACACACTGCTGGGAAATTAGCGCCGTATCTGTAAACTTACTTATTGATATTCCCGTGTTCTGCTTGGGAGAACCAGGCAAATGTTCTCTGCATTCACAGACAAAATACAAATGCAAATCCAACTGACTGGATTTTTTTTACGTCGCTCCTTCTTCCCGCGTTTATCCTCACAACGTGTGGGCGCGCGCACACACACACACACACACACACACACACACACACACACACACACACATGCAACTAGATACGATATAAAAGTTGACTACAAAACCACACACACAGACACACACCCTTTTACTCACCCAGGGCTTGATGGAAGTCACCTGACACCTGAGTCATGGTGGTGGGTGGGAGGCTGTTGATGTTGAGCGCCCCCATCTGGTGGATCTGCGTGGCGGGGAAGGCCAGGCTGGGCGTGAGGTAACCTCCGTGGCTTGCTGCCATGATGGCTGCCTGCTGCTGCATGAGCTGAAGAAGAGGGACACGGAGGGACGGGTGGAGCGCGGGTGTGTGGGAGGGAGCAGGGGAGAGGTGAGGGGAGGACAGATGGTAATGACAAATATAGTAAGTTGAGAAGGAGTGGGACAAAGACGCGAGAAGGGGAGCGCGAGAGGAGAGAGAAACGTGGCAATTGCAGGACAGGGGGAGGGATGTGCGTTGAGGTTGATGGATGGATGAAGCATGGGAAGTACAGAGAAAGCAGAGCGGGAATAAAAGAAAGGGCAGAGAAGAAGAAGCCTGTCAACCTATGTTTAGTGAATCCGTCTATCCACCCAGCAGGAGGCCTGTCACCAGCTGCAGAAACAATTTAATAGCTGTCTGTCGCGCTCACACAAATCAAAGCATTGGCATGTGGACATTATCTGTGCAGGCAAAGTTTGCAGAGGAGTCGCGTCGCAGTTTTCACTCTGCACGGCTGTACTGAAACGCCACAGCCGTCCTGATACTCTCTCTCTCTCTCCGGTCGCAGCTCTAGTTTTTGTGATGTATTTGTAATCATGGCTGCTTGGAGGTTCATGCTCCGTTTTATAATTCAGTCAGACACCGCTGGGTTTCGGGCTCCGGGGTGGAACGTCATGAAGCGACCCGTTTTTGCCTCTAAAAAAGCTGCTTCCTTCGGGCGAGTCTGTTTCGCGGTGTCACCGAATCAAAACGCCGAGTCACGCGGGGAAAGCAACATTTTCCAAGCAGGCGCGGCGCTCGGATCCCCCGGCCGCGTTAGTAATAGAGCGTGTTAGTCAGAAAATTGAAAAAGGTTGTCGGTATTCACCCGCTGGACAACCCGACAGAGAGATGAAAATCAATAGCCTTTTCATTCACTCTGCATTTCCACCCAGCGAGGGCCGAAACTCTTTTCCATCAGATGCTGCCCACGTTTATTCATGCTCGCGTGCACCACCGCCACCGCGCTCACACACAGACACGCCACACACTGAACGAGCTGGACTCCGGAAAAATGCGTCACTGCACGCCGGCTCCTGCAGGTTGTGGGTTTGCTGTGGAATCGTGTAGCCTTGCAGAACTGTGTGGTGTGGGAATGCGAACCGAGCTGCAGCGACCTGTTACCCCCCCCCCCCCCCCCGTCTGAGCATCTATTTAGTGGCCTGTGAATGAAAAGTCCTCTGCCACTGGCACTAATGACCGTACTGTGAGACACTGGAGGTGCAGAACGCCACCGCTGGTATCTGCATGGGGGGGACCCAGCAATGCAATGCAAAAAAAAAAAAGAAAAGCCAATTATTTTCCCTCAGTGGCCCTGTCAGGTAGCCTGAAAGTGGCTGTCCCGCCGCAGAACGCCCCGGCGCCGGCATCTCATCCATTAGCCACACGCCTCGCCACCGCTTTCTATTAGCGCCTTTTGTCATTTGCATATTTCCAACCAGACGGGAAATATCCGGGAATCGTCCGTTCCTTTCCAAATAAGATGGATTGAGCCTTTAAGGGTCACGGCTTCAAAAGAAAAAAAAAGGGAACAAGACGCTAAACAAAAGCAGCGACACAAAAACAAACAAAGAGGGTCCGGAGGATCCCGGGGCTGCCTCGCTGTGGCCCACGCGGTGACCGGTCGGGCTTCGGGGCGGCGGCTCTGACCGGACCGGTTATCGCGGGACGAAGAGGCTGTCTCTTGCTCTTTGCTCGCCTCTTTCAGAGAGGACTTTCGGGTTGATGAGCCGGTGGCCTCCGCGTTGAGGGGCGAGGATGCGGAGGGACCCCGGCGTCCCCACCGCGGTGACCCCCGGCCCTACGAGCGTCTTTATGACGACGCAATCCTTAACGTCGTCCCTCAAACTGTGACGGATAACAACTCTGGCATTCAATGATGCTTCATTCCAAATCCCGAGTTGAGAAAATTGGAAACCCAAGCATATAATTACACTGGAGTGGTTAATACAAACTGGCCCTGAAAAAAAAGATAAAGAGCAGAAAGCAGAGTGGTAATGTTGACAGAGATATTCAAAGGCGTTCCATTTTTACTTTTCATATGTATATCCCTTTTTCTTCTTTTTCAAAATGACAAAGGCATTATATTCAAAAGCCATTCCCGTTTTCTTTTATTTATGCCGTACCCGGCAGATAGCAAACGTGTCTGCGGGACAATGAGCAGAACTGAGTCCTCGTCTTCGCAGACGGAACCTTTTCTGCTTCCCCTTGAAAAGAAAGGAGACGGGAAGAAAAGGCGCCCAAGAAACAAGGGGGACAAAAGAGAAGCGCGCCGGCGATGAAAGGGAGCAGAGAAAAAGTTGCCCGAGCTCCAGCGGCATTCATTTAGTGTCAGACATCTGCTTTTTTATTGCAACCTGATGGCATTACTCTCCCCTGGTGCCAGCAGGCAATCACCTCTTTATCACGTGGCAATTATCTCTATAGTGCTGCTGTGTGACTCGCTGACTCGCAGCACGGTCACATGTGACCCCCCTTACCAGCCGGGGATGGAGGGAGACAAAGAGATGCATGGGGGGAGAGAGAGAGAGAGAGAGGTAGAAGGTTGATGAAATGAGCGAGAGGAGGAGGGGGAGGGGGGGCAGTTGGTCAATGAGGTGAACCTAAAGGCCCGAAGCTTACGGGCCTTGTTTGTTACCTCCTGCAGAGAGAATTTCAGATTTGAAAAAAGGCTTCTTTTTTTTTTTGTTCCCTCCTTCATCTCGTCTCATCTGACTCTGCAGAGCTGAACACGCTGAACCAGGTCACGCGCCCACCGACGCAGTAATCCGCTGCCATCGCCTCTGTCACGCGCGTGCTGCTCGAGCGCGAGTCCCTCCAACAGGGGGAGATGTTTCCTAATGTGAGTTCACGGGCCCCGTCATCCTCCTCCCCTCCCCGCCCCCCCCCCCCCCACACACATCCGCCACCCTATCAGCGCCAAGTTGGACCGTTTCCTCTCCTCTCCTTCATCCAGCGCCCGCTCGGCCCCCGATGCATCTTCTGAGGAGGCGAGAGGGGGCACGGTGCCCCGAGGAGCCTTTAAAATGTAAAACTCCTCCGTTGCCCCCCCCCCCCACCCCATCCCAGACGCGTCCTCCACCTGCAGAGACCAGGGGAAGCTAAAATGGCTGTCTGTGCTCCGGTGAAAGTGACTTGAATCGAATCTAATCGTGTACAAATATGATGTTTGTGTCCTGACGGGGGAAATACAAGAGGTAATAAAAGCTGTTTTTTTTATTACTTGCACTCAGCGATTCACGGGAGGACTATTACCCCTCACCACTAACGCCGGAGTGAAACAAGGGACCTCGCTCGCTCTCCTCCCGCCTGTGTGTTTTTTATGAAATCACCTTTTTCCCCACAAATAGGATGTCTGCTGTCACAGCGCACCGGTATCTGTGTCTATCGCGAAAATGGCACATTTCTCATTTTTTTGGCATATGTTGTCAGTGTTGTACCCCTCCAATTTGTGTTCGGAGCCCCCTCCTTCCCCTGGTTTGACTAAAATCCAATTTACTGGCTGTCAGCTCAACTCTATAATCCCATCCACTGCTGTAGTGGAGAGGAAGCTCTTTGAATTTACCATTTACTGTACTCTCTGGTTATAGCTATATATACTCCATCTCACCCCACGTCTGTATTCTTTGCAGTGCCACCTCCTCCTCTCTTGGCCGCTGTATATGGAGAGTGGGCGGACACGCAGTGTGTCTTTGGAGATAAAGTCCTTTTTGTGTCACTGCAGGTTTTTTTTCGTCTTGGTGGTGGTGGGGGGGGGGTATGTGTGCAGTTTATCTTGCAGTAAAAGACACATTTGTCGTATCACTCGGGCACATTCCTGGTGGCTGCGCATCATACACATGCAGCCAGCACCAATGACTGCAATGCAATCAGGACTGCTGCACCAGCAGGACACCCACACTGAAGATTATTTTTTTTTTCCACGTTATTGCGTGTCTCAACTGGTATTAAAACTCATTGAATAAGTCTTCAGCCAGATATGGAAAGAAGATAATCCTCCACTGCCTCTTGTGCACTCATTACTTTGCAAAGTTCATCTCCAAGGTTGCTTTTTTCCTCAGAGTTTCTCCACCAACGTGATTCATTTTGCTAAATTCATTATGTGCAGGTACATGGCAGCCACAGTCTGTGATTCGTAATCCTGACACAAGGAGAATCTCACCTTCGCTAACATCATTCCCGCTGTATAATATTTGTGTGGAGACGCCACACATGTGCAGGTTCTCCCTTTTTGATTCAACGGTAATTGATTCTCTCTAATGTCGGAGTATCCTGTGCGCCCTTGTTACTTTCACGCGGAACTCAATTTCCCAGCATCAGCCCGCTCTTTGTCATGTTATATACGCGTAAGAGAGAGGGGGAGAGAGAGAGGGAGAGAGGGAGGGAAGGGAAGGAAAGAACATTTGCTGCCCGCTCATGTGCTCCTCTGTATGATTCGACACGGATCTCTGCCACAGTAAATAAGAGTCATGGCCAACCTGAGCGAGGGCGCAATGGTCTCCCTGCAGACCGACACTGGCCCCCCCGCCCCCACCACCCCTTAAACATTTGCATTTCTCCACATTTCCTGGGAAAGGGCTGCATTTCATGAATGGCGATGAAGGCGGGAGCTCTGCTGGGGGAGAGGAGGCCTCGCGATTACTGTGGGATGGTCACTTTTGCTCCATTTGCACCGGCAGTGACGTGAGCGTTTAGGGGAACGGAGGAGACAAGAAGACCCCGGAAGACGTCACCAATTAATCCCCGGCGTTCAGAATTTCAGAAAACTTTAACATTCTAATAAGTGCAGCGAAAATAAATGAATGTATGTTCCCTCTTCTCTGTAAAAACAAACACTCAGCTGTTTACGTGTTTGTAGGCAACGCGCTGTGACAGAGGACCGGGTGTTTATCTCTGGATGGGAAACTTTTCTCAAATTCAAGTGGGTTGTGTTTCAGTGGCTGCACATGACGCATGTGTGCGTGTGTGTGTGTGTGTGTGCGTGTGTGTAAAGTTACTGTGCTGATAACTTGCCCATGGAATATTCAGAGTCATCAGTGGCCCCTGAAGCATCTCACGGGCCCAAAGGGAGGGACAGGGGGAGGGAGAGGGGGGAGGGAAGCAGTGTGATAGAAGGTAGAGGGGGGGGGCACGTGGTGGTATAGGCTGTCTGAACTCATCAAAGAGTTGTGGGTTTGCTGTGTGCGTATGGTGCCATGCCCTGAGGGGGGTGACGGTGGGCGGGGGGGGGGGAGGCAGAGGGAAGCTGATGAAGGGGTTGGAAGCTCACTAAATGTGTGTGTGTGTGTGTGTGTGTGTGTGTGTGTGTCTACGTGCAGTGGGTCGTGAAAGCCGGAGCGTGATGGTGTAGCAGCAGAGGGGGGGGGATGCTGATGGAGGGGACGATGTTCCGACAAGTGAAAAGCCATAAAACGACACATTTTTAGCGGCAGATAGCCGGCTAGCTAGCTAGCGTTAGCACCCCTATGCTGCGGCGTACTGAATGCTAACACATGCTGCCGTTGCTTCTTCATGACAGGAACAGTGTCCCTGAACATCATCGTCCTCCGTCGCGATTTAAGCGGCGGTGTGACGCCACGAGAGACCCCCCCTCCCCCCCCCCCCCAAAAAAAAAATGTTTGATGGTATAAATCATTACTGCAGATCAAAGGGCCGCATCGCAACGTTGTTGACCGTTGCATTTTGGAGCCGGGCGTCTCCGGGGCGACCCGCCGGGCTTGCTGGTCCAACTCACCGCATGTGCGTAAGAACTGTAGGTGCTGAAGGGAAGAGCGATGGCCGGGTTGAAGATGCCGAACTGCCCGACCATCTGCTGCATGCGTCTGATGGTGCGCTCCTTGTCGGTGTCGGCAAACTTGACCACCAAGCTGGAGGAGGCACCCTGGGGGGGCAGAGAGAACTGAAAATCAGAAGATAAACAGCGCGGAGACTTAAACCCTGATTGAAGTCATGGGGGGGGGGGGGGGGGTCAGTAGACATTCAACAATAACACAAGTGTGAGTGTGTCAGTGTGCGAGCGTGTCGGCCCCTTGGACGCGTCTCTCGGGCCTCTCGTCAGTATCTGCTTCACACTTGGCCGCTGCGGCGCTGGGGAACCCCGAGGGAGCGCCATGTCGAATCCTGGTGCAATTTGCTAGGTGCTTCACATCCAGTATTAATAAGTTCACTCGACGGCGTGACTCTTCGTCAGCTCCCTGGAGTCAACATGAGCAGGTAGCCAAGTGGAAGCAGAATAAAACTAGAGCGCACACGTCTCCACTTGGATGGCTTTTCTGTTTACCCCCCGTGAGTTTAACTTGTGCTGACGTTACTGCCAAACCTCTGCTGATTACATACATTCTGTGTTTTAGTCAAAAACCACAAGAGAAATAAGCCTGCTTATGAATTACCCCCCTTCAACTGTGTTTCTGACAGCGACTTCTTAGGGATTTGAGGTGTATGCTGTTTAGTTTGACTCTTGACTATTTCTCTAGCTGGGAATGTAAAACCACTAACCTCTGGCTGTGTGTGTAATTTTTCATTTCCGTTAATGTGGATTTATTCTTGTTTATTTAAAAATACTTGCGTTTGATCTTGCTTCTGTACGTCTCTTGTTTGCACTTAACTCTCCGCCGCTGTAAATCGGCTAATTTGTCCCCGACGCGGCGCTAATGCGGGATTATCTTAAATTATCCAACTAATAATAGTACGACTAATAATGACAGGTGTCGGCAGGCCAAGCGCGCGGAGTTTACCACCTTTATTGCTTTAACGCCCCAAAAGGCTCTGACCCACATGCGGAATCGTGCGCGTGTGGCTGTAACGGATTTAGCACGTGCTGCTCAGACACGTCCACTGGCTCTTCTCATTTTGGATTTCTCACTATTCCGTGTTCATTAGAAAAAAAACAACGGCGGCCCGGCGTGAACATCGATATCTCCGGTGAGCTCCTCCAACCGCACGCGTTTGTTTTTTACCCGGCATTCCAGAGGCAACGTCGCCGCGCGTTTGCATTCGCTGCAGAGGACGGTGGCGCCTCATTGTGCGGCTGGCGTACGTAGACATGAAGCCGGTCGGATGTGTGGAGAGTAAAAACATCCTCGTTATTGAGTGAACAGCTCTGGAGGCAGACGCGTCGACAGAAGCACCGCCGTCTTTTCTTTTTTTTTTTTTTCAATCAGCGTTTAACATGTAACAAGTCACGCGGGGGCAGAGCAGCCTCGCTGTGCATGACATAAATACTTTATATTTCCCCGCCACAGCTTTTCCCCCTTGCAGCACAGACGTAACCTTGGTGTTCCTCCCCACAGATAAGGTTAAGAGATCTGCAATGTACAACACTTTGAAATAAGAGCTACCGTCGGTTGGGTCCCACTGACCTTGTTGTAAGTGTTCTTCAAGAAAAATGTTGCCTTTTTAGAGCACTGCCTCCTCCACACCTCTGTCCATCCTCCCTCGTCCCCTCACCAGCACCATCGCCTCTTTTTCTCCCGCAACCCAATGAAGGAACAGCAGGTGGGTTCCGTCACCCACCCTTCATTAAGAATCTTCAAATGATTTAACACTACAGTCGACCTTTCGCGCGCTCCGCCTCCTCCTCCCTCTGCGGCCCCCGAACCGGCCAATCGATCCATATAAAAGGCCGAAATATTACTCTGATCCGACAGGGTGGAAAGGTCGCGTGTCAGCGCCGATGAGAGGCCCCTTGAAATTGATGCAGCGTTGTCAATAACGGCGGTGACCGGTTGGATGGATTGGAGGTCGGGGCTCGGAGGATCTGAGGGGCTAAAGGGGGATTTCTTTATTTGGGGGGGTTGGATCTATCAACAGTTGGTGTCAAACCGTTGTTGTACATGGCTGCTTTTTATTATTAGTTTTTAACTGTTTTTAAAAGGCGGCCGCTGGACCTTTTCCGTTGTGGCGTGTGGATTTCAACCTCTCTTTCTCCCCACTTTTCCCAACACTCCCCTTAAATAACCCCCCCCCCCCCCGCCCGGGTTGCTCGCTGGTCCAATCGCAGGTTTGAACGATTGCAGGTGAGAGGCCGGTCGGGCGGTTGGATGCCTGACTAAATGGCTGATTGCCTAGTTAGCTGAGTGATTGACTCGCTGGCAGGCCCGTCGCCGAGAGACGCTCGGCTAACCGGCTGACGGGCTAATTGTCAGACTGTCGAGCCGGCTGGCATCTGTACTCCGTCCGGCCCGAGTGACTAATTGTTTTCGCTCCCCCCCGAAACCGAAGCTTTTGCTGCTCGTTGAGAGCAGCTGTGGTGAGTCTGCGGCAACGGCGGCAGCGGCGAGAGGTCGAAAAAACCGCGCGTCACACGTACGAGGGATGACCTTTCCGTATCGCCACACACGGCCACACACACACACACGCGCCATTTTGCACCTCGGCCATGTTTCGTTGAAGTTGCCGTCTGCGCATGTTTAACACAATATCTTGTTTTCCGCCCGTCACCTGCGCCGAGCCGATCGGTCTGTGAGTTGATGTTTATTCATGCAACACCCCGAGGTGCAACAACAACAACGACAACAACTAGTCCGTGTTGCAAATGCAACATCCATGCAGGAGCGTTCTGACTGTTCCAGCTCTGGTAGGCCGACGGGTTTCAGCAGCGTCGCTGAGCAGCTCACGTGAGTGTGAGTGGGTTTGATGTCCAGGTGCAGAAGTTCAGGGCTAAAGTCACGTGGTATAAACTCGGCCTGAGCAACGAGGCATCTATTAAAGACGATTCAAGGATACCCTTTGCACTCTTACAGGTTTAGGGTTTGTCTGTTGTGTCTCTCTGTTTTTTTTACTATCCCCATCATTAACTTCATGACGAGGTTTAACTTGTGGGACTGAGGGAGTCTAGCACAGGGCAGCAGAATACAGAAACCATGTGCTAGTACATGTAAAAAAAAAAGGAAATAAGCTATTACAGGGATGCCCGGTTTGGTAACGGGAGCCGTGTGTTCTCGCTCTGCGCCTCTAATTTTAAGGTAATTTAGGGCACTGAGTTGGAACACTGAGGTCCTCCCCTTTCCTTAATAAAATAAGACTTGAATCACATGGTTCATTGTGAATGTCTAGTTGTACAAGAGCCTTGTTCTCTTTCATACTCTTTGCATGTACACCCCCCCCCACTGCTTCTCCCAGAGACCCCACTGAATGGTGTGGCTTATCGGCTAAGCATCCCATGCCACATGTGTTTATCTCCCAGCTTTTTTCCCAGTTAGGCCTGTCAGGATATCGCGGAGTAGAATCTGAAGTGTGACGTAAAAGCCTCATTTATTTTTTAAGCTGCCGTGTGTGAGCAGAGCCCCCCCCCTGCCGGGCAGCTTCCGGCTGCCTGGACGGCCACTGAGCGAAGGGGGACTTAAAGAGGAGGCACTACAGAGAATCACACCCCAAAAGGAAGTGCGGCTGCTCACAGTTCCTCCCCGAGGCCGAGGCTTGGTGTCAGTCTAAGCCGCAGACCCCCGTACTTCTTCAACTTCACACACACACGCCAGCTCGCATTAGTGCAGGTTGACCCCAGAAGGAAGACTGATCCCGCGCCGGTACGTAGCTGCATTAGCTTCAAGTGTCACGCAAACTTTGATGGTGTCTCAGTCTGCATGAATTAGTTAAACTATGAAATGAAGAAACACACATTTCAGACTCTTTTTCATCAGCGCCTGCAAAATACATTTTTAAGAAACGGCTCTTTTAGCCACAACGCATTGCCACTAAAACTGCCTGTTACTCCACAGCAAATGGCATCGTCTGCCGGCGCCTTCACAATTTGAAAATGATGAGTTATCTACTTTGGCCCCATTGCGTTCTGTATCCATGCTGAATATACAGTTAGTGGCTACAGTACACCGCTTATATTTTATTCTATGCTTATTGTGGTGATAAGGCATTACCGCCCATGGAATCGTAAATACGCATCCTCTCGGAGCTCGGCGGGTAAAATAATGGATGACTGTAATCTATTAGGTTATTAGACTATAAATTGCCTGGGTAGAAATACTTGCGGGGGAGATGACAGATCGTAAACAATCAACGTTAACTTAAAAAATATAAAAGGCAGAACATTGTTTAATGAGAAGCACCACAAAGATCTATCATGCTCGTGAAATACCGACATTAAAACTCTGCATCTCATTGACTGAGATCACTTTCAGTTTTCACTGCTTTCTGGCATAAAGGGGCAGTTCTGCACTGCAGGATTCGCTGTTCTTCTTTTGCCTTGTTATCCTTATTTAGGGAGTGACATATTGATCTGTATATTAAACCACTGTGTCTGGTTGGATATTAAATCCTGGCCTTTGCATTTATGCATGTGTGTGTGTGTGTGTGTGTGTGTGTGTGTGTGTGTGTGTGTGTGTGTGTGTGTGTGTGTGCGCGCTCTGTCTGAAGTAATAGAGAGGATCCTGCAGCCGGTGGAATCAGATTTGCATGTTTTTTGTTTTTGCTCCTCTCTTCACTCTCACTCATCTCTCCCTCCTTCATGCAAACTTCACCTCATTTGTCTTCCCTTTGATCTGCTCTTATCCTTCCGTCATCGTGCCCCAGTGTCGCCGCGCGTGTGAGTCCCTGCGTCAGCCGAAAACCGCCTCCAAGCCGGGCTCAGCTGATGCGGATACGGGAGCGAAAAAGATCAGCGCGGCCCTACGGACTCGACCGCACCGCCCCCCCAACCCCCCCCCCCCCACCATGTAATTCTGTCCCGGGACTCACTTCCTACACGGTTCCCGTTGAGTCCCGGCAATTTGCTTTACAGCTCTGGCGTTTGAACGTTTAATCGAGCCACCGGTGGGCGGCGTGCACGGAATGTGTCGGGTTGGGATGTGATGGAGACTTCTATACGACCTGCCGATGCACTTCTATAACTCATACACTTCATACATCGCTAACATCCTTCATGTACCGCGACACGATGTCGGAGTTAGCTATCGGCAGATCATTTTTCATTGCGATTCGCACACATGTGTAAGTAAAGTATATTTTTGCATGCGCCGTCGTTTTCCGACACGGACACGCTCCGTGCGGGGTTTCTATTTCCTTGCCTACAATACATACAAAATGCCCCATTCCCCTTTTCTACATGAATAACACAAATGTATTCAGCCCAAGTCCTCCGAGCTGGAAAATGAGATCAGTCAGGCGACCTTTGACCCTTGCCTGTGGCTGTGCGAGCATGTGACTGTGAAACGGAGAGCGGGGCAATATAGGAAGAGCATGCGCGCGTGTGTGCCCATAAAAATGCACCAGCCACAAAGTGCTCCTGTTTGTACATGTTTATGTATGCACACACATGCACATCCGTGTGTGTGTGTGTGTGTGTGTCTGTGTGTGTGTGTGTGCGCACACTCATGAACTGTAGGAAGCCGGTGCTCAAGCTTTGGGCAATTGGCAGTAGATCAATCAAATTGCTTTAGTTAGTCGCGGCGTTAACATTCGGTGCACCCAGCTAGCGACGCCATTGGCCGGGCCATCTCTCCGAGGCCCAGCAGCCACGGCCTCGTGTGTGGCAGTAAATATGCAGACACACACACACATAGGATAGGGTCCTATAGGGTCAGGATAGGGTCGGTTCGGACATAAAAAACATCTGTCGGGTTGGATCGGGCTCGGTTGCTACTCTCTCAGACTTTAAGTAAGAGGCCTGAATATATATGAAATAGTTTAGTAAGTTCATTAGAAAAATTTCTATATCATTTCTATCTGCCCCAGAGAGGTATGAATGCGACATTTACTTATAACTAGCACAGGATACGCCCTTTATAGGTTCACTTCTATTTCTCCAAAAGTGTGCATGATATATTCATTGATTCCGTCAACGTACGTGACTTATTTTTGCAGCTGCGACTCGGCGGCAATCGACAAACTCAACTGGAGACGGGACGCACGCTCCGAGGTTTTTCTCCGGGATCTTTGCCGCATTGATGGACACTTTGCCCCTCCGAATGGCCCCCCCGTCCCACCGAGGCGTAACGGTCCACCGGCGGTCCGCTAATCTCAGCGAGGCAGGCACACTGCGTCCTCTCCCCCAGCAGCCACAGGATATGAGATGCTGATCAGATTTCTATAATCAATTTACCAGAGCAGGAGGTATAAATCCTGTCCATTCACTCATTCTCCCCCGCCTCCCGCACCCCCTCTCGCTTTCTCGCCATCTCTCAGCCTCCCTCCAACTCCGACTCCCCTCCCTTCTGCCCCCTGCTTATAGTCAGATGAATAATTCAGCAGCCAATGTGGTGAAAGGTGGAGTAAACAAGTCTATTGCCTAATATCCCGAGAGGCTGCCAAAGAGAGACGAGTGAGGGCAGAGAGGTAGCACAGATAGGGGGGGGGGGGGCGCTGGAGCGACGGCGAGAGGAGGGTATCTATGGAGAGGGGACATCCAGAGTCGCTCCTCGCGACCTGCAGTCATTTGCACTTAGATTGACTCGGGGGTCGCGCCAAAACGGCACAGCTGGCCTGCCGGTGCGCTCCTCGCTGTCCGGCCACATGTTGGCAACCATTGGTAATGAAATCCTACCGTGGAACACAACAAGGTGGTACAGAGTTCAGGGCGCCTGCCTCTCTGCCGCGAGAGCCCCCCTTCCCCCTTCTCCCCCCTTCTTCCCGGAAAACAAATAAGGAGTCTAAAAGCGTGGCGTTGCACGCGGGACGTGACTCTCTCCGTCTGCTCCCCGGATGTCACGGAGAATGACTCTATTCAGCTGCGGAGTGCAGAGTAAGTAGCTTTTATTTTGACAGCAGCAGGTACACAAGCGAGCTCGTCTCAGTCGCGAGGCCCCTACAGACGAGCGCCGAGTGAATCCGATGCGGGGAGGATGCAGAGGACACGGCGCGCTTACATAACGAGCAAATGTAATCTCACACTGGAGTTACATTCACTGATTATGCAAGCAGAACTACTGATTGATGACTCGCCCCAAATTCAATTATCATTCTAAACAGTTTTATCTCGAAATTAGATTTGGATTTTTTTTCCATGTGGGGGGGGGGGTTATACAAAAGTACCGTGTTAATTAAAGAGACAGAAGGCTATTTCTGACTGTATCTGTTTTTAAAGCCGGGGTATTTATGAGGCTGGCTGCACTTTCTATAAATTGATTAGAACTTTGCAGTCGGGGCTGAGCTCAAAACCACAAGTTTGCAGCTCTTAATCAGCAGAGGTGGACTGCACACGGCCGCTGCGATTGGTGCGCCGAGTGTACGTGTTGTGCATGCGATGGATGTTGCCGCTGTGCATGTGCATGTGCGTGTGTGTGTGTGTGTGTGTGTGTTTCATCGTGCGTGAGGGAGAGAGCTGTACTCACTGGCATGGTCTGGCTGCCGTGCAGGGCGCTGATTGCAGACTGAGCCTCGGTGTGTGTGGAGAACTTGACAAAGGCGCAACCTGGAAGAGAGGAGGCGCACATCACGCACACAGTACACGCATCCATACAGCTAATGCATTCAATCGAGCCGGTTTGAAAGCCCACGGTGTGTTAATAAAGGATGCTGAATTGTATTTGATGGCGCAGAAATCACTGTGCAGCGAGCGGCTCGCGTCGCACAGCAGGCTGCTCCACTCCGGGCATTAGGCAGGCAGACAAGCAAGCACAGGCTGCAGGCTACAAGCTGCACCGATGAAGCAGAAAAACACGCTATTTAGCACCACATGCCTGTCTGTGCATATTAAACACTAGCCAAACCAGCTAATCTCATAAGGGCGCAGACTAGAAAAACCCGCTAAGTTTGAGAAAAACAGGATGTTCTGATCGATGATGCGAAGGCCGGGAACCAACGAAGCAACGCACAAAGTCCTTGAGGAATATGGTGACGCGCGGACAAAGTGAGAGCAAGTTGAAGACGGCTTTTGTGGGTTCACAAAGTGAGCTGTCGCACATTAATTATTCAACTAATAAAACTGAAGCATGGCTCCCTTTTAGCACTGGAAACATGGGATATAAAGCCGTACACTTTGTCTCCTTTCGAAATGACTCATATTGTAATCAGATTTGTAACTGTGAACAAAATATTCATGACACGCGTGTGCTGATCATGTTATCACGTACACACCGACACGCTGCTGTGTGTCTGGTGTTGTTTTGATAAATGAAAGCATGTCTTCTCCTCCGTA
This sequence comes from Gasterosteus aculeatus, assembly GCF_964276395.1. NCBI lineage: Eukaryota > Metazoa > Chordata > Actinopteri > Perciformes > Gasterosteidae > Gasterosteus > Gasterosteus aculeatus. The sequence continues at coordinate 19,596,109 of NC_135695.1, read as the reverse complement.
CAGAAGGTCTGTTGCAGTGAGGCAGCCGCTGCCAATCCCCTCTTATAATTACACCCTATTTCCCCTAATTTCATTTCAAGTTCCTTTTCTGCTCTTATTTAATCTTTCATACTTTGCTCTTCTTATCGTCTCCGCTGGCTGACCTCGCCGCCCCGCCATTCTTCCCCTCTTAATGGGCTTACCCCCCCCCGTGGACACCAGCCAATCAAGATGCCCGTTGAGCTGTCGAACCACTGCAGAGGTTGAGATACGGATAGAAAGGAGCTCGCGCTCGGCTTGACCTGTACAAGGACTTTTTCTTATTGTTATTAACGGCCTGCCCATATTATTATGAATTTAACTCTTTATGTACTCAGCGGGCTGCAGAGAGCATTGCCTCGGCTTTTGATACATAAATCAGTAGGTGATGGGTTTGAGACTTCGTAACCGAGCAATACTCGTATGCCTACGATCATAAAGTTATCATATTGTTGCAAAATATTCTGCACCAAGAGGATTTTATTGATGACTAAGTGTTAAAACAGATGTGTCTTTGCCCGCAGGGGTAAAGGATGTTTTGTTGTTTTCTTTTTCTTTTACAAGAAAGATAATAATAAAAGAACTGATGTCACGACAAATGATTATTTACCCGACATGCAGTGGAGTAAACACACAGTGGCATGAAATAGAAATACCCACGTAAAGTACGAGCCGATGAAAATAGCTCTTTTACTTGAGCGAGTGTACTTTGTTACTTTTAACCGCTAGAAAGTTCCCTGTGCTGCCCACGTCCGCACAGCGGGAACACTGGGATCGTTCTGACATCCATCTTCCTCCTGCAAACCGCTGCAGAGTCAGAACGTTCTGCCTTCAAAACCTCTCAGATATAATCCGCCAACAATTTCCTTAAGCGGCGAAGTGGGGATTGGGCTTCGGGGGGGGGGGGGGGGGGGGGCAGCCGCTGGTCGCTGTGCTCTTCTCTGCATGTCAGAGAGAATCGACGTCTATGAAAGTCGTCGGCTGGTTTTTTGAAAAAAGGCCCGAAAGATTTCAACACCATCGCAGCTCATCCATTGGACGAAAGGACGGAGGACGGTTAGAGGGGAGGAGTCGTCGCTTTCTAACGAATGTGATGAGCATTGCAATAACAGCAGCATTCTTTGCATTCTTTGCATTCTTTCATAACACGGGCTGTCATGCTTCTGAGTCTTTTGAAGTTGTACCAGATTATTTATGCATTCGTCCCTGTTATTTTCCTTAAGAGAGAAAAATCCTATTTTATTTGATTCGATTTTCATTGGTCGGCGGCCTCAAAGAAAATGAATGCGTTCGCAACCAACTGCACGAAAAGGACAAACCGACTAATCATCCGCTCACCTTCTCACGCGCCTCCTAATTATGAGAAATCAAACCGCACGTGACGCGTCGGGGCTTCACTTTTTTCGCCGCCGCCTGCAGCCGCCTTCAACATCAAACAGGGCGGCGCGAAAGAAGAAATGTTCGCAAACTAGAAAATGCATTTCCTGCTGAAAATGCGTTGGAATGCAAAAAGCTGAAAGCTGAAATGAACTTTTTAAAATAGCTGAAAATACAGAAAGTTGAAGGGAATTTGAATACATTTGCTGAAATTATAGATATTAGAAAAGCTGAAATGAATTTGAAATTGCTGAAAATACAGAAATGGGAGAAGCTGAAAGGAATTTCAATAGATTTGCTGAAAAAGCAGAAATGAAAACAGCTGAAATAAATTTGAAATATTGCAAAAAAATACAGAAATGAATAGTGAAACATTGCTGTTGATAGAGGCATAAGAATAGCTGAAATTATTTTAAAGAACTGCTGAAAATACAGGAAGTGGGGAAGCTGAATTTCAATAGATTTTCTAAAAACAGAAGTTGCAGGAGCTTAAATTTGTTTAAAATTGTTTGTAGTAATATTAGTAGTAGTATTAGTTATAATTGTGGTATTAGTAGTACTAGCAGTAATAGTAGGTTTAGTATCAATAGCAGTAGAAACAGCTGTAATACTATTAGCCATAGTCGTATTTGTAATAACATTAGTAGTAGTTGTAGTATTAATAGCAGTAGAAATACTAGTAGTATGGTAGTAGAAGTATCAGTTGTAGTACTAGAAGTACGAGTAATATTCGTAGTGGGAGACAGAATGTTTGTTATTCAAACTAAGAAGTTTTTAATTAATAGGCCTCATCACAAACATTACAGTAAAAATTCCCTCCATGTGGCTTTTATTTTGAAATTATTGGATTGGGTGGGTTGGGGGGGTGTAGATAGAGGGAGGGAGGGTGAGAGGGTGAGGAAGGGAGGGGTGGTGAGGAAGAGATAGAGGGAGAGAGAGAGGAGGAGAAATAGACAGACATACTGACTGACTGAGTGATTAACAGTAAGAAGAGGTCAGGGTGGAGGGGGGAGGGGGGGCGAGTGTCTTTATCATATTGGTCTGTTGACAGAAAGCATAGCTGCGTCATGTGACTCCACTAATCAGGTCATTGGAGCAGCTGTGAGTCACACACAGAGATACTGCAGCGTGTTTACGAGTAACCACGGCAACGGCGCACCTATTGCATTGGGTGGGGTGGGGGGGTGTAGATAGAGGGAGGGAGGGTGAGAGGGTGAGGAAGGGAATGGTGGTGAGGAAGAGAGGGAGAGGGGAGGAGAATTAGACTGACTGAGAGTGATTAACAGTAAGTAGAGGTCAGGGGGGAGGGGGGAGGGGGGGCTAGTGTCTTTATCATATTGGTCTGTTGACAGAAAGCATAGCTGCGTCATGTGACTCCACTAATCAGGTCATTGGAGCAGCTGTGAGTCACACACAGAGATACTGCAGCGTGTTTACGAGTAACCACGGCAACGGCGCACCTATTGGATTGGGTGGGGTGGGGGGGTGTAGATAGAGGGAGGGAGGGTGAGAGGGTGAGGAAGGGAATGGTGGTGAGGAAGAGAGGGAGAGGGGAGGAGAATTAGACTGACTGACTGACTGAGAGTGATTAACAGTAAGTAGAGGTCAGGGTGGAGGGGGGAGGGGGGCTAGTGTCTTTATCATATTGGTCTGTTGACAGAAAGCATAGCTGCGTCATGTGACTCCACTAATCAGGTCATAGGAGCGAGCAGCTGTGAGCCACAGACAGATCCTGCAGCATGTGAGTGCTCGTAACCACGACAACGCCGCACCTGTGATCATTAACGATCTGCTGCAAAAGACAGAGACATGGCAGCAAGTTACACAGAATCCACACCTCAAACAAATGGGAACCAGCGCAAAACTATAACAGCTATCTAAAAAATACGGCGTTTGTATGAGACCCAAGACTCTACCGAACGCGTGGATGTGTTTTTATGTCTGTCCGGTAATAAATACGGCTCCTATGGCCGTTGACAAAACGTGTACCTTGTGGATTTTTGTGAGAAATATGTCGGCAGATTTGTATTGGAGCCTATGGGGCTTTTGGCAGAGGTTGTGTCACTCAAACACTCCTTGCGCCAAAACTAAAGAACTCTGGGATTCCATTAACGCATTAATCCAATCAGCACAACCATGCCCTCATTAATCTGAAGAAATGAAGCCTCTAGGGTGTATACTTTGGCTGCAAGGACAGAAGTTCCATATTTTTTTAACCAGATTCCTGTGATGCCCCACACTCTAGCTCTCGAGGTCCCCCTCTAGCAGACGCAATACACACTCATGTAAAAGTCAGAAACGGAGCGAAGAACTAGTGAAACATAATCAGTGATTATGAAAAAAGTACAATAGATATCAAGAAGCAGTTTTTTTCATAAAATAGTTAAGACTTGTGTCAACATTTGAAAGTTGAAATGGTGTCTGTAGCTGAAAGATTTGCAAAGCTGAAAAATCTGAAAGTTGAAGAAGTTTAGGAGGATTTGAAAGCAAACTCCATTTGAAAACCATGTTAAAATATTAATGATTATTGATTTATATAAATTCAAGCATAAGAGGTAGAAAGCTGAAAAGTCATAGCCCTCAAGCCAGAAAGGAGCTGAACATTTTAATATTTGAACGGTTTAAATAGCTGAAAGTGTGAAGGAGTTGAAAGGTGCCGCGGAAGAAATAGAAGAAGAAGCTGAAGAATAAAGATTCGAAGAACAATACTTGGAATGCATCGTTAATGCATTCCAACAATTACGTGTCGTTTGACCTAAATCCGCTGCGTACGTCACATCCGCTCGGCGCGGCCCCGGCTGACGCGGACACTCACGCACACTGTCACTTCTCTGTCAGTGACCCAAATAATGCTGACAGGCGCGACGGCGGGGCCCCCCTACCTTTGCTGTTTCCGTCAGGACCTCTTAGGACCGTGCACTCCTCAATGACTCCGTAGGGTTCGAAGAGGCGGTAAACATCCTCCTCGGTCTGTTGTTTGTTCAGCATCCCGACAAACAACTTCCTGTCTTCTGGAACAAACAACGAGACAAAAGGTCAAATTAGAACTTTGACCTCAGTTGCCCGGGCCGAGTTCGAAAAGGCGCGGCGGCGAGGCGTTGCGTTCAGAGGGGGGGAAGGGAGGGAGGGGGTGGGAGGGGTTGGGGGGGGGGTCTCTTTCCCTCACGGCGGCGAACACACACGAGTCACATTGTGTCGTCTCTTTCTACAAGACTGATCATTTTAATCTCCCCCATAACTGGGTTTAGTCCCATATGTGCACATATGTGCAGTACACTTTAGCTGCAGGGGGGGGGGGAAGTGAGTGGTCAGGGGCTTGGAGGAGGAGGGGAGGGTGTGGGGGGGGGCAATGGAAAGACTAATGAAGAGGTTTCTCTCTCACACACACACACACACACACACACTCACTCAAGGGGCCCGAGACAATGAGCAAGTCTTTGGTCGCTTTTAAAAGCACCAGGGGCTCCAGGCAGCTCCAACCTCCTAAACACCACACTGTTACTGGATGAAGACCCCCCCCCCCCCCCCCCCCCCCCATCCCCTCCCCCCCCCACACTCCCCAGGTCTCTCTTTCCATCCTCTCCATTCATATCTCTCTCCGCCCACTCTCTCTCTCTCTCTCTCTCTCTCTCGCTCTCTCTCGCTGATTCCACATTTTTCAACCTCATTCTTCTGCCTCCCTCCCTTCTCCTCTTTATCTCTCTCTCTTACTCTACTAATTGCTGCTGATCCGGTGTTTTTTGTGTAGCCGGAGAAATATTTCCGTATGCTCTTCAGTGAACAATGGCGTGTCTCTCGGAGGCCGGGAGACGCCGCCGTGAATAGCGCTGACTTTTCAATAGATAGCCCGTGTGCTATTGAGTCCTGTTAAACGCTGTGGGATCTGATCTTTACCTTGACCCGACACACTGTGTTTACTGATGTACTCCGGCCGCGTATGATTAATGCCACAGCGCGGCCCAGTCTCTGCTGGCGGCACAAGCACTAAAACATTCCCTTTATACAGATTGTTTCTCAAACTCTGACCCGTGCAGCGAGGGGGGGGGGCCTGAGTGGGCGAATGGACCGGCGGCGGCCTGCTGCAAGGCGGGTTGCGAGTGTCGGGTTGACCCGTGCCGACTGGAGAGTGCACGGCGTTGCTGTCGCTCCCTGAGCCAGACGCAAGCCGATACCCACATCGAGCCCCGGGGAGGGGGGGCAATGATGCACCTTTATAATAATCACCCGTGTCAGTGGATTGTCTAGGGAGGGGCGTCGCCGGTGCTGGCTCCTTATTGCAAGTGGCGGGATCAGAGGCTACGTATCAAAACGGAAGTGATGCAATGTGACATCTGTCGGGGAGGATTGGGGAGCATTTATCTGTGGGAGAAAAAAAAAAAAATTGAAAGCCCCGAACTGGAAAATGAAAGGCCAAGATTGTCCTTCCTTTTGCTGGAGGGAGAATATAAATTTTGAGGGGAGATGAATCAAGGAGAAGAGGCGGGGCTGGACTGCAGAAATCCCCCCCCCCACCCCCCCCTCGACGCGGCCGGACCCCCACGTCACGTGCGCTCCTGTGCACAGCTGGAGAAGCCGCACAAGAAGCACACCGCGGGACCGCGGTCGCTCCCGCCCCCCGCTTCGGCTTTAACCTCCGTCTTCAAGTGGATGCTGGGGGGATCTGACAGGTTTTGAATTAATGCACGACCCCATCAATTTCATATGAGCTGCACTCTGACGATCAAACCCGAGAACAGCCCTTAAAAAACGTCCCTCCATCCCCCTCTGAAGGATTTCTAACTGGGAACGTCACCTCCAGCTGAATGGAATAATATTTATACGAATCCCAGAAGCACGGGATCATGTGGGCCGATGCATCACACGCCTGTGTATTGGTTCACGGCGAGCTACGATAAAAATAAAAAAAAACGCGCTTGAGTCATGTGCAGCCTGCTGGCTTTTATGCACTGCATCTGAAAAAGATGCTAATCTGAAGGCACGGGCGAGAGTTGCGATGTGAGAAAGGTGCGACACATTTTATGTTCACAACGGTGGAATTTAGCGCCGGTGTCTGAGGGAGAGAGAGAGAGAGAGTGTGTTCTGCAAAGTGTGTGTGCTTTGAAAAGCAGCTAACAACGCACGAGAACGGATCATCTGGGAGGTCTGTTTCCCCCCCGTCTAGAGGGTTCTGCTGTGGCATTCGGGTGAATTCAAGTGTCGGATGGAGACATTATCTAATTTACCTAGAACACGCAGCACAGTGGGCAAACCGACGCAGCCGTTTAAGCATTTCTGAAGAGGCGGGAGAGAAATATTATATTTCTACCACAAACTAGGATATGAAATACGCCCTCACGCGTTGGAAGACACAACGGGTTGCGCGTCCCACAGCAGACAACCTCTCAGGCGGCCTTGTCGAAGCCAGGGGAGGGTCCCCCGGTTGGGCCGCATGGCGTGGGACACTAAAACACTGTCCGCTCCATTACGAAAGCGCGGCGGCCCGGTGATTAACGGGAAAACGCTGCGGGCCGTGTCCCGGCTGATCAATGTGGCTCAAAGGTACAGAGCGAGTTGTCTATTAATTGGTAGTAACATTTGTAAGAGTCCTCGGGCGAGACACTAAAGCCCAAATTGCTCCCGAAGGCGGTGCCGTTTCGCGTCAGCACTTTGGCCCGTTGTTTGCGCGGCCGCGCCGTTAGCGCCGTTAGCGGGGCGCCGTCGACGGGTTGAGAGCGGCCGAGAGGCACAATCTCTGAGCCAAAGTCAACTGTGCCTTGCATAATTAATAGGAAGTCATGACGAAGAAGAATAGTTCTGATTGAATCGGGTTTGCAGCTGAATTGAACTGTCGGCCACACGCAACCCCGCAGCGTTCTGTGAAGCTGAGAGGTTAAAACATGATTAGCATTTAACGCCGTTTTGGTTCTCGCGTTTCCTCTTTTGCAGCCTTCAAAAAAACGGCGGAGTCGTCTTTCTGTTCCAGCTACTCATCTGTGTGTATAGATGCATGAAAAATAAGACAAGGACTTATGAGTTGGTCTTTTTTTCTTGCTCACGGAGCCCGATGAGCATAAATAGCATCCTCAATTAGCATCCCCACTATAGTGTTAGCAGTGAAATGTCGTCGCCTAAACAATTCCGGAGTCTAATCACCAGCAACTTAACTGTGAAAACTGTGCGGCATGCTGACATTAAGATGCCTCCACAGCCCACTGTGCCAGAGCACGGTGTGCAACTTCCCTGCGACACACCATTTCTATCCCGGAACTCAACCCCCCCATCATGTTTAATTTACTCTCAGTTACTAGACAGATGCTTGGTTTGGAATAAATGCATCGGAAATTCAACTCCGGAATAATGAAATGGCAGTGCGCTGCCTGGTTACACACACGCTGAAGATCGCTGGGTCAATTCGGACCCTTTTCTAATCAAGTCGAGCTGTTTGCTTTGTGGCCTCGGGAGAAGCCTTTGAGTCGTACTCATATCAGCAATATTTCAATATCTTAATTCTGACCGTTGCACCCCGAACATGACGAACAGAACCAGTGTCCTTCCCCGGGAATGCGCTCCAGGCCTCTGCACAATTCCTTCCTCGGTTACATAATGCTGAGTGAAATGAGACTTATTAAATAGCAAAGGGGCTGAGAACTAGAGGGATTTGGGGGGGTCGGGGGTCGAGGGGGGGTGCAGGAGACAGAACTGTAGGTTTATGTGCACGCAGTCCTGCAGCCCTTGATAAGCCAGGATGGATGAAAGAGGTACACCATCAGCGTTTGTAAATCATTGTCAGGGGTGGAGAGGATGAGTCAAGGTGTGAGGAAACGGAGAGAGAGAGAGAGCAGGGTGGAGGGGGGAGGCGGGTGGTGACGGGGGGGGGGGGGGGGTGTAATGGGGGGGGAAGCAGAGCACACAAAATGCCTCGTGGTGCTCTCTGGTTTTCAATCTCCACGTCTCTGTATGTCTCCTTCTCAATCGTCGCGACAGCAAGGGAGTATACGGGGGGAGGGAGGGAGGGAGGGAGATAGAAAGCACTTGTCAGGAGGATGGGGAGGTTGCCATGACAACTAGTCACACAGCAGGCTGTCAGTCATGTTTGGTTGGAGTTTGGAGAGGAGGAGCGGAGTTAAGGGAGAAGGGGTCATTTCTCCATCTGCCTGCCGAGCCGGAGTGTAAATCGGACTGTCAGGCCCGCAGATAAGAACAAATTATGAACAATATTAGCCCGCCGATAAAAGTGTGAAAATAATGAATGGATAAATATATTAAAACCGAACGAGATAGCATCCAGGCAGTAACGGGTCTGGCTTTTCTCATTTGGAGGGTGAGATAAAGCGGTGGAGAGCGGCTGCGAGGAGGGGAGGGATCCGCCGTATTAGAGCTACAGCTACCGTGGCGTATGCTTCCTTGTCAAAGGAAAGGAAGAAAGGATCGAAATCACTTTGGAGCCGGAATACCAAACACTGTGGCTTCCTCTCCCTCCCTCGCCAGCCTATTATACTTCTCCAGTGAGCAGGACGCCTCACAATAACAGTGTCAGCATGTGTTCAAGCATAAAAAAACACAGACAGAATGGAACGAAATTAATTAACCCGAAGAGATCGCAGTGCTTAGCCAGTGGAATTTAATCCAATTTATTACATATAAGGGATCTAACTAGGGTCGTGTTTGCATTAATGAGCTGCCGAGTGTGGATGCGCGTGCACGTGTACAGTGGTGCGCGTGCACGCGTGTGCCAAGGGCGTCCTTCCCCGTCCTTATGTACAGTAAGCGGTCAGCGGCAGAGGAGGGAAGGGCCAACGAGGGAGGGAGTCGGAGGTGCTTGGCACAGCCTCAGGGTGAACCCCCCCCGCCAAACACACACACACACACACCCTCCACCAAATTAACTCCTGAATAATGAGCCTTTCATGTCGCGGGGGCCGGAGAGCGGCCCATGCGTTTCGCCGCGACGCCGGGGCCACTTCAGGCGGGGAGCCAGTTAGCCGGTTCCACCGGTTCCACACCTTCCGCCGAGAAAACAAGCTGCGGTCCGGCCTGTTTACCGATTCCTAAAGTAAATTAGCCCCCCCCCCCCGTGTGTGTGTGTGCGTGCGTGTGTGCGTTGTACCCCCGGCTGCCTTTTGAAGTTGGCGTGCTAACCTACGGAGTTGACAGTGAAAGGCCTTACAGCGCGCCGGCCCTAATGAGGCAGCTTATTAGCGCCGTTTCCCTCACAGCTTCAGACATGTTGCTTTGGAAACGGCGGTTGAAAAAGAAAAAGCACAATGCTGCAGCTCCCCGTGAAACGCCGTCAGCGGCACAAAGGCGGCGTGGACTTCTGTTGAAGCAAAAAAGTGCAAAGGAAATTTACAAAGCAACGTTTAAACACGAATGCATGTTAAACACGTTGTATTTCATTGCGATGCCCGGCAAGGTTGCCTGTGAAGTCAACAGCCGTGTTCTGCATAAATCCGGCCCATAATTCAACCTGGACGTTAACAGTATAGGGGCCTTCTTCTTTTACCTCCGGCTTGATTTTCGTGTCATAGTTTCATCATTCGTGGCGTCAAGGCCGCTCATTGGCAGCCATCCCATAAAAGACATCAGTAAAAATGCCACTGAGCGCTGCGGGAACAACGCATCCTTCACTGAGCACCCCTGCGGGATGGATTAGGCCTCAGCGCTTTCACATACATGTAAGTGCGTATAAGCACGCTGAGACAAGGCCGCTCACATGTGCATGATCGCTGTAACATGAAGGCAACGCACAAAAGTGACCGTAAAATGATATTCACACACACACACACACACAATGGAGAAATGGAATAGCTCTCAAATGCAAGCGGCACACCTGCAGGACGGTGCACTCCACATGCAAACAGACCCAGAGCGCAAACAAACAGCGCTGCGGTGGGAACTGTTGCATCGCGAGGCCCTATAGCGTATCAGTCGGGCCGGAGAGCTGGAGATCAAACCGTAATGTGTTCCCGAAAATCAACCCCTCCCCTCCCCCCCCTCCCACCGTGCGCATTTCCGACAGAGTCGATTCCACCTGCGTGGGGGACCGGGAGACCGGCGATCATGAGTTCTCTCCGCGCCGCCGGCACGAAAGCGTGATGGATATCAGCACGCGACACCTGGAAGACACAACCGCACATCCGTGCGCGTGCACCACGCGCGGCCACGTGTTTGTCACTCAATATCCTCCCAAGAGAGCGGCGCGCATTTTACGCACGAGTGCAATGTAACGGCCGCTCCGTTCTGCGCCGCCGGCCGGGGGGGGGGGGGGGGGGGTTCAGCTGCATCCCGAGCCCTGCCGGAAGCCTTGAGCACACAATTACAGCCTTCTGACTCCCTCTCACACCCCCGTCCCCCCCCCGTCCCCTACATGCTGCATGAGGTTTCTTGGAGGTATAATTGTTGGCCCGCGCGCGTGTATCTCGCGTGCTCCTCCCGGCACGCAGCAGCTGGAAGGAGGGAAATAGACGGAGAAACGAGTTTAAATATTTCACCGCCACCGCGCGCGTCCCGGGGAGATTTACCCTCAATGGGATAACGAATGTGAAATATTACTCACAGCCTTGTGTCGGAATTCAGTGTATTACGAGCGCGGCCGTAAATCCCGGCGCCGCAGTGCAAAGTGTGTACGTAGCTACTGTACATAAACATTTACAACGCGCCAGTGCTATTTATATCGTCTCCCCTCACCACGCCACGTGAAGGGCACACCGGCACCCGCTGTCATATGGATTTTTCCTCCCCCCTCATCCCTTTATCCCATTTATCGCCATTCTTCCCGTGTTCACACACAGTAGAATGGGCCCTTTACCTTTGGCAGCATTTAACACGGCGCTGGCCTGTTTCTTAATTATTTTCTCATCGCTCCACTGACACTGATTCATGGGGGGGGTAATGTCGGACACGCCCCCTCAACCAACCCTCCCCCCCAAGTACCCCAACTCCCCCTTCCTCCCTCTTACAGTAGAGTCGCTCCCGGCTCTTTCTTGTATCATCTCGCTGACACATTTTCTCTCTCATTGTCTGATCGTCTAGTTCTGCCATCTCTCTCTCTCTCTCTCTCTCTCTCTCTCTCTCTCTCTCTCTCTCTCTCTGAGAGGGAGCGTGCAGGTGGTGAGCTGAGAGCGTTAGCGTGTTTCATGTCGGTTTTTTTCGCAAATAATTGACAGCTAAAGTCAACGTTGTGTACGCGTTGTGGGAATGTGCAATTTGAATGTATCTGCAGCGTTTCGGAGTTTGCAGGACGGCGTTCTGCACGCCGCCATGGATTTCGGCAGGCTGACGCGGAAGCACGGCGTGAGGATCGCGCTGAGCCCCTCGTACTCGGTGGAGGACTGCAGCCTGGCCGTGGGGAAGCTGGTGGGCCACCGCAGCGTGAAGTCCGCAGCGCGCATGAACAACGCGGTGGTCATCTTCCTCGACAGTGTGGAAAAAGCGGACGCGGTGGTGGTCAGCGGGATCGCGGTGCACGGCGCGCTCGTGCCCGTTCTGCCTCTCTCCACGCCGGCGGTGAGAGTGACGGTGTCGAACGTCCCCCCGTTCATCGGGGACGAGGCTCTGGTCAAGGAGCTGTCAAAGCACGGGAAGGTGGTGTCTCCCGTAAAGAAGGTCTCTTCGGGGTGCAAGTCCCCGCTGCTGAGACACGTGGTTTCACACAAAAGGCAACTCCTCATGGTCCTCAACAACAGGACCAAGGAGCTCAACCTGATGTTTGGAGTCGAAGTGGAGGACTTTGTGTATGTGGTGTTTGCCACTTCTGACAATATGAACTGCTTCAGGTGTGGCAGAAAAGGACATCTCGCCAGGACATGTCCGGGAAAGGACTCTACAGAGGGTGCAGGAGAACGAGGTGTGGAGGATCGGGACAGTCAGGGAAGACAGGAGAAGACAGGTGGGGTACAACAGGAGGGAAAGGAGGCACAGGAAGAGACAGGTGGGGTCAAGCAGGCGGCCGAGAACGGACAGCAGGGGACTGGTGGGGTCCAGCAGGGTGGGGAGGCGAGTGATGGGGGCCAGGAAGGGACAAGTGGAGGACAACAGGTAGGGCGAATGTGTGGGGAGGGGACAAGTGAAGTTCAGCCGGAGAGTGAGGTGTGTGAGAGGGGAGAAGATGGAGGGTGTGGTGGAGTCCAGCCGGCCTGCCAGGGGGGCGACAGAGTGACTGAGGGGCTGATTGAGGCCCAACAGGTGGGCCAGGTGAGTGTGGGGGTGAATGAAGAGACAGGTGGTGTCAGACGGCTCAGCCAAGAGAGAAGGGAAGGTGTGAGTGGGGTTCAACAGGTGGTTCTGGGGGGTGAAGAAGGGCAGGAGAAGCTGGAAAAAAGTCAAGAGACACGTGCTGAGGAAATGCGGTCTGAAAGCAGCGCCGATGACATGGAGGGGGAGGAGGAGGAACGTAAAGCCCCCCTGAAGAGAAGGAAGACGAGGAGCAGCGGAGGAGCCTCTCGAGCCAAGAAAGGGTCAGAAAACAGAAGGAGCACAAGAGGGAAAGCGGGTGAACCCGGGTCCTCTGCTGACTGGGATTCCACTGACAGCGCCTCTTCTGGTGGGACGGTGACCAGCAGGTACGGGGTGGGGAGAGTGAAGCTCTTCCTGAAGGTAACAAAGAACATGAAGGGGGTGGACATGGAGGAGTATTTCTCTGACCTAGAGAAGTTCTCTCGCACTGCTCGGAACGGTGTGAGCAAAAAGGGTAGTGGGAGATACACCCAGCAGGAAGTCTTCCGGATGAGGAAGATCATCCTGAAGATAAACAGGGGAAGCGAAGGTGCTTCTGTGGACTGAGTGCGGCGTCCATCCGGTGGAGGAGGATCCTGGCCGGCTGACGCAAGAGGAGATGCTGGTGGGGAATAACTGAGGAGTGGAGCCAGCAGCCAAATCGACGGGCAGCTCAAGCTTTTGAATTTTTCAGCGTTGTCGTGTATGTGACATGTTTGTGCGTTTTAAAGAAAATAAAGGTTTTTCAAAAAATCAAAAAAAAATCTCTCTCTCTCTCTCTCTCTCTCACATTACCTTGTGATTATCTATGAAGGCTAATGAGTAACCATGAAGGTGACTCACTACCCTCCATTGTTTCTAATAGTCGTGGTACCTTTTCTTTCCCCGTTTGGAAGGTTTGAAATTGACTACAGCGCCAGACGACGGACTTCACTGTAAACCGCGCCGAGCTGAGCTCCGTGTGATATCCGTGTCGATCCCGTCGGGTGCGACATCCTCTCACCTCCTCACCCTCTGACCCCAGCCGCCACGTCGTGAAAGCGCAAAGCCTCGACCTGAGGAAAAAAGGTTCAAGGGTCTGACGTGCAACGCCTGAAGATCGCGGCAAAGCAAGAGCGGTGGAGAGTGTGGAAAGGAGAGAGAGAGAGAGCGAGAGGAATGAAAGGGGGGAGGCTTAGGAGACAGGGAGCGAGGGGGGCCATGCCCGACTCCAGCTCAGGAGAGAGGGAGGGCGTCCCGGAATGTGGGCTATCTCTCTGCAGCTTTGTCCGCGAGAGCAACTGAGCTGGCAGACGACTTTTGCCGCACGCGGACCAAAGAGGCTTACGGGCCACCCTGCATGTCGGCTTTCCCCCCCGGCCTGCAGGGAGGGTACGGGGGGGTGCGCTCCCTGCCCCCCCCCCGCTCTGAGTGTGCACGAGTTCGTCTCTCTACTGTTGAACTGCAGCGTTAACGGTTTGTAAAAACACACAAATAAACGCTTTTCATACTTTGCACGCAGCCCGGAGCTCGTTCTCGATGGCGGCCACGACGCCGCGAGCTCTGCATGGTGCATGGCGTCTGTAGTGCCTCACCCCGTCAGTCACTCTGACAGCCGCGCGGCCGTCTCCTCGGCTCCCCCATTGGCGGCGGTGCACTTCAACCAGGCCGGAAGGTCACTCAGCACCTTTACAGGTGATGTGATCCCACTGAAAGCGGTTTGGTAATCCAGGACAGCCGCCGTCTGAGGGATCAGATGTAGAGTCGTACCGCATATCGCACTGCTGGACTAATGAACTGCAGCGAAATGTTTTTGTGACACATCTTCCTTATTGCACCTTTAAGAAGAGAAACGAGCATGCAGTGGGGGGGGCTGCTTTCTGCTTTCCTTCAGGTTCTTCACATAAAAACCAAACTTGTCGAGGCGTCGCCCGCCATTAATTCTTTTCCCGGATGAAGCGGCGCCACACGTGCCAGCAGCAGGCCGTTCTTTCGGAGCATTCAGGCAGGATTATCCACAATTTAATAAGTTACTCGTGTCGCTCTGACTGCTTCAAGGCTACGCAACCAAATTGGCTTCCTCCATCGGCCCCTCGCAGGAGGGACGTGAAAGACAGAATGCTACTCCGAGCCGAGCGGGTTCATCATGACTCTGAGGTCGTGTGTTACTTTTTTCTCGTCTTTTCCACTTTAAATGGTGCATTCTGTATAAAAGGACAGTTTCTACCGAACCGGACCCCGTTGTGTATTCCAGATCCCACTTTTCCACACTCTGATTAACTAGTGGCGGTTCGATGGATGTCGATGTATTTCCCATTTCCCGCGAATAACCGAAAACGATGGCGATGAAGATAGTTAGTTCGGAACCATTTATTCCAGCGAAGGTCCATCCGCTCGGTTTATGAGGAAAGAGACGTGTAACGAGAGATACGGACCCACAATGTTCTCCATCTCCCACCCGTCTCTCTCTCTCTCTCTCTGTCTCCCTCGCCCGCCCGTCCCCCCCGTCGTCCTGACAGCCCATTTGTTTTCATTTCCCAGATATTTAGCTCGATATCTAATGGAATAAATATCTATATATCGAACAAATCATCAAGAGGGGGGGGTGGAATTCTCCCTCGGATGTCAGTTACATTTCCCCGTCGCTGTTTCACTTCACGCATCAGATTTATTGGATTCGTTTATTGTCGCAGCAAATCACCTGGTGTCCTCGGCACGCGTGGAAATGCATTGTGTGGCGCACGCGGGCTGATGGAACTCCTGAACCGAGGGGCTCGAGCTCGCATGCGGGATCTACAAATGCAATCTGTGTCTTGGAATGTGGTAGATATGAAGGAATGGAGAAATTTGGACCCGTCAGGCTAATACCTGATAACTTATCAGGCAAACTTATTTCTCTCACCAACTTTGACTGAACTGTGAGGCCGACGGCCTTTTCCTCTGGATCTCCGGCCCCCCCAAATATTACAGTAAGCATTTTAACTCCCCCCCTGACCTTTACTGATCCCACCCTGTTGCTCAGAGCAAAAAAATCTAATTTGAATGTGGGCTCAGAATAATTCCAGATGATCCTTCCTGTGCAGGGAGCCTCGACTGCGCTGCAGTGTGTAGCTTTGGAGGCCGTCCCTCCGTTTGACTGTGAGATACGATGTGATGCCAGTGTGTGGGGGAGGGAGGGGAGGATAACACCCCCCCCAGACACACACACACACACGGACAGACGGACATGCTCTGACTCTGAGAGCACCGGAGGGCTCTGTGTGCAGGGCTGAGAAAATGCCACGTCAGCACACGGAAGTTTAGAGGGAAGGGAAACGGCAAACAGTGTAACAGAAATGGCCGCGTGCGATGAGAGATGCATGCTGGGGAGACGAGGGGGGGGCACGGTCGCCTGCGGATCCTCTCCTCTTAATCCTGTTGTCTCTACTGACAGTGCTGACTAACAACACACACGCACAAATTGCACACACATTCACACTGAACGTGTTGCCGCCATCTTAGACGGCACATAAACTGACGTCGGATTTGGATCTAAAATACGCGAGTGTTTGCGTGCGGTTGTTTCTCGCTCACGCCGCTCTCCGCAGACACGCGTTTACGACTAAAGATCACGTCTGCCAAGCGATCCGCTGACGTAGCTTAGCTTCGCTAGCATCCCCGACCGCTAGCTAGGGAAGCACACGCCGTGATGTCAGGAGGACTTCCTCCCATGTGTGCTTGAAGATTTCATTCACGCATTATGACAACACATGCACACTTTGTGGGTCGGTTTGGGGGGGATTAATGATGATTTAAATCCCCCCGCTGGTGTCTCACATGGAGCTTAGATGTTGTTGTTGTGGAGAAACGCTGCACTGGTTGTCTGCTGGGAATGTGGATGAAGCGTTATGTGCTGCAAATTCATTTCATTTTCCGGTAACCTGTAGCACGTGCTTTGGAAAGAAAAGAGAAGCTGTGTGTGTTAGTTTACGGTGTTTGTTATAGTTCTTAAAAAGAAGTCAATTCGGGAGCAGCGGGTCAGTCGATGATGAAAAAAAGAAAAAAAAAAGAAAAAGAAATTGCCGGAGGAAATTGCAAATCGGTGCCTCTCTAGAGGAACATCTATTTTTACAAAGCAGCATGTAAGTCACGGTCAAAAAGCGTAACGTGTTTTCAGAGCAGCTGACGGAGAAACCCGTTGGCCTCCCGTCCGATGATGGTTCTCATCAAAGAACCAGTGTTGTGGTCCCGTCTCCCCCGACAACCCTCAAGAGACTTAATCGCACCAATGAAATGATGCACCGGCAATTAAGACACCTGCAGAACAACCCACTCAACGTAACGCCGGCCCGCCAGAGGAATCCATGGTGAGCGCCGTCCATCCAGGGCTCCCCGAGAGCAGTTTATCAACCACGCCACCTTCACTTGGGGATTTGGGTGGAGGGGGCGGGGAGGGGGGGGGTCTGTGACTGGCAGAAGTCAGCGTTAGAGGGCCGTCTGCATTTCAAATATCAATTGCCGCTGTCAGCGCAGCCCGGTCGCGCCGAAGGATTATCTGAAATTAGTTTAGTTAATTCGTCATCTTAAAGGCCAGTTGCTTTGCCGCTGATTAGTTATTGTACACAGTTGTCAATTAAGGTCCCCGGAGAATCCCTCCCACGAGGCCGGCATCAAACGCACACGCCGAGGGGGAGGAGAGGGGGGGAGGAGGGGGGGGGAGGAGGGGGGGGGACGGGCGGAGGAGCAGAGAGGCGGATTTGGCAAGAGTCGAAAATAAAAGAGAGCCCCCCCCCCCATCCAGCGTGTTTCACATTGAAACGCGTGTGAAATGAGAAACGCTGCCTTGGCTCAGCGACGCATGAAGATGTGCGGGGGGGGGTGTGGGGGGGGGGAGAGGCGGAGGTGGTTGTAGATGTTGTGAATTAGAAAAATCAATGTGCAAGCCTTCGCACAAAGAGGCCAAGTGGAGTCCATCACGCTGACCTCTCCACGGGTCTCTATTCCCATAGTTACCGTTGCTACGCTACTGGATTCAGCTCACCGTGCTATAAACGGCCCGCAGAGAAATCCCCCGGTGAAAACCCCCGCCAGGCGCAAACAGTTAATAGACATGTACGATGCTCCACCTGTCAGAAGACAGCTCGTTGCTCGCATCCAACATGTAACGTCGATTTCTGTCCAACGTTGAACAAAATAGCATTCATTTCTTGACATTACAGCATAAACCTTAATTACTCAGAGAATATGATGGCTTCTTCTCCATTTTCTTCTTTAAAATCTTTTTACTTAACTATGATTAATATAAATATGCGTTTAAAAATATATATATTTACGATATTTTCTGGTTAATCCAGCAACCCACCGCCAGTGTGCTAGTTTCACTCAACAATAAACACACTCAAATCGGACATTATGGTGAGAATGAGATCAAAAAGGTTTAAGAAAATAAAGGAGGTGGTTTATATTCCTTATTTGACTAAGAAATCAAGATATTCATAAACGAATGTTCACGTTGTAAAAGCTTCTTTGCGCTTCCATTGGTAAACATTTTTCCCTCCTTCCTCCTCATATAGAAACAGCCAACAGTATGATTTGTCACCAGCGATAATGGATTCAACAGCGGCTGTTAGTCCTCCTTCTGGGGACCCACAGTGCTGCTGGTTTATAATCCTATCGGCTCCTTCCGTATCCTTTCATAAAGTTAATTACATCCACCTTTCATCCCAGGTGGAAACCAGTCCCTGATAAGGTGTTTAGAATGAAAAAGCTACCCATTTAATCCTATTGGGGCTGTGGCGTTCCTACTTCTCATTCACTAACGCTTTGTCCGCTTCCTTTGCCCTGAGAAATCTCCTGCAGCGGCAGAAAGAAATGCTCCTCAATGCCTCCGGCGTCCCACACTGGACATCTCAGATCGGGGGGGGGGGCTTCACGCCTGAATGCCTTTGTAATAAAGCGATCATTTTACTGAAAAAAACTAAAAGTCACGTTTGCTTCTGGGGATTTTGGAACTTTTGTGCAGAGTCAACGCTGAAAACACTGATCTTCTTTCCACTCAGATGCCCCAAAAATACCTCCACTCCCGTCACCACCGGTTCCCCCGGAGGTGAAGCCAAAGAAATGCGAGCCCATGTTCTGCACGGGGGGGGGGGGCGCAGGGAAGGGGAACCAAATGCGCTGCGTGAAACCACCCGGGTGGTTCCAACCCTTTGCGTTTGGACGACATTAAAGCCAAAGTGAGAGAAGCCATTTAAGTGTTCTGACCGTGGCTGCTCTTCTCCATTCGTTTCAGGGCTCAGGGCTTCCCAAAATACCAGGGAGGGTTGGTGTGGGGGCGAGGGGGGGGGGGGCTACAAATGCCAGGAAATGAAATAATAACCTAATTATTCCTAATTATTTTTCTCTCTCTGACCTGCAGTAACAAGACAAATCGATACGCGGGACATTGTGAAGCGAGCGATGGCGATCGCCCCCTTTTCTCTCTTTCTCCTCCTCGGCAGAACCAAAGACCACCTTTGCTTTGGGAGCCCGCTCAGTGAAAAGTGGAACCCCGCGGAGCCAAAATGCTGCAAATACGAAGAGGACGACGAGCTCGCTTCTAGAAACAAAATACATGCAGAAAAACCTCGAGCCATGCAGAGGAAATGTTCACAAACGTTCATAAAGACCCCCCTTTCCCCCCCCTCCTCTCCTGGCACTTCTTTTATTTGTACTGTGGCATCGGTGGAAAGCGGCAGAGTGGGAGATCTTTCTGCCTTCGGGCAAAAACGCATCCGTCACCGGCGTCGTCGGCACCACAATCCGGCCCGGCGTGAACACCCTTTACGGGCCTGAAAGAAACACTCGATCAGGGGGTGTTAGCTGGGATTAATGCAGGTGCTTCTATTGGACACAGGAGGCTTAGAGAGGAAATCCAGCCCCAGAATTATAGCCGCAACCTCCCTCCGCTGACTTTAAAGATGGAGGGGTGATAGGGAAACGAGAGGGAGAGAATAGGCACCGACTCTCCGTGGCAGCCGGTGACGGAGGCGCTGCCCCCTGAGACCATTAGAGCGCCACATCTGGTCCTCCAGCGACACTTTGTCACTTCTGGAGAACCAAATTACCAGATTCACAGGGTGGAAATGCATGTTATTTAGAGGGCATTCCTCCGAAAATAACTGGTTTTAAAATAACGGGGATAAAACATCGGGGTTATATGCTCGGGCTGTGTTTACGATGCCATGTGCAGATAAATAGCAAATTAAAAACCTTTTACCATGTCATCGCAGACAGAATCCCTTCCTGGGTTGAATAAATCCATTAATTCGTCAAACGCGCACGTCGGTGGCGTGCGGTTAGTCGGTTAACGAACGGGGGAAGAGTGAAGGAGAGGCTGCGAGAAGCACAGAGGATTTCTGCTCAAAATGTTCCCCGAGTGCATCGAGGGTCAGAACCGGGCTCCCAGCGGCCTTTGTTATCCGCTTCTATGTGACACTGACTGTGACCATGTCAGAGCTAAAGTATTTCTATCAAGGGAACCAACATGGAAAGAATAATAATAAAATACCCGGACGATGTCCTCGTCCTCCATGGCATCTATTGGAAGACACTATAAGGATGCGTTATAGGAAACACAGGATGCACATGGACCGGATTTACAAATGGATTAAAATAGGATTCATGGTCCTATTGTCTTTTTTTTTTTTGCACTCCATCTCAACCAAAACCCCACTGGAGGACCCGTTTAACATTACAAGTATTACAAGTACTGCATGAGCGAAGTGGGACATCAACATGTGAAGTACGCACTCGGCTGTACAGATGTACGAGTGACTCAGCTACAAACAGGCGAACAAACAAGAGATGTTGTTGCCTAAACAGGAGCCGGATTTATAAGGTGTAACATGATGTCCGACGGTGCGAGTCGATCAAGGTCCAGGATGACTTTGTTTGTTATCTGCTCACGTAAAAATATGAAATACGGTTCCTGTAAACGTATCTTCAAACTTCAAACTTGTCCCCAGCGAAAGAGGAACCTTTTGAGAAGAGTGTCTGAGAGAAAATGAAGGAACGTTTTTTCTGGCCACACAACGGGGGAAAAGAAAGAGGCGGAATAACTGTTCAAGCGTGAAAGTCTGAACATTTTCTCTTCCATTTTCCTCTCGGAGAAAGAAAGGAAGGCTTTCAAGTCCGAAGATTGCAAAATGTTATTTTTCATCCGCCTTTTTTTTTCTTGAAACGCGAAAACGCCGCGGTCACAGCCGTTCGGTAACCATCCCATTCCAAAGCTGAGGTGTGTTCACATGTTGTGAGCCACTCAGACCTCCGGGGAGTCGCTGCAGCGCTGGAGAGCTTTTTCCTTTCTCTTTTCAAAGCACGGCCGTCACTTGTCCCCCTCGTTTACCAGGCGCGCCTTCCGGCCCCCGGCACCCCGCGGAGCGGCGATCCAGGCGCCGCTTGACGCCAAGTCCTCCTCCCCTTCCCCCGTGTGACGGCTCTACCTCTCACGGCGCATTGTTGTTCATCTGCAGCGGCGGCGTGCACAGCGCGGCCTCCACGCTCTCTCCCCAAAGTCGTGACAATACTACGTTTTTTCGCCCATTCATTCACGTTGCCTCGCAACTACGTCACTAGAAACTAACAAACGGAAGGTCTTCCACATCCTCTGATGGAAGATTATGAAAATATGACGCATACTTCTCGCTGCATACAAATGCTTTCTTAAAATTTGTGTTTTTCACAGATAGTGGATCGACAAGTCGGCCATTTTCTTTTTTTAGCTGAGGGGAAGTTGATAGTCACGTGACCTCGTTGCAACTAAAGTGTGCTTCTGCGTCGTTGCGTCGACGCACTCGTTTCACTTCATGGTTCTGCGTCTGCTGCAGAGCGATTCACCGCCGGAACAACGGGCGGAGTGACGTGTTTCTGTTGAAGACGACCCAGAGAGTCACGTCTATTTATTTGTTTGTTTGTTTAATTATCGTAGACTTTATTGCCCCGTGCATCGACACATTTGTCCCGTATTTTCCTCCACAACTTTGCGCGCCTCTCGACCGGCAAACCGGCGTTTGCGGCGACCTCCCTCCGTGAATCCAACCCGCTTCCACAACCCGCCAATGACGGCTTGTGTAAGCGCTCATATTTACGCATTTCCTCCGACAAAAGTTCTTAAATCTGCTCCGTTCTCTCGTAAACGTTCTTCTCGTTTTAATAACGGCGGTGTCGGGCTGTGAAAGCGGAAATGTGAGACTCCGTGAAGGACGTAGTTAGCGGACCAATCGCAGCCTGGTGCGCTGCGGGAGGCGTGCGTCGCTTGCGTCGCTTTCGAAAAATAAACCAGGCTTTAAATGGTCACGATTGTCACGATGTTGGGGATGAAGCGCCAGAACACCACGTTCCACAACGTGGCTGTTACACGTTTTGCTGTGACACCGCGATGTCTAAACCGGCCACTTCATTAGTTTTCTTTGTTGTTAAACGCACAAACACGTCAGACGCCGCCGCCCGTCAGCGGGCCAACAATGATCCGCGGCGTCCCTGATAGTCTAATCTTAAAACACAACGCCGGCGGGATTACCGCCGTGTGAAGTGTACATTATGGTAATGCCACCATCAGCAAGAAATATCACATTTCTTGATTTCTACTTAACCCTCGTCTCCACCTCGCCCGTCTTCAGCTCCGACAGACAATTTAGACTCGTCCTTGGCTCAAAGGCAGCGCTGCTCGAAATGCCTTTAGATTTGGTGCACACACACACACACACACACACACACACACACACACACATCAAAGAAACCAGGAGCTTATTTTCAAGTATTTTGCAGCCCGCGGCTACAGGAGCTACTTCTGAGGCCGCTGTGCTCCCCCGAAAAAAACAGCTCGCCATCCCGGCGAAGCGCCATCCGGCAGAGGGCCGAGGGCCCGGCGCTCCGTCGGTGGGGGCCGCCGTGCATAACAGGCCGGCTGATTGCTCTCCCGAGGTGTTGATCGGTGATGCTCACAACAACTAAACTGAGTTTTCCAGGGAGCGAGGGCGTCCAGATCAAACCGCCCGCCGTCCGTTTGATGGTTGCCGCCCCCCCCCCCCGCGCGAGAACCTCCCCGTTCACGCCGCCCTCACCTCTCGAGGACGCAGCCCGGGTGAGCGTCCTGTTTGACGGTGAGCTTAAGAAAAGTAAAATGAGGAGAGAGAAGAGGAGGGTGGAGGGAGGGACGATGAGCGGCTGTGACGCCCGCCGATGATGAAAGAGCAGAGAGAGAGCGGCTGAGGCGGCGCCATCGATCGACAACGCGATATTCAAAAGAAATAAAAGACACACAAAGTGGGTATTCACAAAGCCGGCGAACGTCAATGAAATCTGACCGCGTGCTGCATGTACATGTACATACCAGAGGAAAGGTTGGGATTGATTCACGGAGGGACATTATTCAAGCCCTGACCCCCTAAAAAATGGAGCGATTCGACTCGCTAACTACACTTTTCAAGTGTAATCGCTGAAAGAATGAAAGAAACTGGCCCTGAATTGAATGTCAGAAACTCTCCCTTCCTCATCTCCTCCGAACAGCATCAATCAACATTAGAAGTGATGGCACCTCCCCTCGGTCGGGGGGAAATGTGCCTTCACGGAGTCGCTCTGAAGTCGTTCCAGGCCGCCGTGTCTATTGCTTTTGTCTAAGCTCACCCTCTCTGCGGCGGTGCCCTTCCCCTTTTGTAATGACTGCTGCCAGCCAGCCATCCCGATGCCTCGGAGTGCAGCGCATCATTCATAAGGAGACTGCGTGCTGTGATTAGCCCGGCGCCTTAAGCCATATATGAAAATTCATTTTAAATGTCCTTTAAAAACCCATAAAACATCCATATTGACTTGAGGCTGCCAAGCTGCAGGGAGCTGCTAATCAGTTCCCTGTATGGTCCATTTAGCCTCTGTGTCATTAAAGATAATACAAATAAAATAAGTGTTGAAGCACTCGCCCCCCCCCTCATAAAACAGCCTCTCCTCACCAACTGTCGATAATTTGCGCTGGAAGATTTGCTTTTTTTGAAGTTTCCCACGCTCGCAGTGCATTTGTGCTGAACAAATCCCAGTTGATTACAAGGCGAATGGTACAAAATGTGCTCTGTGACCATCGCAGTCCTGCTCGCTCTGCTCAGCGAGGGGACGCGCCGCTCATCGCACCCACGCAAACACACAAACGCGCCCAACAACAGCACACCGGGCGGGCGCAGAGGAACCCAAACGCGATTGGACACGTCAAAATCAGACTCTTGACTTCCACCAACGCGGTGAGATCGCGGTGATCCGGCGATGGAGCTTTAATGAAAGCTTGCTTGGTCTAACGAGGTCCCTGACTGTTTCTGCCGTCTGCCGCCACCGGGCCCGACTCGCGACGCCAATGCGGCCCGCGCGCGCCCAGCTTCCCTTTCAGGTGAAGCGCCCCCCCCTCGCCCGCGTCCGAGTCGAGCGCCCTTCAAGCGGGGTGGAGAGACAATGTGCTTCGGTCGGATTGGAGGCTCGCCGGGCCTTTTGTTTGCGGTATTGACGCGTAGGGCCATTGTCCCGCCTGGCCGGGGGAGAGGTCACGGCGAGGGAGGAGATTGACAGGCCTCTGTTGGAGAATTGAGCTGCCGGCCGGGGGGAGACGTCCCCCCCAACGGGAGAGCGCGGTCGCGTCGGGTAGGACGGCGCTCTCCTCATCCCTCCCTTTTTTCCTCCGGGGCCTCCGGACGGTGAGCCGCAACACGCCCAGGTCCTGGGCCGCGGACGCTGTCAGCCGGGTCGCTCTGGCTTCGCTTGCCGTGGAGGCACATTTAACTACTTTGCTCCGGAAAGAAAGAAAAAAAAAAAAAACCCGAGGGATGGTGGTGGGGGCGATTATTCAAACGAGGGTATTAGCGGCGTGTTTTCCTCCGGTGACTTCCGTCCCCCGGTCGTCCGACCAGATCCCCCGTCGTCCCTCCTGGAAAGTAAATTGAAAATCTGCCGCGTCCATCAGAGACCAGATTAGGCGGTTTTCCCGACGTGCTTAAATCGCAATAATCTCGAATGCAGATCACATCTGCAGCTAATTGATGGATTTGCCGGAGGGCCTGAGAGCGGTTCGGCTCCACCGTGAGCTCCTGTTTATTTCCAGAAGGCAGATGCTTCAACCCTTATCCGGCTTCGGGCCGGTGACACGTTGGCAGCCGGCGGCGCGCCCGGTTCTCCGAACCGCGGGATGACTGTCCCAAGGCCTGACGCAGAGCACACGGACTCCGGAACGCCTAATTAGAGAGAAACGTGTGCTGGGGTTGTATATTGGTTTAGCCTGAATAATTCAAAGCGCGCGCACACGGCTTGCTGTTGTTTCTTCAAGCACCCGTCTGGCCGTTCATGCAAACACACTTTGCACGGAGGAGATGTGGTTAAGCGCGGCCGTCTAATCCAAATGATCTCCCCGCACTCGATAAAGAAAAGAAAGCGTCAGCCAGGGAGGGGGGGAGGGAATGGTTTGCACAGGTGGAGTTATTTCTGCATGTGATTGCGGAAAAAGCACCAAAAAATAAACGACTGTACGTGTTTGTGGGGGCGAGCGATGATCTATTTTCCCCCCATTACCCCGCTGCATACGTGTGGTTCATTTACATCCATGGTTATCCAGATAATGAAGCTTTCAATCCGGGGGATCCTGTGGTGAGAACAATGAACCCAATTACCTCCTGCCGCCCTGCGAGACGGGGCCCGCGGACCCCGAGACGGATTGGGAGCGCCGGCACTCGGCCCCGGCAATCCAATCACATTCATCTCACGCTCGCTTCCCTCTTCATGTGTTTTCCGCTGCGACTTATCAAACAGGCGAGGGCCCCCCCCCCCCCCCCCCCGGGATCATTACATCACACACGTCAACACATACGCGCGCGCTGGCCCAACGCGGTGCCTCCTTCCCCCTTCCCTCCCCCACCGCTAAGGTGCGTCTCGGGTTTCTGTCTTCCTCCGAACACACCGTCGGCCTCCAGAGATCACACGCCTCATCTGCTGGAGGAGGAGGAGGAGGAGGAGGAGGAGGTGGAGGTGGCGAGGTAATGTCTACCTCGATCTTGCTCTCCTTATCAGCGAGCCAGGTTCCGACTGAGGACATTGCCACTGATTTATGCGAGATACTCAAGTTTCCTTCTCCTGGTTTAATATTTCAGCTCTGCGGTCTGAGTGAAACCATCCGACGTCGGCGTCGGCCGGGAGTCAGAGGCTCCTCCGCCAGCCCTCGCGTGGGGGTGATGGAGGAAAATGGAAATAGCGTTAAATTAAAAAAAAAAAAAAAAAAAGGATATCAAATGAAAATAAATAAGGGATTTCTTTTCCTCAAGGTGGCCGTCGAGCGTCCTGAATCCTGGAGGCAACGTGGGGACCAGATGACCACGTCTCCGGTTAAATGAAAGAACTCACAGAATATAAATGATGAATGAAGAATCCGCCCCAGCTGTCTTTCTATACATCTCGTGGAAGTTTTACAGGCAAGTAGAAGTGGACTATAGTTCCTGTGATGGAGGACCTTCCGATACGGAGTGACGCCCGGACCTCGGCGCTGCTTTCAGGGGGGGGACACGTTCCACTACTGCATACTGTGACTGTGTGAAAGCTGATACCAAATGGCCGTAATACTCAAAATATTTTCTGCATGCATCATGCAAAACACCCTTACCCCATACTCCCCCCTCCGCCTCCCTCATCCCCCCTAATTCTGACACTGTGATCAATAGTAATTGACTTAGTGATCAATGTGTCTCTTGACTTTTTTCCATCAGTCTGTGTCCTCGCTACTCTGCACGCTGATGATGCTCATGGTGTTTTTATGTTAATGAACGTCAGGAGAAGAGCTCTCATTGGTCATCCCATGGTACACACACACACCCCCTGCCCGCCCACGCGTGCATGCTGCCTCCCATCCACGCACGCAGAGCGAGGCTGCACACCCACTGAACCCTCGGATGCATTATTGATAAGCTACTAATTACGCCTGTTGCAATCTCAGCTGACCTTTCCCGGGAACATCCCGGATCATTATAAGCTGCATTCTCTCTCCAAATTGCAAAGGTAATCTAAAGCCCACCTCCCCGGCCCCCCTTCCACCTCCCCCGCGCACACACACACACACACACACACACATACGCGTTCCTTTAATGCGCTGCTGGATGAAGACGTCTTCTTCCATCCCAAATTAGTGGGAGAAATTGTTAAGAAAACAACACGGAGGGGAAGAGGAGGAACGAATTAGAAATAATAGGTAGGAAAAATATTGGAAATAATCGGCCCCGCAGCGGAGAGAATCTGGAGTTGGATGTCGGGTTTCGTACTTGAAGTGTTCACCTGAGCAGCGTCTGAAATGAATCCGTGCAACATCCCTTTGAAGTTTATTGTGCAAATGCCGGGTATCGTCCCGTTCTGGTGACGGTTGAGAACGACACCATGGTGGGCGCTTACACCTGCTTGCGAGCCGTTATCACGCCATTAGTCTGAAGAATTCCCATCACAGTTTGCAACGACGGCGCAGACGTCAGCGTGTCATTACAGAGATAAATATTTCCAGTCCAATTGTTTTGGATGCTCAAAGGGAGATGCTCTGATTTAGCTTCTGAGTTCAGCTTCGGCTAAAATAAAGCATGAGAAACAAAGTGTGCATCGTTGATTAACCAAGCCGACGCGTGTTTGTAAATGCAGACACTTCTGCAGAATATTATCCAGAGAGCTAAAAATACATCGTGCATCGGTGAAACGTTGTTGAAGCGCTGAGAGCGGAATCTTCTAAGTAGATTCTTGTGCGTTCAGAGCGATGATTGATTTCCCTCCGAGTCGCCTGGGATCGATTTATTTCGCCCTCTCAGTCAGTTTGACTGTTGAATGAGTGAAAAATACAGACATCAGGTAAACTTTCTACGGGAGCAAAAAGTTCAACAGACGAAGGAGCGGTTTGACGCTCAAAGACCAGCGAGGGTCGTTTCCGGCGCTCTCCGTTGAAGTGTTAATGACAAGCAGACGTGCACTTAGAGCTGCGCGTCCCGCGCCTTCATCTAGGACGCAATTGTTTGATTCTTTGAAATCTGGCAGTGGGGGACATTTGCTCATATCACGTATTGAAGAACGAGGGGGAGAAGGACGGCAGAGAAACGCATTAGAAAACGTATTTTCTCAAACCAGTATGTGGTAACGAAGTTAAGGCAAAGAGCTTTAGTGCTGCTGTGGGAGATTTTTTAAAAAGTTCTTGCATGTTATTCAAACAGGGAGCCGCTGTGTGAAGGGCACGGGGACCGATCTCTGCCAGGGCTTCTTTCTCTTTGGCCTCGTGGCTTTCACTCCACCGCCTCCGACCGCTTTCATCACACACACACACACACACACACACACACACACACGCACACACACACACACAACTCGACTCCCTAAACAGGTATCCAGCTCCTCCAGTGCAAACTGATTTTGTTGGTGACGGAAGCCGACTCGGAACCAAAATACATAGATGGAACCGAGAGGGCGAAGTGGGCTGAGCCGGCTCAGGCGGCGGGTGGGGGGGGGGAGGAAGGCGACACACCCCGCCAATGGATTACCGGTCCCAGGGGAGGCCCCGAGGTAAAGCCTGCTGCTCCCGCGAGACGTCTTTGTACTTTGTAAGAGCACGGAAATTAGCCAGGAAACGCGGTGAGAAATGGCCACGGTGCTGCCGCCGGTCGCATTGAACGACGTGTGCGACCGCCGACGGAGGACAAAAAGTAAATGTTCTCTGCTGGGCGAGTCGCCTGGAGACGTGGTGCTGTGGAAGCAGTAGAAACATCACACTTATAATAAGCTTTCATAATGTAATATCAATAGTTATAATACAATAAAAGCTACTACTGGGATAACAGCCTTTAACCACTTTTTTAAAGCGGAATTTTGTTATTTTGAAGGAAACTGCACCATTGAGCCTTAAAGAAATACTCCAGTTTTGTCTCCAGATGCAGGACAATCTTGAAGTTGTAAGCTCAGGACTTCCGAGCGGTGCCCCTTTAAATCGAGCGCCATTTGTAGACATAATGTGCCGTTATTCCCTTTGTCACGTTCGTTTGAAAACTTTGCAGACCATTTGTCCCCCGCGGAATCTCATCTTTAGAATCTCATCGGCTTACCACTCAGCCGTCTTTTGAAACATGATTTAGTTTAACGCCCTTCGTTCGTATTTCACCCCTCGGCGCAGCTGAATCCTCCCCATCCGTCCACCCCTGCACCTGATCCATAAACAACGACAGAGGGTCATGTTTTTATTTCCCAGATAAGACGTAGAGGTGGAATAAAAGAACAACACATCACGGCGAGAGCCCTCGGCGGTGCAGACCTACGTGGCGCCCGGGCCCGTCCAGATGTTCACGCGCTGTATCGTAGCGACGCGCGCAATGCTCCCACCAACTCAGCAGAGGCTTCTGTCTTCCCGAACACACCAAATGTCAGTGACTCGTAGGTCAGATGGTATCACAACATGCTCCGGATCGTGTGTGTGTGTGTGTGTGTGTGTGTGTGTGCATGGCCATGAACCATGTCCCCAGTGAAACTGCAAGGATAAAGCCGGCGCCACGGTCACATGCATAGCAATTACATCCTGTTTGGAAGAAGACGTGCTGGATGGAATAGTGTGCGCCCAAAAAATGGATTTATATTCCTGACGGTGTTTGTTCTTCAACAAATAATCCATTCAGGTGAATATTCCAGCTCACATATGCCGCATGAAACATTTGTATGATTTTGACTTTGGCTGCACCAAGGTCATCCTTGCTGTGAAAACAAATTGCATGAGATTCATGCGCACAAAAAGGGAGAGGAGCGGCACAGCGCGGCGTAATCCGCAGGGTGGATCGGTTCTGATGGGACAAATAAACCTGCTTTGCTCCAAGGGCAAACATCTGCCGCTGGAAACAGATGCGCCCACTAGGGGCGCTGTGAAAGGATAAATCTTCAACTTCATTTCAGTGGCAAAGCGATGTACTTTTCATAGTAGTTTGGGACAGTAATACATATGCAGATATGTATGTAAGGGACATAATGAATCAAGGGGAAACTGTCCTTCTCCTTCAGAGCTTCTTAAGAAAACCCCTAAAAACTACCAGCGGAGTCCATATTTCCAAAAGCACAACCTTCTCAAGCGAGGAGGTCGGGAATACAGAATCCTCCGTGGCAGAGACGGGGGGGGGGGGGGCAGAGGAATGGAGGGATGAGGGGTGGCGCGGGTCTCCCAGCTGTCCAAGACCCCGGCTCGTCCCAGCACACCGGTTCCCACTAATGACCAGAGTCCCCCGAATTCTACCGGGGCGACAGCTGCTGCCGCTGCGAGTCCCCCGGGAGCCCCGGGCTCCTTCGCGGGGGCCTTCGAAGGAGACGCGGCGGCGGCGGCAGCAGCAGTCGAGCTGGCCGCCATCCCGCCGAGCGGAGCAGCAAACTGTGGTGTCGGCGCAGACGGGTTCGTGGTGCCAGCAGGGCGGCTAAGCCTCCTGGAAGCCCGCGCGGCCAATTACTCCCCCTCCGGATGCCGCGCCGGCTCTCTAATGGGGGAGCCGGGGGCCGCGCGCCGGTTCGCTCCTCTCGCAGGTTTACAGGTTTCCCACTTCGGGTCCCTTGTTTTTTCTTTTTCCTCACAGTTTGGACTAAACGGGGAGAAAATCCCCGGTTTGATTTTTCTGCAAAGCAATTTGTTTAAAATGACAAATTCCTTTAAGGGGTCTTGTTTCCCTGCGTCCCGCCTCCACTCACACGCGGCCCCCGGTTCGGCTCGCCCTTTAGACGATTTGCAGAAAGTAAGAAAATGGCCAGGCTAAAGGTGGGTCGGGGTGGGGGGGGTGGGGGGGGGGACTCCTACGGTGAGACCACCTCGTCATTCCGTCCACGTTCCCGCTGTTCAGATAAGCAGCGCGGCGCCTCCAGGGAGCCGTTCTCCCTTTTCCACCGGCGCCATGCGTGGACTTTAAGTTGGCTAATGCGTGCAAGTCTTGCAGCATTGCACACCATTCAGTGATACACTTCAGACTTCGGCGGAGAACCCTGTTGGTTGGTGGGGGGGGGGAGGTCAGAATAAATGGAGCTGCTGCAACCCAGGAGAAATACATTCAAAATATGCATTGTTTCAGCAAACCGCTGCTCTGCTGTTGAAGAAGCAATCAGCATTACCTGTTTTGCAAACGCACGGTAGCGGCCGCGGGGCAAATGCAGTCAAACGGGAATAGATTTGTTTGTGCCACAAAATCAACATTAAAACACATCCAATCAGAGTCGTTTCATTTAATGCTAAAGAACTGCTTTTTTTAGTGGAACAACAGCATCCCGAGCAATTGAATCAATGAGAAATATGGAATTACAGGCCGAGAAACTCATTTCGTTACATGTGACAACTTCTGAACGGAGCGTTTCTTTTTTCTTCTTCTTCCCACTGTGTTTACAAAACAATTTGTGAGAGTCCAGTGAACCAACTTTCCTCTAACAATGTGTTACGAGACGGAGAAAAACAAGAGAGAATCAATAGGACCTGTGGTCATGTATAATTTGCAGGGCCAGCACCTGGCTGCCAACAAATAAAGATTTTTCTTTTTTTTTTCTCCTCTCCTCCCGCTGCACGTTGCATTCAAGGATATTGGACAATTCTGTCGGACGTGGGCGGCTATTTTCACCAAATCCTGGCTGCAGGTCAGCCGAGATGATTGGATCTCGGTAAGCTCTGTGGGTGCACACAGCATTGTCCCCGTGTAAACAGGAGGCCTGAATGTGTTCTTCACACTTCTTTGCGCCTCGCGCGCACATCCGCGCACGCGCTCAGCTGAGACTCGCTGACAAACTGCGCCTCGCCGGAACTCGCAGCCAAAACAACGCTGGCAGTGAAATAAATCTTTTTAATTGCACGGAAAGCCGCGTACGATTCTCGGCGGTTTTTCTCGCGCCGTGTGCAATCTTTCTCCTAACCATGTGATCATGCATGAGGGTGTATGTTGCGTGCGTGTGTGCGTGTGTGCGTGTGTGTGTGTGTGTGTCAGGATGGCTGGCTGGCAGGCGGAGAGGCTGCCTTGGCTACTCAGGGAGCTCTTCTCCCTGAACCAGCTGGGCCTCCAAAGCAGTCAGTGCAGACCACATGGTCTCACCCCCACTTCAGCAAGTCACACACACAGAAACATTCATAGGAACACCTTCTGCTGCCCAAACACGGCGAGCTGACCTGTCCGTGTTCGTGTACGATCTGACATTCCCCGGCCGCGCGTATGAAAGCATCATCCAAAGAGAAGAATTTCACATGAAGTGCAAGTGAACGGCTCGGCTTCATTGCAATCGCGAATCGAACAGAAGAAATGTCTGGAGGTAAAAGAGCACTTCAAATAAGTTTGTTTTCGTACATTATTTGCACTTTGTACATTTCCAACAGCGCTCTTCCGTAAAACCAGTGACCTTACGAACCGGTGACGAACCGCGCCGCCGGCTCTGTGAGCTTCGCTCTATCACTCGGCCGGGTGAGGTCACTGAGGTGGACGGAGATCAGGAGAGGAGGAGGAGGAGGAGGAGGAGAAGAGCAAGATGTTACGGGGTCCAGGTCACATGGTGGGCCCCCGGACCTTTTAGTAGAGGTAGCTCACTTCCCCCTGAGCTACATCTACCCTTTAGTAGTGGACAGAGGAAGACGGGTGAGGTGGAGGTTGGATGGCGGGGGGGGGGAGGGAACGAGACATAAAGCGACGAGCGAGTCGCAGAGAGAGAGAGATTTTAGCACCGAGCGCTAATGTCAGATCAGAGCGAGCGAGGCGATCTCTCCCGCCGGCGGCGTACGAACGCGCCTCTGCATCAAGGGTAAAATATTGTGATCTTTGATTATTCCCCTTTTCACCTTTGATTAATGTCACCCGCACGAGGGGGGGGGGGAGGCGGAGAGGAATTCACGGACACGCCGGTGAGGTTTGAAGCCTTTGTTTCAACGTCACAGACGGAGGTCACGTTGGCTTCGCGCCGAGACACAGCCCGCCCGCTTCCCGAATGGGCAGGGGGGGCGCTTCGAGGAGGGCGAGGCCCGAGCGACATCGCAATTACAGTCAGGAGAGTTTAGATCATTTTATGCAAAACGGCCAATTAAAAAAACAGCAGTTACGACTTTTCAATTGAATCTTTCCCCGAATAAACAAATAAGAGATAAGTAGAGTGCTGATGATGAAAAAAAAATATGTAGGGAGCTAAATAAATGATAGTAGGTGGAGGTGTGCCAAAGTGATCGCTCCATAGACCCCCCCCCACTCTCTGTCACTGCCCCGGCTGTCAGATTGGCTTCGATAAAACTGATCCGCTAAGGAACAAGAAACCCAATCACCTGCGGATGCCAAATCTCACGCAACCCCCCCCCCCCCCTCCCCCTCTGAGAGGAGCGCTGAGACGAGCTGAGCGGCGCTTCAAGGTCCCACTTTAGCATTCAGGAATCAATCCCCCCCGCTTCCAATCCAGCGAATTAGCTTGACGCGTGCCGGCGGTCCGGTCGGGCAGCTGTTGAGGGCCGCGTCCTCCCCCAGAGCGCCGCTCCCCGCTTCCCTGATAACATTATGGCCAGGCAGATGTCCCTGAACCCGTCCAGACGTTTTCCTCATTTCAGAGCTGTGGACTGGGCCCCTTCTTTCTTTTCGCCCTCCCTTCGCCGAATTTCTTGAAAATCTCCCGTGGCTCTTAAGAGCAACACAGTATTGACCCACAATATCTTCCACCTCAACAACAGCCGAGCTATTCGCTTCCCTAATGGTAGGAAAATCAATAGGTAACGAATGGGCTTATTTATATTTCAAGCGATGGTGTGTCTTGTTTTGGGTTTTGTGACAAGTTTATTGCTGCAGGGGCCTGCTGAGGAGGGAGATTTGCAGGACAATAACGAAAACAAAATAAGTCTGTGGATCTCTATTAGCTGTTGTCAGTGGACAACAAATAACATCTGTTCCAGATGGGGATCTTTTCCTTATCGAGGCCCTGCTCCACCTCTGTCATTAGTCCGAGTGCGACCCGGGAGCCAATGAAAGGATGAAAAGAAAAGCTCGGTTCCGTCAGATCTCACCCGGTGACTCAGAGTGCTCTTTGAGGTCGGCGTTGTCGGGTCAGGGTCCCTGCGGCCCGGGGGGGGGGGGGGGGGGGCGTCTTCACCTCTCTATGTTTGGTGCAAAGAGGCAATGAAGATGCACTGGTCCTGCGTTTGGACCCGGAGCGTCCGGGGATGCGCTTATTGACTTCTTTTCAGAGACCCATTCGCCAATCATCCTGGACAATGCCGGCTCGCCTGATAAACCGATCGATGGAGAAGGGACCGGGGGGGGGCGAGGGGGGGGCGGGAAGAATAAAGTAAAGTAAAAGGTAAAACAAAGCACACGTGAGGAGGAAGGATCCACCTGGTACAAACACCGACGGCAGATCGAAGGGGGTCAAGTGAGAGGAGACGAATGTCAGCAGAGTAAAACCGTGAGCCGTGGCGAGCGCGGTCGGAGCATGACCACATCCACACGCACGCACGCACGCACAGTTGGGATGGGGTTTCCCGAGGGCCCGCTGGACCGACGTCGGCGTCCGCTAACGTCCCGTTCTAGCCATCGCCTTAAAGCAGCCAGTAGAGGCCTCACTCGGCACTCAAAAATATATCGTATTTATGTGTAAAACAGTATTACTCTGGGTGTGACATATTCAAAATGAAATATATATGGAATATAATTATATATATTTGGACTGTAAAGGGCAGACAGGTCGATAAGGAGATGAAATAAGGGGTGCATTGTTCATATTTTTCTGTCCGTCATGTCCTGCGGCGGAAATTATATTTCTTTCTCTTACTTACTTTTGTATTTATCACGAGAGAGATTGTTTTTTATGCACTGTCAAACTTCTTCCTAATAAACATGCTGACAAACAATTTAAACACGTGCACACTGTTACGCCTCTTGGATACGGCGATGCTTTTAATTAGTCCCTGAAACAGCGGTGTGGCTCCTCTTACGGTCTCTGTGCGTCCAAATGGGCCAATGTTTGCTCGCTCCTCTTTCTCCGGCTCATCTGTCTTTTTTGTTGGCAACAAAAAAAACAAACCCAAATAATCTTTGGCCTTTCTCTCTGTGAACAAACGGGACGTTTCCTTTCCACACGGAGCGCAGGGAGCAAAGGTCTCACATAATTAGGGCGGAGGGTTTCTGTGCAGAGCAGCTGGAGCGAGGGCAGCACAATGTTACTCGTCACCTGGAAATACCTCGATAACCCGCGAGGAGAAATGGTTCCTCTTTCCCCCGACGTGCTGCAAAGACAAATCTCACAAACCCAGATGGACTTTTTTCTTTCTTTTCGGGGTCTTCCGCACACCTTCCGTTCTTACCTTTCACAATAAAAGCCCTGGACCAGGAGAGTGGAGCTTGTGTCTCTGGTGTGGGGGTGTTATATTTATACATGTGTGTGTGTGTGTGTCTGCAGTCTGCTTTAATCTCCTCCCATCTGCCGGTGGACCTCCTCTCCCCGTTCTGAGGCCTGCCGCGCCCCACCCGATCTGTCGAGCCTGACCTCACCGCGCGTATGCGCTCCTCTCCGTGAGTGCGAGCGCGCGTGTGTGTGTGTGTGTGTGTGTGTGCGGTGTGCGTCCTATGTGTGCGGGCTGCCTGATGAGCCGGCTTCCTTATGAAGTGGTGCCATTAAAGCGGAGAGAAGGAGCAAACGGGTGATTGCGGAGATTTGGCAGAGGTTGCACCGACTCTGTGCTCCAATCAGAGCCCTCGCTTGGTCTCCTTCAGCTCCACCGCAATCACAGAGGGCACACACACACACACACACACACACACACACACACAGATACATAAACTATTTTATCAGCCTCACGCGTGGGCTCCTCTCCGTGGGTGAACACGCCAGCTGACATCACGTCACTTCTTCCAGGGTTGTACTTTTTTTTTTTTGGGGTCTCAATTAAAACGAACTGCACACTTTTTGGGGATTATGTTCATAATTATTCACGTGGATTTCTGCGCCCACGCGTGTTTAATTCAGAAATCAAAATCTGCAGGAGGGAGAAAAAAAAAACGTGAAAGTTAAATTGAGACAGTTAAGGATTAAGGAAAACTACTTAAGAGTAGAAAGGGTGTCTGCGCCAGAAGCTGCTTCTGTCCTGACGCGCTGCACACAGGCTGGTTTATGTTAAGCAACAGAATGCACGACGAAATGGAAGACGTTCACAAAACAAATACTAAATAAGACAAGCCTCGAAAAGGTCGCTTAAGCGAGCACGGCGAGCCTCTCCGTGCGTGAATGGAACGCCCTACGAGACCAGATGACGTCTTCCATGTGACCGAAGCAATCAGTGTCGTTCCGACGTGGCGACTCACGTTGCGTCGATTTGAATGGCGCAATGCTGGTGGCGGGCCCGCAACCGCCGAACAGCCGGCGTCCCCTTTGTCGGCCAACGGAGGAAGGAAACCGCTTAGCGCTCCGGCGTCGTAACGACGAATCCCTTTTTGCGAGTCTTTGGGTTCGTCTTTGTGTCGCGGCTCAACGGCAAAAGCGGCGCGGAACAGAGGACGACGTGGACGACCACTGTACTCCAGCCTGCATGAGCAGACTCTCTTAAAGAGAGGAAGGACGGGGGGCAGCAGGAGATGAAGGGTGTGTTCGGAAGGAATTACAAAGTGTAGAGAATCGAGCTGTAAATTGATCCGCAGTCTGTCCGTCCCCGAAGACGTGGAAAGGCCCGTAATGAGAACGGCGGACCCCGGCGCATACGGGGGCCGTCTCTCTGAAAGAAGACAAGTTTGTTTCTCAAGGTGATGCTTGCGGTGATAAGGGAGAGGCTGTTATTAAGGGTGACAGCGGAGGGGCTGGGAGGCAGCGGCTGACTGGATAACCTTGTCCCCGTCCCCGCCTCGCTTCCTTCTGCATGAGCGTCTCTCCGCCGCTGGCCCGCCCCGCCCGCCCGCCCGCCCGCCCGCTCGCCTGAACACAATCTTGCGGGCTGGAATTACCTCCCGGGCCCCCCCCCCGGCCCCCCCCCCCCCATGAAATACTAAACATGATTTCTGACCTTTCCTTTCCTGTGTTCAACAGTAACCTTTGCTGATCCGCCCACGCGGCGGGAGGCCGTGGCGGCGAACGAGGGACGGAGGGGGAAGCCGTGCGAGCGGGTTTTCAGAGGGAGGGAAAGAAAGAAAGAAAGAAAGAAAAAAAAAAACATAGGCGAGCGAGGATCAAAGTGTGTTTAGCTGAATTTATGTGTGTTATGTATGCATATTTTAAAAAAGGCGAGCGCCGGGGGCGAGTGTGCGATAACCTCGACACTCATAGGAAAATACCAAGCAATCAAAGACGACCCAGAAATAAATGCCACCTCCGTGAGGCCTTTTGCATGCGATATTATACGGCGTTTCTGTTATTTTGTCTAGCTGCTGCATCCATCTGTACAGCGTATTTTCCGTTTGCAGGAATCAGGAATCAGGAAACATTTATTACCAAAATATGCCAAACATACAAGGAATTTGTCTTGGCGCTTTGTGCGCGACAGTAGACAGACAAGACAGCAGTGCACAAGTAATAAAATAAAGTAAAATGAAATGGGTTAGTAGAATAAGGCTATGGGTTAGTATAAAACAAGGGAATAAAGTTAAACATTTTGAATAAAAAAATATATATATATATATTAAGTGCACTAACGAACAAGTAACAAAGTGACGAGTGACGACAAAGTGATGAATTACAGTTAAAGTGAGTTGGAAGTAACTCCGCTGGAGATGTTCAAGAGCTCATCTCTGGTGAAAGAGCTCCGGGAATCGCAGCAGCAAACGTAATTAACAACAAAAACAACAAAAAACGAAGCGCACCGAAGCACCGTGGCGGCCATCAACGGCGCCATCTTGGATCTATCTATCAAATACTGCGTCCTTCGACTTGCGAAACTCATGACATCATCACTCGGCTTCCGCTTGTTGTTCTCTGCCGCGTGGGCAACTTCTTCGCATTGGTATTATCATTAGAGGTTCGTTAGATAAGGGCTAATTGATCTCCGCCCACCGAGGATCATTTGGCGGATGGTTGTGCTCCTTCCACTCGACTCGGCGTTACTGCCAAAGCCTCAGCGCCGCGCGACCCCCCCGGGAGCCGAGCGCATCCCGGTGGAAACGATTGCATCAAGTCTTTCTCTCGCTCCCGTTCGTCTGTCCTTTTTCTCCCGCCTTCCCTCCCCTCGCCTCCCCTCGCGTACCGAAACGAAAGCGGTTTGTGCTGACAAGGTGGGGAGGAGGGGGGGGGTGGGGGGGGGGGGGCGTTTACGAGCTTACAGGCAGAGTGACCCGAACATCCCGGAGCAGCTCGTTGGAAAGAAAAAAGTCCCGAGGCCTGTTTGTGTTGTTTGTGTAAGACCAGCGGAGGGGATTTGGAACAAACAGTGTGACCCGCACAGCTGGCCTTACCTCTGGATTACCCCCCCCCTGATCCCTCGCCAACGCGCGGGCCGACTTTTTCAAGACCTCTCCGGTAATGCCCGGGCCGAGTCACGTGGCGACCAGTAATCTTTGGTCCTCTTCCCTCCAAAAGGTTGAGAGGGTGCAAGGTTCCGCCGCCTCCCGCCGCGTTTATCCACACTGTCTCGTTTAACTGCCCCCCCCTCTCTCCTCCTCTCCTTTTTCCAAAAGGGGCTCGGCGGAGCTCAGAGGCCTTCCTGCCGGCTTCGTTACCGAGCCGCGCTCTGGATCTCGGTCTCTCCGGCGAGGAGGCGAGGACGCCGCTGATGTTTAATACATGGACCACTCTGTTGTCTTTCACGCCAGATAAATTCATCATCAAAAACCGAGCGCAGAACAGCAGCAGAGCATGTAAACCTGCTCCCGCCATCTAGACTCCCAATCGTCCTCCCCCCCCCCCACCTGCATCCCCACTCTCCATTTAACTTATTGCCTCTCGCTCGGGCTCTCTCTCTTCCTCCCTTTGTTCCGTCACATCTCAGTGAACCGGAGCAAACCTTTTCATTGTCCTTCAGTCGAGGTAAACACACAAACACACAAGCGCCGCTCACAAAGGGGAAAAGATGGACCCGTTCCACTTGGCGTAACTCGTTGTGCGGCGTACGTGTTTGCACATGTGCAACATGCACCGGATGCACACGTGTGTGTGTGTGTGTGTGTGGGCACATGCTCCCGTCATCGTCACGTGCCTCTAACTCCCCACTGCGTGCATGCATGTTGCTGCATGAGAGAGAGAGAGAGACGTATGGGGCACGGACGCGCTCGCCCGTCTCCTCGCTGCGTGACTGTGGGTGTGCGCGTGGGCGGCAAAGCCCCGCCTTGATAATGCCAGAGCCCGTTTCTAATCCAGGCCTCCTCAGTGGGCTGGAGATGTGGCTGTGCCAAGCAGCCACCCCCCCCCCCCCCCCCACCCTCACCCCCTCACCCCCCTCCCTCCGGCTGACAGCCTCCTCTCTCTGCCTCTCTGGACTCTCTCTGAGCTCAAAACTTTAACAATGGCCGCCAAGCGGGCCGGGAAATGCGAAGACCCGTGAAGGAAACAACACATGCAGGAGAGGTGAGACTATTTCGCCCCGAGGGCGCGTGGCAGGTCTTATGAGATTATCCGAGGAGGAAAAAAAAAAAATATATAAAATCAAGTAAAATGACAGCTTGCAAAAAAGGAAACGAGAACGGGACGGGAAAGACACGGTGGACTGCCAAAGGGCCGCCGTTGGTTAAAGGTTTAGGACGAAATCAAAGTGGTTAAAGCTGATTTATCCCGAGCGAGGGCGCCAAGCCCTCTAAGGAGCCACTCAATGGCCCTTCAAAAGTGAAATATCAGCAGCAGTCAGTGCCAGTCATCAGTGCCACGCGGGATGGAAAATCAATCTATTTCGTATCAGAGACCTGCGAGGAGAGAGAGCGAGCGAGACAGGCCCCTCCTCCTCCTCGCCGCAGGAGGAGGGGGGGGGGGAGGGGGGCGTAACACCCCAGAATGGTCCGCGTCATCGGTGACGGAGACATTCACGGGTGTGAATCGTGGCCCAATGTGTAACTGCTGCCGTTCTGCTAGATTAGGTGGGTGATTGGCCATTAATATTCATTTCACAGTGTGTCTTTGTTAGGCGGCAGCAGGGGCTGACAGAGCGTTTGGACGAATTTACTCTACCGTACATTTCCCCTTTCATTTCCACGGGCAAGGTGGTTTGATCATGGCGGTGTGAGTGCAGCTCTCAAGGGGCTCGATACGGTTTCACCCTTAACTTAAGTAAGCCTGTCAGTGTTAATAACAAACACGGGGCAGTGGGATCTCGTGCCACTTACTATAAATTGCAGGAGGTTTGAAATTCACAATTCAGTCTCAGTTGCATGAGACTGTAT
Source organism: Gasterosteus aculeatus (assembly GCF_964276395.1). Lineage (NCBI taxonomy): Eukaryota > Metazoa > Chordata > Actinopteri > Perciformes > Gasterosteidae > Gasterosteus > Gasterosteus aculeatus. Next base: position 19,556,243 of record NC_135695.1, on the reverse strand, counting down.
GTTGCTGAGGCGCGTTGCTTCTGGCGACCCGTTTGGCTGCAGTGAGACTTTGCAGTGCGGCGGTAACCCGGCGCTGCCGTCTGGTCTTAATGACAGCGGAGACCTGCTCCTGGAGGAGCGCCGGTCCTGCAGGCATTAAAACCACAGTAACAGGTCTTTCCCTTAAGGGCGGCCGACCCGGCGAGGTGATCCGCAAAGCCCTCCTCGTAATGAGATTAAGGGACTAATTAGTGCGACGGTGGCTGTGCGCGCCGAGGACTGCCCGCCCCCCTGTCGGACCGTCCCGGGCCCGGGTCGGTCCCCGGTGTGTCCGTCCCTTCCGCTGCACGGAGAGGCTAATTAATAGCCTTCTGCATCCGCTCCTCCCCGGAGTTATTGATGCCTGTAAAAGTCGGCCGAGGAGGCGCGTCGGCTAACGGCGGACGGGAGCAGCTAATGGCGGAACCGGATGCGTGAGGAGACCAAAGATTATCTTTACTCAGAGAAGCATCAGAACCCTCTCCTCCGCCCCTTCCCCCCCTTCTCTTTTTCGCCTTCACCTCCAACGCGGCGGAGCCCGAGGCCCCCGGTTTGATTGCCCCTGCGGCGCCACTTTGACCTGTTCATTTAAGATGATGTGCAGCTCGCGGTTTCGGCTCCGGCGCTCATTTGTTCCTCTGCGGGATCCCCGCGGCCCGGGCCGGCGATCGGGCCCCCGTCCTGCCCGGGGTGCCCCGGGAGCCTTAAAGCCAGCCACTCACAAGCAAGTAAAGAGACAGCTGAGTGTCATTGTTAATGTGGACACACAGCTCCACAATGGCAAAATCAATGGAGCTATAGGGGACATCAATCTCAACAGCACAAGACCCTTTTTGCTTGTCTCACCGCTCCTCTCTGAATGAATAGTCCAGAGAAGGAGGGAAGATGAGGTTGGGGGGAGAAAGAGACCACGGAGGACCGACAGTGATCTTTAACGGCCTTTCCTCCATCCGTCTCAAGGGGGTTACGCCGTCCTTTGAAGATTGTGCGCATTTGACACGCCGCCAAGTGGCCAGCCGTCCTAATTCACCCCAGAACAAGCAGCGGGTTCTTAGGTAAAGCCTCAGAAGTGCAGCGCGGCAGCTGCATGGCGCTTGGCATCATGCTCGCGTTTTCTCTCCCTGCCTGCCAGTTTTTTTCCCCCACTTTCAAAATCCCCGTCTCTCTCTCTCTCTCTCTCTCCCCCCTTTCCAGGAGGACGAGGAGGACCAAGACAAACCAAACAGCTAAAAGGCGTGCTTCTGCGTCTGCGTCGTTTCAATTCATGGTTCTGGCGATTCACCGCCAGAACAACGGGCGGCGTGACGTGTTTTTGTCGAAGGCGACCCAGAGAGTCACGTCCATTTATTTATTTGTTTGTTTATTTATCATAGATTATATTGCCCCGTGCATCGACACATTTGTCCCGTATTTGTGCGCCTCTCGACCGGCAAACCGGCGTTTGCGGCGACCTCCCTCCGTGAATCCAACCCGCTTCCGCAACCCGCCAATGACGGCTTGTGTAAGCGCCCATATTTACGCATTTCCTCCGACAAAAGTTCTTAAATCTGCTCCGTTCTCTCGTAAACGTTCTTCTCGTTTCAATAACGGCGCTGTCGGGCTGTGAAAGCGGAAATGTGAGACTCCGTGAAGGACGTAGTTAGCGGACCAATCGCAGCCTGGTGCGCTGCGGGAGGCCTTTGGCGCAAAGAGGCGTGAAAAGCGACGCGAGGGACACGCAAGGGGGGCTCGCGTCTGCGTCGCTCTGAAAACGCAGAAGCATAAACCAGGCTTTACTGGCCGACACCCCCCCCCAAACAAAGGGTTTATTGTCTGTGACACAGACTTAAAGGGCCATTAACATATATGCAGATAGGCAGCGAGTAAATGAAAGGTTCCCTAAAAATACGTGAGAGATCAAAGACGACAGAAATGAGGCCAAGCAATGAGGAACTTGGCAGGAACCCTGCGGATCTATTGATTGTTTGGCTGCTCCTGCAAACCCCCCCCCCCCCCCGCCGCCGCCGCCGCCCCCAACCTCCAACCAACCACGCCTGTACCATTGACACTGGTCACTGGTGTTTTGCGGGCGCGCTCAGGCCCGAGCCGCGCAGGCCTCCCGGCGTTGGGGGGGGGGGGGGGCTTTTTCCCCGCGGCTCCGGGCCCCCCGGCAGTGAAGCCTAATCACGATGTGATTTACAGCGCGGCGATAATGCACTTGGCGCGGGGGAGACGGGCGCCCCCCCCGTCACATGCTTTCAATAACACAGACGCTTAAATCAATTACATCCAGCACAAGGGTAAAGGGTGTGAGATTAATCCATAAGACCCAAGGGATTTAAACCCGGAGACAAAAACAAAAGGGACACAATGCGGCGTGTAAGAAGTGAGATTACATTTCCACTCTAACGCGTTTAGAAGTGACGGGCTGAGAGCAGACACACGCGTCTTGTCGCGTGCTTTGCGCGCATTCGGACCGTTCGCCGTAAGCTACGCGGCGCTTTGATCGCAGTGATTGCAGATTGCGGCTCTTACGTATGCGAGTGCCGCAACGCGAGAATAAAAAAGGAGCTGCAATGAGATTTTTTGGGGGTTTTTTTCCGCCGAAAGAAATATTGCGTCGAGCGCAGCGGAACAGATGAGATCAGTGGGAAGGGAACGAAAAAGAATTAGCCCCGATGAGGAGGATGAAAAAGGGGATGACGTGAATAAATGATGGAGAAAAGAAGACAACTACCTCCGCGGCTCTCGCTGTCAGCCGGTTTCACCTGGATGGGCCGAGTCATCTGGACGGGAGAGAGAGAAGAGCAACAGAGAAGGTTAGCGCCGGCGACTCGGTGGGCTGTCGTCGCCACAACAAGGGGCCACAAAGCAGAGGTGTCGAGGCCCCCCCCCCCCCCAACCCCCCGTTCAACCATACTAATGGCTGCGCTGCCTCGAACCGGAGCGCCGCCGCGCGGCTAACGCGACCCGACACCCGAGTGTTCCTGCTGTCCTGTTACTCGCTGTACAACAAAACAACAAGCGGAAATGTGTCTATTTGTACTTCTGCACGTGCACGCGTGTGTCTGTGTGTGTGTGTGTGTGTGTGTGTGTGTGTGTGCGTAAGGGATAGAGGCCGAGGCGGTCCCAGTTAAAGTGGACCCGGCCAGAGAAGGAGGGAGATCAATGCGGGCCTATTGATCCGGGCCCTTGGGCTGCGGATTCTCCGGTTAGGAGGCTCACTCTAATCCACTGGACCCTGATAAGAATGGCATTGCCTGGATTAGAAGCCTCTGTCATCACAGCCTTTGTGTCACGCTCTCCTCCTTCCCCAATTTTACTTCCCTCCTTTTTCATTATTGTTGTTCGAGCTGAGCAATTTCCCCCGACGGTAAAAGTTTGAAAGATCTGTCCGTGATTTACAATATGTTACGGTTCTTTCTTTTTTCCTTTTAAAGTCTAGCACATATTTGTATGCATTCTGTTTATACACCCAACCCACACATGCATTTGCGTTTGTGTATATGCGCCGTGGCAGCGCGTAATGCTCGCAATATAACTTCTGTGCATTGATCTGCAGCCAGTGTCCCTCGTTTCATGATCCAGTCCGAAACAAATGGATTGAACAATAAAAGCGCACACATTTGAATGAAATCGGGGGGCCAAAAGTGGCACGAATTTCTAACAAGATTACTGGAACATGAAAGCAACCTCTCACCACACAGGCCCATTTACAGGAAACCATTTGTAGCCGCTATTTAAGCATCTTTTTACTGCTGGAAACTATTCCCCATTACCGGGCATCCCGGTCATATCGGCGAAAAAAAAACCATCCACTGCAGGTATTTTTACACCCACGTGTGTACACATTTTGTTCCATCGGCCCGTTATGAATCTGCTTTTCTGTTCGATACTGGAGCCAGGCTGAAAAGGTCAGATTTAAAGACAGGGCAGTCCAATAAAAGCATGACATGTTCAAGGAGAAACACCATAATGGGATTTTAAAATGTCTTAATAACATGCTGATATACGGGGGAGGCCCGGGCCTGATTCATTAAGTGCTAAACGTATCCATTCTCACCTTGAGCAACCGGGTAACCTTCCCCTCGCTGAAATGATTCCATAAATTCACCCATCTTAAACGATATCTAGCGGCGGCTAAGTCTTTGAGGGAACAACAGGGAGGATGCTCCGCGCTCGCCAAGGTTGAGATTTTTTAGCTCCTTGATTCTTGGCTCGCTCACCGGTCCCCCCCCCCCCCCCAACCCACCCGCCCCCCCCCGTCTGCGAGTACTTTCTTTCCCCTTGTACAACATGAGCAAAGTAACCCGACGGTATGCTAATGGCGAGCCACAGGGCGCGCTGCTCCACAGCATGCGCGGATAGATCAACCGCACACGTGTTCAAAGCAACCGCCTCAGAATGAAAGAGGGGGAGGGGGAGGGAGGAGGGGGGTGTCCTCGAGACAAATGTTGAATCTTTGAAATTTGCCTCCGACGCGTCAAACGGGTCTCCAGGATTTCCATCCTGCCAGTTGACGGCGGTTCGGATGCTCGATGGAGGAGGCCGAATCGGCTCCTCGTCGGCGTGCGCTGATCTCAGCCGTCTCCACGGGGCGCCTCCCCCCCCCACCCCATCACTTCCCCCCACCCTCTCCTCTCTCTGAAGCTAGCTACTGTCGGGCCCCCGACGCGCCAGCTTAATGGTCCATTCATTTGCCCGAGAGCAGCGCATCGTGGTCCTGAACAGTCACTGCCGATGCCGCTCAGTGGGCTTCATTCCTCTTGAACACGCGCAGCAGAAATGAGGTGCACGTTTGCCAACGCTTGTGCTGCGTGCGCAGGCCGGGTGTCTTTAAATAAAAGCGGCAGATGCACCGCTTTCGCCGATGACAACGCGCTGTAGTTGTCGATCCTCGGCATCCGTTCGTTGGGGTGAGGGAGTGGCTAGGAGAGGGAAGGGGAGGGAGGGAGAGAGAGAGAGAGAGAGGGAAGGAAAGGAGGCAGCGTGCAGGACTTAGATAAGATCGCTTCGCTGTTGAGTGGCGTTTTCACTTCTGACGGCAGCCGCCTGCCTTTCACTTACACAATAACACACAGAGAAAGGGAGCAGCTCGCCTGGACTGCACACCCACCCACCCAGCTAGAGATGCACCTTTTCAATATTTCTACAATTTAAATTTTATTAAGGGAACTTTAAACTCGAATTGACCTGGTAGTCTGTTTCTTTGGCACGTTTATGTTATAGCTGACGTAGCTGATTGAAGCAGCTTCATGTGTTCAGAAAACCAGGTTTTCCTTTGGTCAATATAATGCTAAATGCATGAAGACAGTATAATTATTGCCCTCAATCCAGATGTGGAATTCTGCAGAAAAACAATTCTGGGTGTCCTGACGTTTTGCGTTATTGCGTCCTGTATAATTTATTTGTTTGATTTTTCTTTTGTATATAAATGTCATTAGAGAGAACAATGATGTTTTAAAAAGGGCACTTCATATTAAATAGGATGCCAACTCTCGCTGTAGTCGGCAACCTTTTATTTTATCTTAGTTCTTTCCAGGCTTTAGCCATATTGTAAATAACAGTTAAGAAAACCAATTCACACGCTAATATCTTCTTGAATTGGTTCTTTCTGTCTTCCGTTAACATCAGCGGTGAAAAATAATTGGGCAAAAAAAATGAGATCAGAAGGAAAACAAAGATAAAAAGACTCATTTGACAAGTCCTTGCTGACTTGTGTTGCAAATGATGTTTATAAGGGAGGATTTAAAATAATGTATTCATGCAGAGGAAACAACAAACTTGGATGTTTGGGACAGCTTATCTCTGAGGACATCTGGGACATTTCTACGAACACGGCGCTGCGCATTGCTTCTTTTGTGTCTCAAAGGCCGCGTTAAAGTGAAGGCGAGCGCAAAACGAGCTCCCGCGATGACTCACAACAACTCGCCGGCTTCGCAACCTTCAAACGAGCTACTACTCTTTATCTTTCTCCTCCGGCGGAAACCGTGTTTTTTTTTTTTTTTTTCGTTTTTTTCGCCGTCGGACTGCCGGCGTCTCTCTCCTCGTACGGCGCGCCGCTCCGAGGGCTTCGACGAATCTATACTTCCATACGGTTTTATTAAGCCGTCTCATTTGCCAAGTTAAGCCTCCAGTCAGTGGAATTAAAGCTCTTAGCACTGGTACGCTGTTTTGTATGGAGGGCGAGATAGCAGCCCCCCCCACCCCCGGGGGCCTGAAGCGCACACTGTGGTGTGCGATGGGCCCGCTGGAAGCACACGATGCCCGTTTGGTTAAACATTTTGCGTTCTTTGACTGAGACGAGCTGCAGATGAACGTGGAACCGGTCTTGGATGGACGGAGATCTCTCCGTCATTAAACCGGTGACGCTCGGCCTGGCCGGCCCTTTGGTCTCCGGGCCACAAAAGAAAAAGATCTGCTGTCTGATTTCGAATTACACGGAGCGGGCGCAGGAAGCGCGGCCGGGGCTCGGCCTGTTAGCGATGTGGAGGATTTACTGTGCACCGGTTGGCACCGCCCGCGACAGTAATGACCTCGTGACTGGTCGAGGTCCGGCCGATGCAGCCGCGTGCAACTTGCAGACTCCAGAAAGAAAAACGTTCTCACAGCGTTGAAAGAAGACGGGAGAGAATACAGCACAGCAACAAAATTGCACTGAAACTCTTTTTCTCTACAGCAGTTACGCAACGGCACTCACTTACAGCGCCTGCAATAAAATAACTCTAATTGCCGCACAATATGTGTGATGTCTTCTGGCTCTCACTCAGGTTTAATATGGAGTAATGTTTGTCCTGGGATCATTTATACGTATTAGTGGGCCATCAGAGCTCGAGTTGCTGCACTGCTCAGTAACAGGAGCATAAACAGCCCCTTTCTGACTGGCCCGTCTCTGCTGATATAATTAATATTTCCAATTATTGATCTGAGGGAGTGCTGAGTGGTGGCTGTCCGGGGGCCCCTGGCTTCAACTAATAAATCTGTAGTGTCTACAGTGCAGGAGAGAGCAGTTGGGGGGGGGGGGGCGGGGGGAGGGAAAGCCGTGGTGTAATGATTTATAGTTATGAAGTGCTTCATTGCTATCGTAATAATTGTTCATTAACAATAAAAAATGTTGAAAAAAAAAAAAATTACAGATGAAGATCAAATTCAAACGACCGAATCAAGCTGGGTGAGGAACTTTTTCACGAGATTGTGAAGCTGGAAATGAAAACACATGTGTTGGCGTTATAGCATAGATTTGTAGGCAATGATGTCATTTGCTTTAAGCCCTGGGACGAGGGTCTCTGTGTCCTCTGGGTTTGGGTCGGTGGTCCGATTAGTTATCCGATCAAAGCAGATTTGAGTCATCGGATCTGCGCTCTCCTGGAGCTGCTCCCAACATCAACATCTACAGCATTTATGTCATTCTTAAGATACATAACGTGAAGGAAACAGCTACTAAAAAAATCACAAATATTTGCTAAAGAGTTTTCTTACGCGTTCAGCAAACTTTACATGCTAAAATGAAGACACGTATGCGTGCGGGCCCTCGATGCACTCGTGCTGCGGCCGCCCTGCCGTGTGCGGACGAATCGATGTGAGCGTGTGCACCCGAAAAAACACTCTGGCGGGAAAACGTCTGCGCCAGCGAGTTATAATTTACCCACGTGTGAAAATGTGCTGGCGGCAGCGGCGTGTTGGTCCAGATAAGAGGCATCAGTCAGTGCCGAGGAGATGGCAGCTACTATAAGCTCCGGGATTCCTATCAGAACTGACAGGATTTACAGGTCGGGGCGCTGACACGGACTGACAAGACACCTGCAGACCTCAGCCGGCCCGCTATCGCGCTCGCAGGTTCCACCGCATAACGCGGCGTCCATTTGGAACAGAAAATGCATTGTGGAAAAGAAACGGGCCGTGCCCGCGGTTTCAGAAGTGCAATTTGCTATCGTGGTTATTTTGTACAAGCAAGTGTTACTTTTTTTTTATTTTTTTTTCGTTTTGTACGGAGGCTGAATGGGCGCTTTCGGGACAGAACTGTCGAGATCCATCTGTTACATGGAAAGCTTCTTGTATTACAGCAGCGAGTCCACCAGCCTGGCAAACGTGCACAATCTGCAGCAACATCACCACCAGCATCTCTGATTAAGACCATTAGACCTTCTGTTGTCTGATGCCATCCAAGTTTCTGTTTGCCCCCCCCCTCGATGCCCTCCACCCCCTCCACCCCCTCCACCCCCCACCCTCTATATGCTGAAGTGGTCGGCCGGCTGTCCGACTGCTGCGGCCCTCATTACACAGACAGCAGAACTCAGCTCTCATCAAGATTTTATGACGGTGAATGAAAGAACCGCCTCCTCTGTGGGGGGGGGGGGCGCCGGAAAACAACTGAAGGCACCAGAGGAAGTTTGCTCACAAAACACACACCCGCCCTCGCGCCACTCCTGCCCCCCCCCCCACGCGATCATGTCTTCCTGTCTGGCGGAGTCCTGTGCGGTGGACTCAGGTGTGTGGGCGACGGGAACAGTGTGCGATCATGAAACGTGGGGGGGGGGGTGTAGATAGGGGGGGGATTGAGCTAAAACCTAAATCCTGTCCTACTGAGCCTGAAGCAGGGCGTCCTAGAGATAAAGAGAGAGGAGGGAGAGGGGAGGGAGGGGTGCAGAGAAGTGACAGAAACGGGGGGAGGAGGGGGGGGGGGGGGGGGGAACTAACGAAAAGATGCTCGGGAGATGACTTGAATTATGGGGATTTATTCATAAAGAGGAAAGGAAAAAAGGAGAGAGCGTCTCTCCTCCACTTCCTGACTCATGAGCCACACTCTGGTTATCGGGGGAGGGAGGGGGGTGATGGGGGAGGGGGGGCATCGCTCGCAGACATCTTTGGCACGGCTGCTTTTCAAGCCCAGAGAGCTATTGACATGGCGTGTTACTGTAATGCGTGAAGCGGTGGGAGACTCATTGTAAATCTGTGTCAACAAATGCTCCCTCTCCCTCTCCCTCTCTCTCTCCGCCTCCCTCCCTCCCCCCTCCCCCCCTTCTCTCTCTGACCTATCTAATGAATCTTATCGGCGCAGCACACTGGAGGCTTAAGCTTTTGGTGGGCTCACATCTCTTCCACGGACACAAACAGGCCTCACGCAGACACACACTCTCTCTCTCTCTCTCTCTCTCTCTCTCTCTCTCTCCCCCGTTTGATGTGGTCAATGCTCTTTGGTTCACTTTGAGGAACCGTCCTTAGAAAGATACGATGGCGGCGACGGGGCCCAACCCGGCGGCTTCAGAGGGGCGACACGGCGGCAGCGGCGGCGTCGAGGTGTCCGGGCAGGAAGCAGCGAGACGATGTGTTCCGTGATGGATAACTAAAAAAGGCTAAAAAGGTGCCCTCGTGCACCGACGCCGTGATATTCGCTTTGAGGATTACGTTCCGCCGGCGTGGCGTGCGGGGGGGGGCCTTCCCGAGGCACCGCCGCGGGCTCACTGGGAATGTAACTCTCAGAAACAACGGCGCACAAGACTCTCCATCCCGGCCGTGTCGACAAACAGTCACAAATCATGCAGATAATAATTCGGGAGTTTGACAATTTGTTTCCATGAAATACACGCGATCCACAGTAGAACTTCCCACAGGAACGACGCCTTTGTTTGTTCTAGATACGACTCAATGTTGTACGTTCACGCGTACTACGTTGGTACGCCGCAACTTACAGAAATCGATTCATATGGCGTCCGTTACATTTTCCACTTCCACCCGACCACACTCACACTTACACACACACACACACACACACACACACTGTTAGCTGCATGTTTCCTTGTGTGTTGAGCCCAGAATGCTCCTGCTGCTGTCACAGCAACTCCAGGATTGTGACAGATTACGGCCTGCCGCCCTGACCAATGGGAGCCAAGACGTGTTGGCTGCCCACTGACTCATAATTCTTGGCATACCTATGCCGAGTTGACGTTTCTTTAATGGTCCCCAGACCTCCAGCAGGCATCCTTGTCCTGAGCATTATGATTGCCTATTAGCAATTCACCAACACTTGCACTTTTCCTGCCCCCTCCCGCTCCCAGTGCCATCCCCGTCCCGCGGAGGGAGGGGGGGGGGGAGGAGGAGGACGCGGAGAAGAAAAAGCCAGAGGAGGATGGAGACGGATGGAAGGAGGGAGGGATGGCGGCGCGGCCAAGCATGCCGGCTTTGAGGAGAAGCTCGGGCCAGAAAATAGAGAGACAACCTCCCTCCCTCCCCCCCTCCATCCTCAATGTCTGTAAGGTAGATAACAGAGCCATGCATTCTTTAAATAATAATAATACTTTGTTGTCTCCCTTAAGTCTCCTGTGAGTGTTTATCTTCCATCCGCTGGAGGACCTTTCGTTCGTCTCCGTTCGTTCTCATTAGGCAGCCACATCTGCCGTGGCTGCAGATCAGCATCGCGCTCTGCTTGTTAATGACGGGACGCCGGACCGATTGTCATCCTTATAGGAAGCTCGTCCAAGCGGCGCCCGCTACATGTGTGTCCATCGCGAGCCCGGAGCCAGAGCTCACGGGATCGACGCGGGGCCAACCTGCTCCGTCCATCTGCTCCGAGCTTCACGCCCGCCACATCAACACCCCGCCCGCGCACACACACACACACACACACACACACACACACACACACACACACACACACACACACACACACTGCCACCTGCGACTTCTGCTGGTTCCACAACTATTGGCCGTAAAGCCACTTTGAGAAAAAAAAGACCTGCCCGTCTATGAGCGCGTACATCCTCTTCCCGAGCGCCCGACTCCTCATCACTTTAAACTTTGCCAAACAAAAAAACACACCCAAAAAAAAAAAAAAGCGCCCTCTCGCCGTGTCTAATTCAACCTTGAACTGCAGAGCGCCCGAGGGGCCCGACGAGCGGCACACCGGGCTCTCGCCCTTTCTCCCAAATCTGCAGCAAACACAGTCTGACAAAGTGAGAACAAGGAGCACCGGAGCGGAACACACATCGGAGGTGTCTCTTGCCAAACTGCGGCTCCTCGCCACCTCCCGGGGGCCACAGGCGGCCTTATTTCATCGGGGGGGGGGGGGGCGGCGTCGGTGGGGTTTCGGGCCGCTGCTGATGACATTTGGTTGAAATTCTCTGCAGGTACTACGGAAACTACTGCGCGTGGACGGCTTGGCGCTCCGGGATGCGTTTTACACTGCAGAGTGAACTATGGATCGGAACAGGAACTTGGAAGAATAGATATTCACGGTCCCTGGTTGCGACCTGCCAAGGCTTCCAGTGAAAGATGGGAGCCCATCATCAGGCTATGATGCCGGGGCGTGTCCTCCTCCTTGTTTACAGCAGCATCCTTGTCACCTCACCTGCCCTTGGCGCCTCCCACCATCCGGGGACGTTTGTACGCATGCATGTATTCATGAGTGGGCATTAAATTTAAAAGGATTTTTTTTTTTTTTACAGTCAACAGTCACTGATATACAGCCAATGCGGGCCGAGAGGAGGGAGGCAGTCAGGGAGGGAGGCATTGAGGGAGGGAGGGAGACACTGTGCACTCTGCATGAACTCCAGCTGAATCACACTGGGAAGCCTCCTACACTTCCTCCCCTCCTTGTCTTTTAAATAAACGTATTTGTATTAATTTATTCATTTTAATGACGTGCATCTGAGCCCATTCGTTCAACAATTAGGAATTAACGCCGCAGAAAAGAATCCTACTGAAATTGCATTTGGGATTTGAGATGCATTTCTCTCTTCTTCTCCCTCCTGTTGGGTGGAGGTGGGTGTTGTGTCTGTTGTTTTTCGTGGGGTCAGAGTTGTTTTCCTAATTTCTCCGGCTCTGAGGGCAGCCCAGGGAGCTCTAATGGCTTGTTCACACTCTGCTTTGCATTATTTCCTAACTGCGATTACCAAGGGGCACATGTCACAGAGAGAGAGGGAGAGAGAGGGAGAGAGGGGGAGAGAGAGACATCCTGAAGCACTTAAGGTAACCTACATGCACTCAAGCACGGACAGAAACGCTCATACGGAGACACTAAAGCACGAACTTAAAGCAGGCTCACACTCCGACACTCCACTGACGGGAGATGGGGGGCTCTTAGCACGATGGGGGCTGTGTGTGTGTGTGTGTGTGTAGGGGCTGGAGGGGGGGGGTCACATAGGGGGCGCTTTTATTTGCACTCGGACCGGGCCACCCGCCGAGCTCAGCCGATACAGTGTGCAGAACTGATTCCAGAGCAAAGGGGAGGGGAGGGGAAACAAAGAGAGACGAGTGCAGGCGAAAATGAAAAGGCCTAAAGAAACAGATTTTTTTTTTTTTTTTCGCCTCACAGTTCATCTTCATCTGGGTGTCCTGTCCCAGACCCCAGTTCATGAAATAAGTCCTGCTGAAAATCAATGGCAGTCCGAGGCGGGTAAAGGTCAGCCATTCAGCAGCGGCGGGGCTCGGTGGGCCAGTCGAGCCGGGGCTTGTACTGTGAAGCCTGGCTAAGTAGAATTAATGGGGGGGGGGGGGGATCGATTATTCCGCACACAACTTAAATTGAACTAAGCAGAGAATCATTTTAAGGCAGGAACTGTAGCGTGACACGGAATGAGATGCATTTGCCACACAGCCAGCACCAGAACTCATTTAACAAGCACCAAGTAAAGGCTGCAAAGAGAAAGATTTTGAGCGACGCTTTCTTCTCCAACGGTAACCTCCTCATGAAACCCTGAGCCCACCCGGGATTTTCTACATCCTTCACTCCCTTTCCTCTTTCCTCTTTCCTTTCTTCATTTCATTCACCTCCAGCACCTCGTTCTTCATGTATTTCTCTCTTGTTTAAAACGAAATCAATATGGAACCGGAGGAGACAAATCAACGTATGGTGGCACCGCGGGGGCAGGGGGGCGGCGGGGGGGGGATGGTAAGGGATGGGGGATGGGGGGGGGGGTCACATGTTCTTCCCTCGCTCGCTCCGTGGCGTTGGGGGGAGGGTCGGCGTAAGTGAATGGAGGGCAGGGCAGATGGGTGGAAGTAAAGATGTACGGTTTGACTTATGGAAGGATGAAATGACGAAGAGACCAAAGGGCTGGAGAGCGATGAAAGGGAGCCGGGGAGGGATGAAACAACGCTCCGACCGGGGGGAGAGGGGGAGGGAGGGAGGGGGGGCACATGGAAGGAGGGGATGAGAGAGGGGAGAGGAGTGGGCGGCAGTGGAATATTCCGGAGTGCAGAACGGGAGCCCTCATCTATAATGTACATCGTGGGTGCGCATAAAAGGAAGGGTGTCGCTGCCGCGGCCCGACAATCGCCCGCGGGTGGGGGGAGGTGGGGGGCAAATTCCGGCATTCTGCTCCCTTCGCACTGTTGATTCACATTCATATAGCCCTCTGTTCTATAGCATCGCTTCACGTTGTGTGAGTCAAAAAGGATTAAAAGACTCCGTGACTGTATGTAAACACATTTTATTCAAGATTATTCAAATACCTCCACGCCGAGAGGGAGAGCGAGAGAGACAGAGAGAGAGAGAGAGAGAGAGACATTTAACCCTGGCTCGCGCTCGGAGAAATTGGCTCTACGCAGCGAGAATAAAAAAAATAAAAAAACGCCGACTCAAATCAGAAAAGTTAAACACTTTAAAGTTTGTGAAACACAACGGACAATAAATGGTATACAGCACTTATGTATCCATCATAAGCCCTCGCCTCTCCCCCTGGCCCTGCATTTCTTTTCTAAACAACTTGGACAGCCGACATTACCATCGTGTGGGAATCGGGGGGGGGAGAATGAAATAAATAAGCATGACAAGTGGCCACTTAGCCACAGCCTCCCTCATCGAAACCTGATGAGGGCCCTGTCTCGGCTAACTTCAACAAACGCTAAGTGACATGCGTAAGTGGGTTCAGGTTGCGCATCCGGGGTAATTCAGTAAAAATACAAATGAGGCTGGCTGGGAAAACAGATCACTATGCACTCATTCAAAATAGAAGGAGAGAGAGAGAGAGAGAGAGACTTTCATTTCTTTCCTCCGTCCTTCAGAGGATTCTCTTGGCCTCGGATTGACCGTCTGGTGTGCAGACACACACACACACACACACACGCAGACACACACACACACCACATAGACCCCGGTGATTTCCCTCATTGGGAATCGATAACAAATAACCTCACTTTTCACGGGGCCATTATGGAACGGCGGCCTCCCCGTGCCCGGGCCGTCTTTATCTGCCCGCCGGTGTCGCCGCCTGACCTTCAGCTCTCCGCTCTCCTCCCTCCCTCTCAGGTGGATTTCCAGCCGGGGGGCTCGGCCCTGGCTCTTTTTGGAAAGGTTCAAATTGAGCCCGGTGGGAACGAGGAGCAGGGAGCCGCCGTCTCCCATGACAGATCAATGGTAGGTCTCACCACAGGGCCGGTGGGGGGGGGGGGGGGGGGGGGGCTATAGCCTTGCGCAACCTGCTAATAGAATCCCAATGTCACCGCTGACATCACCGGTGGTGCTGGCGGTCGACGTGGTAGCACCGTAGGACGGCCACGGTCTTCCTTCTTTGGCGTGTATGCAAATGTGAAAAATAGTAGTTCTGAGGATGTTTAAGTGCAGAATATTAATGAGATGATGCTGTGAAAACTTCTTTCAGCTTACTTACCCCCCCCCTCTAAACTCTTTGGTCTCTTGCAGCATCTCTCTTCAACTAAATCCAGGTGCTTGCCTTCTCCCCTTTTGCATTTTTCAAATTATCTTCTTCTACACTCCACGGTGGCAGTTTTAGGCCTTCATTAACTTCGGAGACATCCTGCCGCAGAGCGGAGCGCTGAAACCCGTGATTCATAGCACAAATCATTTCATATGTTCCACTTGAAGGGGGGAACGGGGGGAGAGGGGGGGGGGGCTGCAGAGGCTGTTAAGCCACTATAAACACCTTTACGCACGCACACACGCAGATGTATGAGTGAGCGATGAGTGCAGAAGAAATCTCGGTCACCGGAGGAAACATGTCTCGGAGAGTCTTAAGAGCTCCTGATGAAGATGAAGAGAGGATTTAGACCTTTGCATATTTTACTCCCACTTTCTCCCTCTCGCCGCTGCGCTGTGCGCGTCGCACGTAGCCGCCGCACACGCGGCGTGTTGCACTTGCAGACTCTTTGCTCCCTTCGCTGGATCGTTCTCCGCAAACGACCCACAGGTTTCGAGAGAAGCGGGCTGAGAGCTCAATCTGGCATCTGCTGTCCCCGTCATGGCCGAAAATGTGACGGGCATTTCTGACATGTACAACCGCCAACTGGGGGGCGGGGCTGCGTGAGATGAGAAGCACACACCGTAAACAGTTAACGCAAGGTCCATTTGCTCTCCTTTAATTACCCATTGACCCCTCTGAGCCTCCTTCCTCCAGTCGGTGGGAGTCGTGACATTTGCCAGTCACATAGCATGTCGCCCCCCCTCCCGCCCCTCCGCCCCAGGGCAGTTCGGAGATCTCCAGCAAACATCTACATTACGTTAATTAATTAGCAGGAAATTAGAGTGCCATCTTTACGAGTGGCTGCGTTCATTACTCTCTGCCGCTGCCATGACTTGTGCAGTGTGGTACAGCGTTCGCTCACAACGTAAGCGATTGTGCGGCGTCGCTGCCCCTCAGGACAACGACAGATGGGCAGTGACGACGTTCTGAAATGGCAAAGCTGAAACAAAGGAAAGACACCGATTGGAGCGCGATACGGCGGTGTCAGTCGGACGCGGTAGACCTCGTTTAGGAAAGTTCTCCCGTAACTAATTTGAGTGGGACGAGTAGGAATGTAGCCACAGTGTAGCTTGTTGACCAATACTCGATCCAGACATATGCTCGTATTACACCTCGTGAATTCAGTTACTTTAAGAAACCACTTTGAGGGATTCCTGTCAACCACCTTATTGTCGCTGAAAAACAATCATCTGATATGCCAATAGATCAGTGCGCACTTTCCCCCGGTCCCAAAATAACCACATCCCAATGTACACAACGAAGGGGAATTACACTTCCAATGGTTTGGGAAGCGTATCGTGATTGCATGCAGGCATGCTCCCATTTAGCTGCTCGGCTGTCAATTTGCACGATAGAAATAATGAAAAAGGTTTTGTTCCACTAACGAGCAGAAACATACAAATCACCATCATATAGGGACGGCAAATCCAGATTAATTTCAGTCCTCAATGATGTTACATATTTCAAATGTAAACCCATATGTGTACGGTCACACACACACACACACACACAAACAGAGGAGATGCGTGTGCTTCCGCCTGCATTAATTCTGTTAATGATCACAGAGGGTCAGCCTGCCTGCGATCCCTGTCCTGCCATTAAACAAATAAAAGCAACACTGATTACCAGGATGTTCACTGGATGCATCAATCTTGAGTAATTAGAAAGCCGTCTTTTGACTCTCTCCCCTTTTCTTTTCATCGTTTCTTTCCCCCGCGCTCCCCTCTTTGCTTTCACCCAAAGTCAGGCGACGGCGGCAGGCTGCTTTTAATGAACTGATAAGGGTGCGCGCTTGGCTAACCAAGAGCAAGACAGGAAAGAGACAAATAAGTAAGAGAGGCTGCTTTAGCGGCTAAATAAAGGCGGCACAAGCGGTAGCTCGGCTGCCTTCCTCGATGAGGGTTCATCGCTCTCTTTCCTAGAATAGAGGGAAATAATAACTCTGTGTGTGTGTGTGTGTGTGTGTGTGTGTGTGTGTGTGTGCTGCCGCCTGGAAAAGGACACAGCTGTCACATTAAGATCATGCTGGCCTGTAGCATTAATCTGTCTTGTAAAACCTTGAGACCTAAAGTACCGTGGTACTTAGGGCTACAGTGTGTGTGTGTCGGAAAGAGTGAGATGAAGATGCCAGAGTAGTTGGGCATATGGCTCAGGATTCAAATCCAGATGCTCACTCAAACCAATAGAGTGAGAACGTAACACGAGAAGAGACCCTGACCGAGGCGGCCCAGGAAACTGTGAGGACGGAATTAAGATGGGAAACCGGGGGTTTCAATAAGAGAAGATAATAGAAAGTAAAATTTGAAAAAAATGTAAAGAATTTAGCATCCATAAATACATTTGTGATGATGACCCGCGTTGTTTGTGCGGCGCCGCTGTTATTTCCTGGGCTATGCTAACCTGACTGTGTGGTTTCCTGCGCTATGTAAACCTGTCTGCTTTGTTTCCTGCGCTATGCTAACCTGTCTGTCTTGTTTCCTGCACTATGCTAACCTGACTGTGTTCTTTCCTGCGCTATGCTAACCTGACTGCGTTGTTTCCAGCGCTATGCTAACCTATCTGTAGTGTTTTCTGCGCTATGCTAACCTGACTGTGTTGTTTCCTGAGCTATGCTAACCTGACTATGTTGTTTCCTGCACTATGCTAAGTTGACTGTGTTGTTTCCTGAACTATGTTAACCTGACGGTGTTATTTCCTGCACTATGCTAACCTAACTGTGTGGTTTCCTGCGCTATGCTAACCTGTCTGTCTTGTTTCCTGCACTATGCTAACCTGACTGTGTTGTTTCCTGCGCTATGCTAACCTGACGGTGTTATTTCCTGCACTATGCTAACCTAACTGTGTGGTTTCCTGCGCTATGCTAACCTGTCTGTCTTGTTTCCTGCACTATGCTAACCTGACTGTGTTGTTTCCAGCGCTATGCTAACTTGACTGTGTTGTTTCCTGCGCTATGCTAACCTGACGGTATTGTTTCCAGCGCTATGCTAACCTGACTGTGATGTTTCCTGTACTTTGCTAACCTGACTGTGTTGTTTCCAGCGCTATGCTAACCTGACTGTGTTGTTTGCTGCGCTATGCTAACCTGACGGTATTGTTTCCAGCGCTATGCTAACCTGACTGTGTTGTTTCCTGCGCTATGCTGAGCAATGCTGCGCTAAGCCGCCTGTGTCTTTTCTCTGCTGTGCTTTCCATGGGTGGTGACAGGCTCAGCCACTGACGGGCCCCTTTAAATTCACCACTGCCAATTAGAGTCACTCCAGACCTGGTGGTGGGCGCGTGGAGGAGGCGAAGGAGGAGGGGGAAGTTAGAAAAACTGCTGGGACGATGCTTGCAGGCCTGACAGGCCCGATGTGGAGATGGAAATGCGGTAATTTGGAGTAATTCGGCAACTCGCCGGCGCTTGCCTTGCCTGCCTGTCTGTCTGCCCGCTGAAATAAATGGGGTCAGCGGCGTGTGATCGGCAACTTTCATTTATATGTAAATGACCCCGTCGCTGCCGCAGCAGCTGCCGTGGGAGCTGCTAAGTCTGTACACACACCGAGATGCCGGGCCGGAGAGAGAAAGCCGAGCAGCCTTTGCGTCTCTGCCGCTGCCTTCCTTTGGCTCCGAGCGGCCTTCTTCTCTCCCTCTCGGTCTTTGTTTGTCGCTTTTCTTCCCGGGCCTCTCTGTACAATTTGGAATCGCAACAATCCACACACATGAGAAAACCTCGCAACTTTTTTCCGTCTTTCACGATGTTGCCGCATTGAAGGGATGGTTTTTAAAAATTATTTTACAGTGTGGTGTCAGTTTGAGGGCTTTATCAGGAGTTTTTCAGAAAGTAATTTTCAAATTGCCTCTTCTCTGCTGCCAGTGCGGAGAAGTGTGGAGCAACATCCAACATTATTCATTATTATTGATGCATTTTTATTCATTTATTTTAATTAATCCTTTCCCTTAAAATGTAATTTACAGGAGCCCGAGGTGACAAAACCCAAATATTTGCTAGTTCCAATGCCGACGGGGAAATGAGACACGTCCCTCACATTTGCGAAAGTAGCAGAGAATAATATTTTTGCCTAATAATTAAACAATAAATACGATATTAAAGCCGCTGGGAATTCATTTTGTGTCAATCATCTGACTTGATTATTCAACTAATTGTTTTGTCAAAAGGCGCGCCTTTTTACTGAGGTTTGCTGTGGCGTGTAGAAGCGTAGAGGAGTGGCGCAGACAGCAACAGGGAAAACGGAGCAGCAGATCAGATCGGTGTACTGCAGGGCCTAAAGGTGTGTTCGCTTCATTACCCAGGTAGCCATTGTGCTGATGCAGAACCGGGGTCCTGTAAATTCCTGCCTGCTTCTGACACCGTAGATAATTACACTTCCATAAATAATGGAGTGTGCCTTGCTTGCCACTTCCTACAGAGCTCTCCTAATGAGATTAATACACAGGGAGCAGCTGAAAACACTTGCCAGGTAAATCTGGAATCTTTTTTCCGTGGCTTCCACACGACGTCAGAGTCGGACATTCGCTCACATCCGAACACAAGGTGTTCTAAGATTTTGCCAAATGGGGAAATCTCACAGGGTCATTATTTAACACACACAACCGGGCTTCTCTTGAGATTGTGCTCCTGGTGGAGATTTACAAAAAGGAGAGAAATAGCTGCAGCCCTCGTCGGTTAGATTCAAGCTAACGTTAGCTACAGTAATATGGAGTAACGTGTTTTTGGCGAAGACGACCCAGAGAGTCACGTCTTTGTTTGTGAAAGTCGTTGATCATAGGCTTTATTGCCCCGTGCTGCTTTTCATGGCGGACACATTTGTCCCGTATTTTCCTCCACAACTTTGTTCACCTCTCGACCGGCAAAACCGACGTTTGTGGAGATCTCCCTCCATGAATCGGAGGCCAGCCGCGACAAAAGCTCTTCAATCTCTCGTAAACGTCCTTTGTTTTAATTAATGGCGGTATTGTGATATGAAAACGGAAATGTGAGACTCCGTAAAGGACGTAGTTAGCGGACCAATCGCAGCCTTGCGGGCTGCAGGAGGCTTCCGTCGCTTTTGACGCAAGCCTAGAAAAATGGGTCGGCGCACGCAAGGAGGTGTGAAAAGACACGCAAGGGACACGCAAGGGACACGCAAGGGGGTCTTGTGTCCCTCTGAAAACGGAGAAGCATAAACTAGGCTTTACGGTACATTTCAGATTGTTTTTCAGAATGAGAAAATGGCTTAAAACAGCTTAGACTGAGCTTTATAACCAGCTGAGATCATAACGGTACCAAAAAAAAGTTCCGACGATTGTGAAATTGATTGAAAAGTAGTTCGGTGTAAAGCCGACATTGATTAAAAGGAAAACCACCTCCAAATTTATTTTTTTAACAATACTATCCACAGCTACTTGTAGTGTCAATTACTCCGAAATGCAATACATTTTACCACTAATTGGACTCTGTGATAACATCACACAGATGACTAACAATTCACACCTGTTCCTCACATTAAAAGGTTGAACAAATTAACCTCGCGTTTGGAGTGAAGTCGAAGCATCTAATAATAAGATCAAAGTTAGGAATGTACTGACATTAGATTAATCAGGTAAAGGTTTTGATCATTTTTCAATGGAGACATCACAAGTACGTTTTAAAGAGAGACCACTCTTCTTTCTTTGTTTGGCGGTCGCTTTCCCCTCTTATTCTCAAGAGATAATTGGCCAAATGTTGACAGCGTGGAGTCGGGCGAAGACTTTCCTTTCAGTGCAGTACAACGGTGTTTCATGGGAGAAAAGTTTTCAGCTTTCAGAAACATCAATTGGTGTTCTGCAGGTTTTGGTGTCAGTCCCTCAGAATAAAGAGACAAAGGATTCTTCAAAGTTCCTTTGTGCAAATAGGGAGAAATAATACGGAGAGAAACCTATTTCCCAAACAGAGACACACCGAGTATCTTTCTCAACTACGTTGCAATGCAGTATTTTATGAATGGGACTGTTGCCTTTTTTCAACTGGCAGTGACAAATGGGGCGTGAAGCCTTTTTTTCACTTCAAACAAAAGGAGCCATATTTGTTTGTTTGTCCCCTCAAACAAACCCCAGTAAATTCGTGATGAACTTTTAATCGACAGTCCTCAAGATGTTGAAGTGAGCTTTTACGTCTATTTGCTGATTTTTTTTTATTTTGTAAAGCTTCATGTTTATTTGTGATAACTAATTCATGTAAGCGATTCCTTTGATGATATGTTGATTTAATCATCAAAATCTTTAAATTATCTTTTATCTAGAATGTGTCTTCTATCCATGTCTGGTGCTGACAGCTGAAATATGTGGCGAGATCTCATTTGGCTCTCCGGACTGAACGTTTTTTTTTAAGTTGAGTGAATAATTAATGTGTTGGAATAGTTGCATGTGCTATATATTTATACATGGAGTGTGGTAAGGAGGTCATTTGTAATTTGTTGTGAAAAAGAAAAACATTTTATTAAACCTGTTTCTCTTTTGAGTGAGAGATGTGAGACATGTCCTGCAGTCTGGCCCAGAATTTGCTCAAAATGAGATGATAATCCCGTAGAAGATGATCCAAAGATTCAAAAACTTTGTCTGTGCCGGATTTGATAGTAAGCCTGCATTTGGGTCATCACTAAGGACTAAAAGAGTTGTATTGTTAATTTTGGGAGAAGTGCATCTTGGGAGAATGTGCTATTTTTTTAGTGAGCAACACAGAAATTGCATTTGCATTTCTGCAGCAAGAGAATGTTATGGACACACACACACACACACACACACACACACACACACACAGCACAACATTACCATTCTCCTAGTTTCCTCTCTTTAATATTCACTCTCCAATTCATTTCCAACTGCCAAGGCAATACAATTACATCACACTGAAACAGTGGCTAATACATTTGATTTGGACAAACACACACAAAGACAATCAGAGAGAGAGAAACCAATCCAAAGTTGTTTGCATTCAAAATGCGCAGTTTTGTGGCCGTTTTCCTGCAAACAAATGCACACTGCCGTGGTTCATTGTCAATCACCAACTGAACCCAATAAACATTTAAGTTTATGTGCCCACATGCTAATGAGGGAGTTATCGTTAAATTCTCACCGTAAACGGGTCGACCTTAAAGCGCATTTCAGTTCATATCCCAGGAAATGGTCCTGATGAAAACAACGCACCCCTTAACAAACTGACCTTCTATTTCTAAGTGGCCCTCTTGTGATACAGATCGACAGACATTGTTCATATTTGAATGTCTGAAACCGGAAAAAAAGTTATGATAAAATTGAGAATTTAACGGGAAAGTTTGGGTTTTAAAAGACATCCCATGGGACCCGGGCCAAAGTGGCTTGAAGGCAGCTAAAGTCTGTATGTACAGTCCCATGTATGTACAGTTCCATGTATGTACAGCGGGAACCTTCAAAGAAATCCACTCTCATCAGGCGATGCTGTTGATGCACGGATGGTCTTTTGCTCTATCTTGCTGGTTTGTTGTTGCATACACGCACAGGAGGATAGAGACTGAGTGGGGAGGGTGTGTGTAATTGTATGTGTGTGTGTGTGTGTGTGTGACGCGGCATTGGTCTCCCTTTAAACCAGAAGCCACAGCTCCCCAGTATCCCATCACTGGCCTCGGTAATATTGAGGGAGGAAATGGTTCCACTGATTGTCTGAACATTCAACCACAGCGTCTGGCTGCGGAGGGGAAATAGAGACAGCGCCTAATTAAAATTTCAGGGGGGTACCTTCTGAGTGTCTGATGCCCCCCTCCGCCCCCCCTCGTCTCTCTGTCTGGATTGATCACCTTGATTCCTTCATTTATTAACCTTGACAGAAACAAATCTGCATCCCGACTCCACAGAGCGCGGATAACGGGACGGGCATACAAACATACATGTGCACGCTCCCTCGTGGGTCGACACAAAGAAGGCAATCGACAAACCGGCACCACCGACGCACACGCCGTACCCACGTGAGCCCACCTGCGTGCACAGACACACACACACACACACACACCCCGTAGGCCCGAGACGAGGCCGTTCTTTAATGAGCGGCTTAATGGGCAAAGAAGGCTACAACAAAGCCGACCGGGAGGACTGTTTGTAGTGAAGTGATCAAATGCGTTTGCCGATGATATCCTTAGCGTGAGCGCTTCAAATGATGAATATGAAATCAGCATCATTTACGCCTAAATTAAAGCGTCGTTCTGCCGCCTATGTGGCTCCCAGCGACAGGCGGGATCAAGTAGGGGAAGTCATTCTTCGTTTAGCCGTCGTTGAAATGCAGTGTGCAAAATATTTGACCTCGCCCGCGTTTTTCACAATTGTGTGGCGAGCGGTACAAAGTGTGCGTCCATGTGTCCCTGTTGGCGCGTGGATGCGATGTTCCCCAAGGGGCCGCTAGAATCGAGGGCCGCGTCACGGCGTGGGCCGGCCGGCCGGCGACCTTGCTTCGCCTGCGTGCGCTCCACGCCTGCTTAATGAAGACTTCAGGGGCGGCCAAACAAATCCTAATAAACGGCCGTGCCGTGACTGAAGAGAGCGTGTTTTACCACACATGCGCACGCACAAACACGGGAAACGCGTACTTGTCGCACACACAGCACTCGCACATAAAACACACACACACACACAGGCACACAGGCTCATTGCGTTCTTTCTCATCAACTGGTGAGCGAGAGTGGATGTGACGGTGTGTCCTGCCAACGCCTCCTGTCCCGGAGCGGCGTCTCTCTCACAAAACACGCTGCTTTAATAAAACCGTCACGATCAATATCTGATATCCCAAGTGACAACTTAAAAAACACACACACACACACACACACACACACACACACACCGGAGAAGCTCCCGTCCCATGAGAGGAAGTAGAAGAGATCTACAGTGAGACGGACAATGAGAGATGCACCGTAGAGGGAGAGCTAAGTGTTAGTTAGTGTGGACCTGCATGTTTGTTGGATTCTGCAGATTGTCCGAGAACGTGTGTGTTTGTTTGTGTGTGTGTGTGTGTGTGTGTGTGACGTCTGAGCCTTAACGCTGTTTTCCAATGTTAGGTGTCTTTCTTCTCCACTTAAAGGGGAGCGACATACAATAGTCCCCACAGGTCAAAGAGGGTAACAAACACCAAATAAAGGCCGGAGGATCAGCAAAATAAAGCCCGCTGCTTCTCGACATCCGGTGATTCAGATGTGCTTCTTTTTGTCTCGCACCCCCCCTCCCCCCCCCCACCCCCATGTCCTCCTCGCCTCCCCATTCACCGGTGCTACGTGTCCTTCCGTGGCAATTAGGTGGGAGCCACGGCGAGGTGGAGGCCCGGGTGCCATTGGCCGCTGTAAAAAGATCCTCGTCTCTGGAGTTTTAAATGATTCAAACGTTTGCCCTTCGCTGCTCTCGTGGTGGGCAGAAGATGCTCCTCGTCTCCCCCTCCCGCCCCCACTCTGTGGAGCCCGCCGTCTCAAACGAGGGGGAATTTACTTCTTTAATTGCACTTTTTTTTTTTCTCTCCCTAGGCCTCGTTCCCTGCATTTTGTTTCCCGGAAATTTACAAAGGAGCCTCTGATTAATCGTCACAAGTTTCGTTTTTACGACCCTGAGCAGTAAAAACTCAGACTCAAGCGGCTCAGGCGACGGGGCTCGAGAGTGTTCTATAATACGCTGCATATATTTTTGCCCAAAAAAAATAGATTGAACTTCACCAAGCTGCCCGCCCGGCCGCTGCGTGTCGGAGCGCCGCGCGTTGCTGGTAGTTCCGTCCGCCGAATGGAAACAAGAAAGATCAGCGTACGGCGCCACGGCGAGGTCCGCTCGCACGCATTTGCTCCTACGACAATAAGCAAACGCCGACCAGGAGACCAGCAAAATACAGCGAGACCACAGCCTAATAAACCCTGAAATAATAACAACCCACGTCTCGAACCCAGAGCCTGGAATGGAGGGCGAGAGCGATGCGTTCGGATGTAATTGGCGTCCGTCGTTGCCAGGCGCACGCGTTCGGCCGACAGAGCTCCAGAGAGGGAAGCAGCTCATTCCCCACAACTATGCAGCGGAGGTGAGCAGATGAGGTGGAGGCCGGAGGTGCAAGGGGGAGGTGGAGGGTGGGAGGGGGCGGGGGGGGGGGGGGAACAGCAACGCAACAACACTCCCGAGCCCTAATGACTGACAGGCCGACAGCAGATGAGCTTGCAGTAAATGCCTTATTACCTAAACCCGAGGCCGCGCAGAGCTGAGCTGAGCCGGGCCGAGGCGAGCTGAGCCGGGCCCCGCTTGTCTCTCCCTAAGCCGGGTTGGGGCCTCGGCGCGGGGCTAAAAAGAGGGTGGAGGAGGGATGCTCGGCGATCCCCCCCCCCGGCTCCCGCATTACGGATGCAGAGCGGTTCGACTCGCATCACCTGTGAGCTTCCTGTATCTGCCATAATCTCTTCGTAGATATTCCGCACGCCCGATAATGAGCGCGTTATTACTGCCACGACCGAGACAGGGGGAGGGAGGAGGGGGGAGGAGGGGCGGGGGGTGGTGGTGGGAGGGGAATACAGATAGAGACAGAAAGTCCACACGGGTTTAAATAGGCAGGAGGGACAAGGATGCATCACTATTCCGTTTGGATGTTCACATCAGCCGTGTTTACGCTGTATGACCCCGGTGGAAAATCAAATAACTTTGACAGCCCCCCCCTCGGGGGGGGGGGGGGTTCGGCCAAACAAACACATAAATAAGTGCATGTGTAAATACGGCATCAGACATGGCAGAGACGGCACCTGGAGCTCCGGGAGACGAGTCATCCCCTCGGCTCTCTCCCCCGCTGTCCGCATTGATTGATGCGAGGCAGCAGGATCAAAGGCCGCTGAACGGTAGCACTCGGGGAGATGGGGAGATGGGGAGGGAGGAGAATGGGGGGGGGAGGGGGAGGGGGGGGCACAGGTAGAGGAGTTCAGGGCCCTGCTGTCCGTCAGCCAGCTCCGAGAAATGACCCTTTAACTACAGGGCTAAGTCAGACATTAAGGCCCCATGAGTCAAAGAGGATTCACTCATCTCACCCCGCCGCCTCCCCCCGCCGCCTCGCTTCTCTCTCTCTCTTCCCCCCTGCCTCTCCATCCTTTATCTGTTCCCCTCTACGTCCCCACCCTGAAGAGGAGGAGCGGGGGCCGAGCGCCATTAATCTCCTATCTAATAACACTGGTAATGTTACACATTATTGGAAGGGAGATGGGCAAAATGAACCAATAAGTTATCCGATATGGGTCTCCCCTCTCCAATCCCAAGGACATTTAGGCAAAAAGAAGGGACGGCGATGCGGTGGCCGGCGAGAGACGGAGAGGGAAGGGAAATTAGTAATGAAAAAGGGTGGGCATGGTGAAATATTTCCTGCTATCGACCTCCTGGCCGGGGACATGCATAGATTTCTGTATGTGGAAGATAAGTGTCTTTGATAAAGTAGGTTAGCATTGATTAATCCATGAAATCTCGGGGCTGTGGACTTGAAGTTAATGAGTAAGGTTTTCTATTTTCTCGGCAATCTCCCGCGACATACGTTTTCAGCACAGCCGGGGGACCCCGTGGCCGCAACACGCCCCCCCCCCCCCCCCCCCCCACCACCACCACCACCCCACCCACGCCTCCCACACACACACACACCCTTCCTCCTTCTCGATGTCTGTTATTTTGGGGCGAAGATGGACAATCAATGAAGTTGACATTTGTTACTGTGAAGGATTCACAATGCAATCACGGGCCTATAGGTGCATCTAAGGGGGGGGGGGGGGGGGCGTGTGTGTGTGGGGGGGAAAGGTCACGGCTAATCTAAAAGCAAACAAGAGTTATTTATCCATAGACACCAGAATAAAAAGAAGATGAGAGACACAATCTATACATACAGCCCCTGGGGGGTACAGCGGCATCGCAAATGCACACACACGCAGACACACAACATCCTATCTCCTGCAAAGTAATTTCCCCCTCCTATTCCCATTGATAATAAACAGTGTGCATTAAGGGACCGGGGCCGAGTTTTGAAGCGGCTTACAGGGATGAGCAAATCTGAATACGCCATTAAACACTCACCCTTCTGTGAGGTTGGGCCCCCCCCCCCCCCCCCCCCATTTAAAAAGTCCATCCGCATGCCACATTTAATACAGTGCGACAGTCTTTTTTTTTTGGTGTTGCTTTTTTCTCGCATGCGACCGTAGTGAAGCAAAGCAAAGCAAACAGCGCGCCGGCTGTACACATCAGTCGCATTTAGAACAACCTTGAAACAAGCGGCGCCGCGGACGCATCCTCGGGGCTCAGTGCGCCGGGAGGGGGGGGAGGAAAGGGAGACAGACAGGCGGGCATTGCAGGCAGTCAAACAGGCCGCTTCCTACCTCTTGCCCCTCGTCGTACTGACGACACCTCGGTTGCCCACACTCGTTCACATTCTCGTCTCTCCCTCCTCTCACTCACATTAATCAATTTCTCCCCGTCCCGCTCTCCGCTGTAAATCATGCCTCTCTTCCTAAACCTCAGCAGCAGCTGTGCGGAGGAGGTAGAGTGGATGTCAAAATATTTGGCAGCCATCTCTAGTGCCAGTGTAGCATTTTAACCTCCGTGGTTATTACACATGCACCGGTTTGTCTGACATCCCCCCAGGCATTAGCCTTGAAATCTCCCTCTCTCTCCCTCTGTCTCTGTCTCTCGCTCCATTCATCACATCATTATCCTTACAGCAAGGATACACAAACAAAAAGCTCAGCGCTCTGTGAATGGCTGAAGCTTCGCGGCGAAACGCAAGCGCGCCCCTAATCCAGCGGAGTGAGAACCGGACCCTAATCCAGCGGAGTGAGAACCGGATCCTAATCCAGCGGAGTGAGAAGCGGACCCTAATCCAGCGGAGTGAGAACCGGACCCCTAATCCAGCGGAGTGAGAACCGGACCCTAATCCAGCGGAGTAAGAACCGGACCCTAATCCAGCGGAGTGAGAACCGGATCCTAATCCAGCGGAGTGAGAACCGGACCCCAATCCAGCGGAGTGAGAACCGGACCCTAATCCAGCGGAGTAAGAACCGGACCCTAATCCAGCGGAGTGAGAACCGGACCCTAATCCAGCGGAGTAAGAACCGGACCCTAATCCAGCGGAGTGAGAACCGGACCCTAATCCAGCGGAGTGAGAACCGGACCCCAATCCAGCGGAGTGAGAACCGGACCCTAATCCAGCGGAGTAAGAACCGGACCCTAATCCAGCGGAGTGAGAACCGGATCCTAATCCAGCGGAGTGAGAACCGGACCCCAATCCAGCGGAGTGAGAACCGGACCCTAATCCAGCGGAGTAAGAACCGGACCCTAATCCAGCGGAGTGAGAACCGGACCCTAATCCAGCGGAGTAAGAACCGGACCCTAATCCAGCGGAGTGAGAACCGGACCCTAATCCAGCGGAGTGAGAACCGGACCCCAATCCAGCGGAGTGAGAACCGGACCCTAATCCAGCGGAGTAAGAACCGGACCCTAATCCAGCGGAGTAAGAACCGGATCCTAATCCAGCGGAGTGAGAACCGGAGTGAGGCCGAGGGCCCACATCCTTCTGCTCACGGCAACACCGGGGCGAGGTGGGGGGGGGCAACCGGTACACATGCACCCCCCTTCCCAAGCTTGTGCACTGCGCAAACACACACAATGTGTCGCTTTCTCACACACACAGACATTTTCAGGAGCTAATTATCTCATTTGTTCCTTCAGCATCTGCATGGCGAAGGTGGGAATCGTGGAAGCCCCCCCGTCTCCCTCCCCCGTCTCCGCCATGCAAGCACACAAACTCCTTTTCAGCTTCCGTGCTTATATTTAATTTATTCTTTTGCAAAGGCGGTGTTCCAGGAAGAGAAGAGAACCCCACAGGGCTCCACGACTGCCCTCGTAAATCAGACGTTACGGAAAGATCTAGTGGCGTTGCTCGGACCTGACGTATACGCCGCTGTAGTGTGCTGACAGTTGCATGTGGTGTGTGAATGCGTGACACGCCAACACACACACAGGAATTTGTACACAACCACAGCCAGCGTGCCTAACGCGGTGCATAACCTGGAGCTTAAATGTGGCTGACAGCTGCCTTGCTCAGCAGTACAATGGTTGTGAATGACTTCATCTA
Source organism: Gasterosteus aculeatus (assembly GCF_964276395.1). Lineage (NCBI taxonomy): Eukaryota > Metazoa > Chordata > Actinopteri > Perciformes > Gasterosteidae > Gasterosteus > Gasterosteus aculeatus. The sequence goes on along the minus strand of NC_135695.1, from coordinate 19,527,458 downwards.
TTTTAACAGTACAAAAAGCCATAATCGCACAAACACATGCACTACAGCACGAGGGTGCAATCTGAAACACGTGGGATTTCTGAAGCTCTGCTTCATGTCTCCCAGTGTCAGTTGACAATAATAACGAATTAAATGCGTCTCTTAATTAAATAGTTGTTTTGTCACGAGGTCCCACGTGCACGCACACACACACACGCACACGGCTTCTGCAAAGACGTGTGCGAATCAGATCGCGAGAGTGTTGTTACGGCCGTGAGTCAGTGATGGCACTTTTGTGGTTAAGAAACAAACATATCTCCTCTTTTCTGCCCCATCGAAAGCAGTTCTCCTCTCCTGTGCCCCATTACCGCCGATCCTCCTCCTTTTCTTCTGTGTGCCATCAAAGATATTTCCCCGCGGTGCGTAATAGACTAACTAACCATAAAAATAAGAATGCTTGTTAGCGTACCTCTCGGTATACTGAGACCGCGGCACAACAACGGCAACGCTTGACAGCGGAGCAACAATATTTAGTGGGTTATGTAGCAGAACTCTTGATGTAAAGCCAGTATAAGGGCCGTGTGGCGGATTGAAGGGGATTACGGGATGAGCTGAACTATTGAGTGAGATGTGGTTTAATGCAGTATTAAGGGTACGGACTCGTTTCTAATGGAAATCGGGATTCGCTAAACTTCCGGGGGAGGAGGGGGGGTTCTTTCTACTGGAGCCAGAGGCGTCGGTTCGCAAACCAGGACGGAAGCAGGAAAGGGTGCCGTCGCCGCTGACGACGAAGCGGAGGGGACGGAAACCCACGTACGCACACACAAACCGGTCTGACGGACGAACCGAGCGCATTACGTGGCGACCTGTAGGCTCACCACCCCGCACATAAATATTTATAGAGGAGCCGGGGAGGGGGGGCAAGGAGAGTCCCTCTGACCTTGAGGAGAACCAGAGCGCTGGATCCGGGACCCTGGAGGCAAGACACCTTCTTATTTCCTGCTGCAGGTGTCGTGTTGTGAAGTGCACAATATCAAAATAACAATAAAAGATGAAGACAAGTCGGAAGGGATACTATTGCAAAAGGGGTGAGAAAGCTACAGTGGAAGCGAGGCGGTTGGGGGGGGGGGGGGGTCCTGGATGATAATGAAGTATGAGTGCATGGCGTCGGTCTGAGAGACAGCGCTGGATGCAGAAAGAAGCTTACTCACACTGGTGGTGAATCATTGCGCCCGGCCTGATAAGCTGTGACTCACTGAGCGGGAGGTCGGGGGTGGGGTGGGGGGGCAGATGAGGAGGAGAGCGGACAGTGTGGGCGGAAAACCAGCAGAACGTGTACTTGTATATCCATCTCTGTGAGGACCAATTTGAGCTGCAGACCTTGGGAGTGTTTTCACAGGGAGGATATTCTGGGGAATTTCTCCTCCTTTCATTTACTTTTGGAGAGTGCGTTCTGTCTGTTGTCCTGCAGTTTGGACTTGGTCTTAAGGCTGAGGTGAGCACTGGGTTGAGGCAGATGGCCTCTGAGCTGTCACGGTTAGGCTAAGTCAGTGCCCTCACAAAGATACAAGTACAGGAACGAGTGTGTGTGTGTGTGTGCGCCCCCAAGTGTACACCACGTGCACTCAAAACCCCGTGCATTCTCACCGCTATGGCTGCACAAACATGGACCCATGTGAGCGCCCCGGCGCGTTGGTGTGTGTGCGTGTGTGTGTGTGTGTGTGTGTGTGCTGCAGTGGTGACAGTGAAGGTCAGTTGCGTGGGTGTGTCTCAAGCCTCCCAGCTGTGGCCCGGGGCTAAGGAGCCATCACTGTCACATCTCAGTCCCGCTGCTGTGTGCTGCTGGCCCCGGCAGCACTGACTCAACACACACACACACACACACACACACACACACACACACAGCCTGGCACATAGACTAACCTCAAGATACATACGCACAGGGAGAGTTACGCGTAAATACACAGCAAGATATCACATGAGCGGGTCGTATATTGTGCATGCTTTCTCCATAGGAAAGCCAGATTAGCCGCACACACACACACACACACACACACACACACACACACACACACCCTTTACATTGCTGCCATGGAAGGCATAAAGCATGTCCTCTGTGTAATATGTGAACCTGATGACCTTGTCCACACTCATTCAATCACTGGCGGAGGGAGCACAATTAATCCAGCAGGCTGCCCGGTGGTTCCTCTCAGCTCTGTGCTGCATTCAGCAAACGTGTTCAAAGAATCCTGCAAACAGAGCGAAGGCCGAGAGGTCGACGCAAGGCCTCAATCTCTAACTCCGTCTGAGGGTCCTTTCGTTTCGGTCTAGAATTGAAAAGTTTGGGACGAAACCCCAAAAAATCGAATTTTGGAATTGTAGGTCGTTGCAAAAAAAAAGAAATCGAGGAACCTTCAAATGACACGTCGTCACTGCGACGGCGTTTTAAAAAAAAGAGAAGGAGCCCTGTGTGACCTCGGGTGAGGGGGGGCTGGGGTGGGCGGAGGCTGCGGCACGCAGGCCTCTCTGTCTCAGTCAGCCGCACACCGGCCTCTTTATGGCCCGACGAACGGCACATAAAACGGGGGGAGCACATCGCGCAATTACAGCCTAATTAACTGGACGATATTTTATGTGGTCAGCGAGGCCTCGGACAGACTGCAGATCACATGCCAGGGTTTCAGAGGATGTGTCCTGCTGGACCGCTCTCTGCTACATTTACTGTCCCTGTGTGTGTGTGTGTGTGTGTGTTTGTCTACATGTGAGCTCGCTTAAATAAAAGAGGGCCCCTACTGTATGTCTTTGGAAAGGGGAGGCCATTTGTCTGAGTCATGGTTTATACCCCACACCGCTTCCCCGTCCCCCCCGCTCCACTCCCCCCCTCTCCTCCCTCCAACTCGGGCCCTCTCAGCCAGTAGCGGCAGCCGGTTTGCATTGGGATTTGAGGTGTAATTAAATTCAATAAATAGGCGAAGGTGAAGAAATAAATCAAGCGGAAACTGATAAACAACAGGAGATTAAATGCCACTGAGCCGCGCAAACAAATATTTCAATAGAATTTTCAACAGAGGGCACGCGGGAGGGGGGGGGGGGCGTTCGGGGGGTTGTGGGCGGGGCACGTCGCAAACCTCAAAAAACTTTTTGGGACTGAGCTCAGCCCACCAACGCCGCTGACAGCTGTTCTATGACGTGCAATAAGGGAATAAATAACCGTTTGAAGGACTCGGATTGCGGGCGGCGACAGGGCGGCGTTCGCTGACCTCCGTCACTCGCACACCTCATCGTCCTCCCGCGTAAGCGCCGGCCCGCCACCTCTTTATCAATGACTATTGAAGTAGCAATTAATGCTGCATAATACATGAACTACAGCGCTGTAAATCTGAATAAAGTCTGATTGGGTGCTAAAGAGGAGAGGGCGAAATACTGCTGGTGCATATTAATGCTGCCATTTTAGCGAGGCGAGGCAGTGGGAGGGAGCGTGGGGGGAGCGCGGGGGGGCAACGAATCATTTACCCGGCCTGTGCTAAAATCCAGTCACCTGACTAGGTAACAAAGGTCACGGTAGCTCAAGCAGGGGCAGGAGCAGCGGGGGGGGGGGGGCATAGAGCCACAGTGGTTCACTCGTATTCACTTGCTTTACTGCGTACTGGTCTCCTGGGCATAACAAGCCTAAGTGCCCTAGAGCTCCCCCCCCCTCCCCCCCGGTCAATGGAAATACAGTCTGTTTTTAAACAGGCACCGTTCAAGGCCACACCGGGTCCGCTGCTTTGTGCGTGAATGGAGCACCCTACGGTCGGCCTTTGACTTCGGCGACTCATTCGCAGGCCGGGTATTAAAAAAAAAAGAAATAAGCTGTAAAAATGTCGGCCTCCATGCGGGTGTGCTTTTGATTGCTCCCCCCCCCCCTTTCTCCCCCCCCCCCCCCTTCCTTTCGCCTTGATTGAGACCTGCTGCCCGACCCCAGATTAAAATGACAGGGACACATCTGCTTCCGCTTCGTCCTTTTCAAATGATCGTTCTCCTCTCCGACCCACTCGCTCTCTCTGCCTCTTTCTCCACTCAATGAATTCCTAAAAATACAGTCTCTAGTCTCTCTCGTAATCTCTCTCTCTCTCTTTCTCTCTCAGTCCTTCCTCCCCTTTTCTCCTCCACCCTTCTCCTCCTCTTTTGAACAGCTGCTCTGCCTTTATTATGTTGCACGCTCTCTCCCTGTCTGGCCTTTCCGCGCTAATCCTCCAATTGCCTTTCACATGCCCAATATTCCCCCCTGAGCAGCACAGGCGTTCACATATTAGATCGGGCTTAGCTTTGTTTATTTATTTATTTAGTCGAGGCTTTTTGTCTCTGAAACTTTCGCCAAACAGAATCCCCCCCCCCACCCCTCCAAAATAACAGCCATTGTCTGAAAATTGGCAGCTTGTTTCTGTTATTCGGGCAGCGACGTTCTGCTACATATCAACTTGGCTCTCACGTGCTCCACCGCAATCATCTTTTGGGCTTTTTGGCATAAAACATGGCGGCACTAACGGAGTGCTTCGCAAACGGCTGTCTGGTGGAAGCTCGCAGCGTTTTGTGGTTTGCAATCATTCGACGGGAGAGAGACGGCGGCGAGCGGGCGGAGCATTACGCCGGCCTCTCCCCGCGCCTCGGCGTAATTGTGGTAATGAAGTCCAGGGCTGACCCGATAACGAAAGGTCCGCGCGCGCGCTGCCGTCCTGACGCTTTTATAGGCCCGACCTGAGTTATGACCCGCTCTCCGCTAGCGGTGAGAGAGATGGGGAGAGGTATGGGGGCGGAGGGCGGCGGGGGGGGATAAAACTGCACAGGAGAGGACAAGAGAGAGCAATAGACTCCTAAAAAAGTCAGGCAATGACAGGCGGACATGCGAAGAGGTTTCCAGTAAATCATTATAATGAAATGAGTCATTTACCTAAAGGACAGTGTTGCACCATGGGACTGAGCTCTATCATGGCCTGCTCATTACCTTCAGCCCCACACACACACACACCCCATTTGCCCATTAGCCTTTGGGGCAGCCCCCCCCCACCCCACATCTCTGTAACCTCTCTAGTGAGCAGGCCCAATCAGGAATCAATAGCCATGTCGCAGGAAACCAAAGCTGCTTTGACACCAGTGGATACGACAAAAAAAAAAGAAAGAAAGGTCTATTACACGGCAGTTATCTCCATTACCGCCGAGCAGCTCGGCCCGGAGAAAGGCCCGGAATGGAGGGCGGCAGGCGGGGCGAATCGGCGAGGGTGGTGCTGGTGACAGGTTGTGAAGCTCTAATGCGGAGCAACGCGTCTGATTAACCTGCATCTCTCCTTCGGGATTCGGTCCTGTGCAGAGGACGCAACCACAAAGACACACACACGCTCCGAAAACAGGTGGACAGATGTGGTAATGTTCACTGCCAGCACAGAGATGTAAACTGTAAAATGGCCTGAAGAGATGGGAGGGGGGCCTCGATGTCGCTCAACATGAAGAGACCAAAGGTCCCAGGATAAGGTAACAATCTTACAGCCGGTAAGCTCTTTTACCAAAGTGGAGTCGTATTAAATAAAGTTTTTCAAACTAGTGATCCAACCAGGAAAGTCTCCCTGTGAGTCACCTGACATGTGCTGAACCGTACCTAGAAAACCCCCAAAATGACCCATACGAATGAGTGATGAAAACAGAAAGATATGCTTGAAATGAACCAACATTTACTTGTGTCAAACTTGCACAAAGGAGGGACACACGCTCACAACTCTGATGCAATCTGTTTTTGATAATAACTCCCATGGATCAACGTCTTCGACATTTTCAACGCACATTTGGCAACTTGAGAATTAAAAGCCATTTGAGTGACATTTGTATCAAATGACGGGGGGGTTGTAAATGTTGTTTTGCACAACCATCCATCCGTGCATCGCCCCCCCCCCCCCCCCCCCCTCCCCCCCTCCGAGAAACGTCCCGCCACTCTCACTGTCGTTACAGAACATTAAACATACGCCGTTTCCCCCAAAAAACAATTTCTGCTTTGATTCCTTTTTTTTTTCGTGTGCAGGCGGCTTGTGCCGTCTCCACGACGAGGACGAGGACGGTTTGGATGCTGCAGGGTCCGTGCACCGCCAAGCAAAGTCCCGCTGCTCCCCGGCTCTCACCTTGGCCCCGTAACCTCCACGAGACAGGGCATCAATCAATGTTTAATTGCTGAAATGTTACGTGTGGTGATGTGGTCGGTCTATTCCCCGGAGGGGCCGGGGGGGCCTCTGTCCTCAGCGAGTTTCCTCTGCCCCCTCCTGCCTCCCAACTTACTTTATGACCCTCATTTGCTTGATTAGCTAAACAAACGCAGGCTGATCCCCGCACACACACACACACCTTCGCTCTCGCAGACGCTCCTACTCACATTTTCCACACCAACAACGTGCACGCGGGACACAATCGGCTTTAAATGTGCTTTAAAATCCTCACGGGTTCAGAAAAATGGAATCGGGAGCATTAATCGGTGGCTTAAGCGCGGATACAGTACAATTAAGTGCTATCTATTTATCTTCATTTTGTACGTGTGGGACGAGCGGGCTGCATAATGTGGAATAGGGCTCAGAATGAAATCCAGTGATGTTCTTTGCACTTTGTGTACGCAGCACGCCTGGCGCATACGGTATGCAAATGACCCCTCAGATCCTCCCACCGTCGAAGAATCGCGACGCCACGTTTGTCTTCGTAAAATACAGCCTTTGATGCGCCGAGCTTCTGTGGTAATGAAAGCAATAGGTCTCTGTGAGTGGAGATTGCTTTTCCAGAGCTTCATTTTACAGCCGGGCGTTGAACACACTCCTCTGGCAACTCCTCCTGAATGTTTCATCACAGACCCGATCCCAGGGGCTGGTGCAACCCCCTCATCGCACAAACACACACACACACACACACACACACACACACACACGCTACCTCCACATCAGGCATGTGCTGGAGGATGTGAGAGTCAACTGGATGCCATTTCATCCGCTTGGGGAGCGATTTGATTGCATATTTTATGCGGGAGGATGCAGGCGTAATGGAACGCCAGGCCGTGCGGCCTGCAGTGGTTACGGTGAGCTCGGCGTGACGGAGGAGCTGTGGGAGGTGTCCCCGTCCCATCGGAAGCCGGAGCTTCAACATGCAGGCCCCAAGTGGCCGCCGAGCGCCGCGTTCACATCTGTGCGAACGCGCGGCCGGTGACGTTGAAACACAAAGGCGCCGGGTTCACTACCTGGATTTGGTTTCCGAGCGTCGCGGCGTTTTCGGCAAGCAGGGAAACCGCAGCGTGTGCGGAACAAAACAAGAGTCGGCGTACTTTCTTGCCAAATGATCAGTCGTACGATCTTAATATGATTACGGCATCCATAGATAACTAACCACCGCCAGGAAGAAGCCAGATGGCTCATTGAGGCTCTCGTGATTGACGCTTCCCCGCACAAGAACAGAGTGATTTTCTTCAACTCGGCGGTTCAACGGAACTCCACGGCGCACCTGTCTCCTCCAACAGGCGGGCGGGAGTGAAACAGAGCCGAGTCTTTGAAGAAGGCGGAGAGACGCGGTCTGAAACATCTACGCTGTGGAAAGCCCCGTAGGTGTGTGTTTCCACATGCATCGGACCATGTGTATTAGTGACTGAGTGCAAGCCGTCTGCGTGATGGCTCTGCGTGACTTCCTGTGAGCGGATGTGCATTGTACGGGGTGGAGGAGTCAACGTTAGTGAGCCAGAAGCACGTGCACGCTGCTGCCTCTGAACGCGTCTTCAAAGACGCTCTTGCCAGCTTGACCCTGAGGTTGGCTAAAGGTAGTCCGCTATTAATAACGCATGCACATGGACGGATTTATAACCGAAGAGGACTAAATATACGAACACGAGATACGAAATAATGGTAATATGCATATGCATGTTTAATCCTTATTATTGAATTGACGGTGGAATAATATGTGTATTCGTTTTTTAGGCACGAAAGTGTGCAAAAATAAACTTTGCATCATGCAAAAAGGGGCTACCACTTGCACAATTTTAAAGCAGGGATGGTAGTGTAAATTCCTTTTTTTTTTTACTTTTGTAGACAAATATCCCTTTGAAACATTACCAATAAAACAAATTTGCTTTTTCAACAGTCTTTACCAATGGAAGATAGTTCTAAATGTCATCTTTTCCTTTTTTTCCAAATTTTGAAATTTGTTTTCAAATGAAGAGGAATATCAAACTAACAAACAAAGGGGAACCCCTATTTTTTATTTTGGAAAAATTGAAGCGATATATCACTTGAAATAATATGGGAAATTTGGAAATTATTTTTCAAGATTTCTGAAGACTGAAACTAGAGAAAAAGATCTAGCGAGCCACTCCATGGTGGAGAAAAGGCACTGAGAAGGTAGAAGTAGGCAATGTTTCCATTACCAATTATTATTTCACGGTAAAGGTTTTTTAAAAACTTTTTCTTCTATTGCTATTGATCACCTGCTCAGATGGAGGAACACGGGTTAGTATCCGATGAGCGGGAGTGTTCTTACCTCTGACTCCGGGTCATTGTCGGGCTGAAATGTTTCCTCGTGAAAATTGATTACCTTGGTTGCTTCAATCCACATCTTTTGCAATGAGGATTCATTTAACCTTCAGCTAGAGGGCTTTGCGCTGCCGCTGATTGGATGAAACAACAATCCGGTCTGGATGCCGTTAGCCGTTAGGCGTTAGCCGTTAGCCTAGCTAACGTCACCAGGGGTGAAATGTTCTTTTGTGATGCTTTTGAGCTCTGCTCGGTACTTGAATGAACATAGTAGTTAGAAAGAAGACTTTTCATAAAGTGAACATAAAGTAGAAGGAGTTATGATTTAATAAAGCTCAGACAACAAACTAATGAATAGGGTTTGTTGGAAAATAACCACTACAGATGAACAAAACAAGGTAAAAGAATAGTGTAAATTTAGAATTCATGTATGCCAGTTGAAATTATGTATTCCACAGCATTCGAGTTTTTGCTCTTGGTTTCTTTCCTTTTGGGAAAAATGCATGTATGATAAAGATATCATACATGCATTTTTCCCAAAAAGATGCATGTATGATATCATACATGCACCTTTTGCAATGTATGATATGATATGATATCATGTAACATGCATTTTTCCCAAAAAGAAAGAAACCAAGAGCAAAAACTCGAACGTTGGTAGGGCACGTATACATGATGGATTAAAATATCTGCTGCACAGAATACGGTCTGGACACGGCTGTCACGGCTAGAATTGAACCCATTGCTCACAGGCCAAAGGCTAAGATTCACAACAAACTCTGTCCGCACCGAAATGCCTTCCCCAAACACACAAACAAAAAAATAAAACTCAATCCGTATGTTCCCTCCTCGGCTCTTTGGGTATATTATGTGAATGCTGGGGCCAATTTAAAAAGGAAGAATTAAGGGTGAAAGAAAAGAAAAGGGTCTGACGCTACAACATAAGCACACAATAAAGGCTGAAGCATTCAGCTTTTAATTAACATTAGTCATATCAGCATGGAGTCATTTGATAGCAATAGTCTTTAGAGTGACGGAGACTTTAAACCATTAACCTTAGCTGATAAACCAGTTATACTGGTGAAGTCACCGTCCCTTTCTATAATTTGATCTCTTTCACTTTGTGTTTTGCCTCTTTTTTTAGAAACACATGGTGATTTCCTTTCTTCCTTCCTTCCGTCCTTCCTTCATTCCTTCCTTCATCCCCCTCATCCTTTTGATCCGGGCCCTTTTCCTTTTCCACATTTCTCTTCCTTCAAGCTTCATCCCCCCCCCCCCCCCCCCCACAATATTCTCCTTTTCCCCGTATTCTCTATTTCTTCTTGCTCTCAGCTTTTCTCGAGCTTTTATCTCCACTTCATACGGAATAACTGTGCGGCATGGTGAGTATAATGAGGCTGTTCCTCCACAACTTCAAACCTTGCCTTCACCCATTTGCCGGGGTTCTAAAACAAGCCCGTGACAAATATTTTGACATTCAGACACGAGGGAAGACGTGTGCAACGATTCCATTCGTTCTGATGCATCTCCTGCAAAAACCCTTTAAAAAATACTTTAGAGTAAATGAGAAAGAGAGCCCAATCAAACACCCCAACACCCCTCCTTTAACTATAGTGATCGCTTTCATACTGATATTAGCTGTCCTCCGTGGAATTAGTAAGCAATATACTGCAGCTTATTTAGAGTGAGAGTAATTAAAGCCTAGAACGGGCTGTGGAAGTAATGTTGTAACCGATTTAGCCGGCTAGCGGTGCGCCGCGCCGTCGTGGATCACGGTAAATTGGCCCGGACAGCTCGTCGCGGATACAGTCACCGCGGCGCGTTCATAACAAGTAATTGCTGTGAACGAAACGCCCATGGTACTGTATGGCACGCCACTCCACAATGAGCTTGATTATTATGGTAATTATATAAGTATAAAACACTTAAAGCACGGGGGCCTAGATTTATCATCACAATTGCTGCAAGTGCGTTCGGCGCGCTGGGAGTGTGGACTCCGGCTATCGAAAGGCCAAACCATTGAGCTGATGGGAGTTTAGCAAAATTAGAAATCCATCTGGAGAAAAGGCGGCGTTCCCTCCATTGTGATCATAATCATTTTTCTTGTTCCGCTATTGATTTAGCTCCGAATGCTCAAGTCGCTTTCAGCTCCTCGTGACAACGAGCGATGGGGAGTGTTTAAGGCGGGATGAAAAAGATGGAGGGATGGTGGGGGAGGAGGGCGGGAGGGTGGGGAGGGAGGAGGAGGAGGAGGAGGAGGGTCGGTGATGAGTCTTGAGCCGCCCTGAGCAGTAATGAGGAAGCAGTAAAAATGAGACAGCATTGTGTTGTACTTTAAGGTAGTTCATCTTTAAAATGAATAGTCCCTGAAGGGCCAGGTGGTTAATGCCATTTATTAATAGACAGACAGGGCCAGCAGTTTGGGCTGAGGCCCTCAGAGAGCCCTTAGTTCGGATGGAGAGAGAGAGAGAGTGACTAAGAGATAAGGAGAAGGAGTTTGGGGTGGGAGTCGAGGGCCGGGGGGCAGAGTGGTACAGAGAGATGGTGCTAGGCCTGCTTATTGATTGCAAGGATGAGCTATAAGGGGCGAAGAGGATGCTCCCAACTGCCAATAAGGATTTTTCTATTTTTTATTAAAAATGTGATGGCATTTCGGGAAGGATCACCCCTCAGATGCCAGCTAATCACCAGGCAGACCTTAAGGCTAAAGTCAATAGGTCAGACACAAGTGATATTTGAGTAATCACCAATACCGAGGACCAGTAATAGTACTATTACTTCAAAATGATGTTTTTTCATCAAGTGTTCCTGACTTTGACTTGAACACGCGGGCACAGTATCAGACATGATCCGCGATAGTTGCGTTGGTATTAGTGCGTCCCCCGGAACGCTCCATTAATGTGGGAGCCAATTACTGTTTACTGTGTAAATATATGGACTAATGTCTACTTGAGCGGATAATGATGTTGCGTGTTAGCGCATGCGAGCGTGTGGCTAGCTCACAGCCGTCACTCCACGCCGCTCTCGTATGGAGGTTACAGCCGATAATGGCGTCCTGACCGGCGGCTCGGAAGCGTAGCACCCAACCCCCCCCCCCCCCCCCCCCCCTCCACTCCGCCCAGTGTTAATACCGTTAGCTCTGGCATCAAGCTCTGACATAGTTGTAATTATAGCGACAGCTCCGAGCCGCCGGCTCTGGCGTTGCCGTGTAGCGAGCGGTTGAAAGGCAACAGGAATGCTCTCGTTCTTGTATTGTGCACCTTTAAAAAAGGTCAAGCTTCAATGGATTATAAACCTAAAAGCACGTCGGTGTTATATGTGCGTCAGGGGCCAGTGCAAAGAACACCGAGCATCACATCTCTGGTCCAGAGCCCGCAGTGACCTGGCCTACTAATGAACCATCGAGCATGGCCTCCCTGTTAGCCCGCTCGGCACCCCGCCATTTGTCATAAACCGGGGGAGGACTGGGGGGGAGGGGAGAGGAGTGGGGGAGGAGGGGGGCCTGTAACAGGCTCCGGGCCGGAAAGAACGCGCCGCACAACGGCGGCAGCGGCACAGCTGCCCCCGAGTCGAGCGTGGGAGCCGCTCGCCGCCTCCCAGAGCGCCCGCACACAGCGGCCGCTCGCGCCACGCGGCTTCCATTAGGCGGGAAGTATCGGCCTTGATGAAAGAGACCCAAACAAAGGACGAGAGGGGGGGGGGGGATTTACTGCGCCGCTCCACCTGGGCTCTCATAATATTGTCGGGAGCAAAATGTCCCGGGCTCCATTTGCACGCGTCTAAATCTTTGGGTGTACGCGGTGTCAATGCGCTGCTAGCTACAGGCCATATTGCTATTGATTGGCAGAATGATAGAACAATTTCTTACCTGATGTTGGAGATGCACCAGAGGCGACGGCGTAGGGGGGAGAAAGAGAGAGAATTTGATTAGTGGTGGCCTTGTACGGTATACGGCACATGCACAACGGGGGCTGAGTGCACTCCATTATTACAATATCGCAATCAAAGTCTGCAAACTCCACTCCGAGAATCAATCGAACATTTCCTCTGTGGATTTATCAAATTAGCTCGTCAGAAACTGCCAGCGACAGCAATCTGACACTTATATAAAAGATCTTAAAAAGTCAGACATATTTGTATTTTACTCGATACCAACATCGTGTTTACATGTTCATGTGTGCGTCTCGGCGTTGAAGGTACGACCTTGAGGCTCTTTTTATAAAACAATATTGCGATCTACGTATTGATTTGCTTCATTTTCCTCTACTTCCTTCACTTCCACGATGATAAATACCAAACAGTGGAAATGAAAGGTGGACTACCCCCTCACTCTCAGAGAATAAGTACTGTATATTCATGTTCCAGGCCCAGTGATAAAGACAAAGACTATTTAAGCCATGAAGCCGGCTGAAAAAGAAATCCACATCCCTCTAAGCCACACTCCAATGCCCCTTACGCCCCGTGACATCACTAAGGCTCAGAGTCAGAGTCTTGTTCCCACAGCCACACGAGCCTCCCACCACAAATGTGGTTTTAAATGCATAAATATTCATTGGCGTTGCACATAAACCCTTTACCCATGCGCCAGAAGAAGCAGCCATCTGCATTAACGGGACTCAAGCTGTGAGCCGCGCTCCATCCACCAACCTCCTCGGAGCGTACTTACACATCAGTGGGAGAAGCAAAATCCCAGCAACCAATCTCCAAAGCAACCTACACTTGGCAGGTGTGATGGTGGAAAGTGCAGCTCCGCTATCGATGGAGCTGTAACCCTCGGCCATATATAGCTGTTGCACATGATCTTAGATTGCGGCGGGGGCGTTACTTTCATGCTAGCGTTCTGCAAAGCCTCCACACAAAGACGTAGTTTGAGGAGAACGGGGTTTGGTGTTTGTGTAATTTGACGCACCACGTTTGTTCTACACGGGATGTGTTTCGGTGTTCCGCCTCACGCTGCGTGAACGGAGGTCTTTAATCATCATTTACAGCAACTTGCTTTCGGAGGAAACTAGTTTGTGGGGGAAAAGTTCCCAACAAACAAAATAAAAAGGCGTAAAATTGAGAAATGACACATATTTTTTTAAAGGAACATAGAGGCACGGAGAAGACTTCTGATCTGCCCACACTCTTAAGTAAGGATCATCCTCTTTTTTTTTTTTTCAGAGCCCGTCACTCAGAGCTTTGCCAGCTGACAGATACCCTTTTCAGATAAAGCCCGGGGATCTCCAGCCAGATACTCTGTCACTAGAAAGCTGTTTTTTTCAGACATATTACATCAGCCTTGGTTTTAAACCAGAGACACACACACACACACACACACACACACGAGATGATCCCAGCTTCACCTATTGGTAGCCTGCTTTAGGAAGGCGTAAAGCGATGCGCGGTGAAGGGGTTAACTTTCGCTGAGCCCTCGCTTCCCGTTCAGAGGCTTCCGGAGGACTCAGCGTGGAATTATTTAAAGGCCTTGTACTACAGGCTACGACAGCCAGCGCGCGACGCCAGGGAGTGATCTATAGAAGACAGGACGCTCCGACGGAGGCGTGGAGGGAGGGATCAGGCCGCCCGCTGAGCGATACAGCCTTTCCAAGCCAGTCCTATGCAGAAGAGGAGGAGGAGGGGGGGTCGAGTTACACGACGCGTGATACCTCCATGCTGCGAGGCCGCAATTGTCCGCGGCCAACAGCTGGCTCCGGGGGGGGGGGGGGGGATCAGCCAGCGGGACGGAGTAAGTTCCTGTGAAAGCAGGAACACACCGACATATACGTCGGCGCTAGTCAGCCTGCTTACTCTGATGCAACGACCTGGAGCCAGAATGATGATAAACAAACAACATTTTGGATGGGGAGGGACGCACGGAGGGCTGGATGGAGAGGAAGGATGAAGGGAGAGAGAGAGAATGTGCTGGGCAAATAAAACTCGAGGGCTTTTTTCCTTTTTTCCACCCCTCACATGATAGTTGCGGTTCTTTTAAAATGTATGTTTGAAGTTGGGGCTCAGCTGCACACGAGCTGATTGAAAAAGACTGATGCAAGAGTGAAGACTGAGATGAGAGAGAGAGGCCAAAAAAAAAAAAGAAAAGCCGGAGAGGGGTGGTGGGTGAGACAGAAGAGGCATGCATGAGAAAAAGACTAATATATTGAAAGAGCATGAGATAACATTGCAAGAGAAGAACGTAGACGGAAGGCCTCCGGTGGCACGAGGGCGGACGTGGCGGCAGAAATTCAACATGCAAATGCAGATGACATTTAAAAAACAAAATGAGGAATTGCGCGGCGGATACGTGGGGGCTGGCCGAGGACGGGTCTCCGGCAGAGACGCATTACTATTCCAAAAAAGACACAAAAGGCCCGAGCGTCCAACATATTCCTACAACGTCAAATACTCGCTCCTTGTTAAGAAGGACTCTTATGCTGGAAGGTCAGAGATGACAAAGTGTCTTTTTTTTCCTTTCTACCATCCCAAAGCCCTGCTACCGTCCAACACACACACACACAGACACACACTTGTGCGACACTTTAATCAGAGCGTGGCATGCTCTCAGTCCAGACAAAGCCCAATCAGGGCGGTGATAATTTGGCCTCTCCTTCAATCAGCAGCACCGTAATTGCATCAGTCACAATCTCCATTTCATCTTTCATCTCGGTGTCAGGGTGGCGGACGGGAGACAGAAGGACACTCGGCGGCTCGGGCTCTGTCATTAAAGCAGACAAGCGTCCAATCCAGAGGAAGCGGCGAGCAGAACAAAACAACAAAATTGACGCCATTTGGATGAGACCTCGGCGTTCGTGGATCTATTCCATGTGGATAGGAATGCTCTTTAGAAATGGACCAATCGTATGAGGAAGCTGTGCTTGAAGTGGACACATGTGTTTAATATCATATGATACTGATACACGAAGATAAAGAAATGAAAGAAATATTTAAAAATGAAATAGCGTGATGAACAATTATTGGGTCTTTTCAACCAGGTTAACTTTAGAAGAAAATAGTTATTGTTAATAAATTACTTTTGTCAAACATTTGTGAAAACAAATTAAATTCTGCAATCCATCACGTCGAATTTCAGTTTTAAGACGACAATACAAATAAAAAGGCAAGTTAATAATTCAGTAGCATTTCATAAAATGATGGGAGAGAGTGAGATGAAGAGGAGAACAAGCGATCGGAAACCAGCGATGGAAAATGAGAAATGAGTCAGCGGAGACACAAAGGGAAGGAGGAGGGAGCGAGAGCGACAGGTCAAGGAAAGAATTAGGACTCCTCGTGAGTTCTGTTATCTCTTGGCGAAATTGCTCATATGTGCGTTTTGCATGTAGCGTAATTCGTGTGTCATGTAAGAGAAATGATCCCGTGAATGATTAATGCACTGAGAGGATTCATCATGCATTAAAGACCAGGGTCAACCAGAAGAAGAGTCGCCGCGCCCGGGTCCATTTCTACCGCCAAAACGAGGAACGCGTTGACTTATTTACAGATCCCTGGCTTTGAACGCCGATGAATAATTTACCGAAATGTTCCAACAATGAATCCATCCGGCTGAGCTGCGTTTCAAGACGAGTCGGCCCCCCTCGGCTCGTCTGGAGGAAATGAACAAAACGCGCGAGCGGCTGCCGGACCCGACGCGAAAGGACAGATTGATGCTCGAGCTGTCACAACTCCAACGTCTCTCTCTCTCTCTCTCTCTCCCCGAACTGATGGATTTTAGGACGAGGTGGAAAATGGAATCGGCTGTAAAGATGGAGAACATCGCGAAGTTGCAAAATTCACTTGGGAAAATGATGTTGTTGTGTAAAGGCGAACACAAAAATACTGGTTTTATTTTCGGGCACGGTGCATCTGTACACACACACACACACACACACACACACTCACAGTAGTTCACCCCGTCTGATTCAACCCCTAATTCTGCAATCGTTGGTGGGTTTTGGGAGCATCCCAAGAAAAAAGCCCCAGATCAGAGGCAATTTGGCGTTGGCTCAGTGCTCGCTGTTCAAAGGTGTTCACCTGGCACCTGAGCTGTCGGGGAGCGACAGCCAATGAGAGCAGAAGACGCGGGTTGACGGGAAGACTCGGGGGAACCGGGGGGGGCTCGTTGGTAATCCAAAAGAAAAGTGAGGAATTCTTAGATAAACTCACTAAACTTTATTTCACGCTGTAAATGTTCTGTTTGACATGAAAACGGACGGTAGCGGTAGACGTTGTGGTACGTGACGTTCACTGAGATTCATCACATTTTGAATACCTTCTTATGAATAGTTGACCTTTTTTTTTTTCCACTGGAATTCGGTCTGCCGAGAAAATTAAACTGATTTGATGGGAGCCCCTGCTTCTGGATCAATGCCGGGCCGCACAGATAAAAGCAGACGGGAGGATCGATTCCGATGATCTATGAAAGTTATTAGCAATGACATTTATAAATATTTGATGAAAGGTAGAGAATAAGGAAATGAGGCGGGAATAGAAAACAAACAGCATTAAACATTGAGCGTGGCCCCCGTGTCAGAGGGATTGTGTCCAGAATAATGGGCGAGTTAACAGGGACGAGAGGGGGGGGGGAAGATGGCGTCGAGCGGTCTGCTTCTTTGCAGGGATGGAAAGGTCGAGCCGGTGTGTCTGACGGCCATTAAAGAAATGTGTGTGTGTGTGTGTGTGTGTGTGTGTGTTCACGGGCCTCCTAAAAAGGACATCACGTATTTTTTATTTATTGATTTGATCCACCTCTGCGTTGTTAATTTTGCAGCATCGCACTCAAAATGTGCGGCAAAAGTAGAAAAGAATCATTTCCATCGGGACGGCGCTCAAGCAGAGGCGCCGTCGAGCGCCGTAAACACAGATGCGGCGGCTGACATCTTTTACTCGCGACTACAGTCAAAGAGCAGCAGGCGAGGCGGCGGGCGCTGATGCCCTCGCCCCTGCTCCTGTATATCACTTTAAAGAGGCCATATTTTGCCGTTTAGCGCTGACGTGAGCAGATTCGGTAAGGGACAGGAGAGGCATGGAACATCTGGACGGCGTTTAGGCTGTTTATAAAGACAGGAAGTCCTCTCTGACCTGTTTTTCACACTTCATTTAATGCCATGGATTGATGTCAAACCCCCAGTGTGTGCGTGCGTGTGTGTGTCACTCTGTGTCAGTGTGTGCGTGTGCACTCAAAATTGACTGCACTTGGGAGTTTTTTTTCCAGATTACCATAAGGAGGATTTAGATACATCTCTCTTGCCCCCCCGCCGCCCTCCCCCACACTAAAGTTCCACATTTTAAATATACTTGATGTCCCACAACTTAACATCACCGGGCAGCCTATTTACTGCCCACAGCCTCTTTGGGGCGGAGGGGGGAGGCGTGGGAAGGGGGGTTTAGGGTAAGTGTGGGAGGGGGGGGGATTAGCATTCACGTGGCACCTGTTGCCAGGCAGTGTGCCCATGCAGGCTACAGATAATTACAGTGATTTGGTGGAGGAGACGAGTGAGGGGTAATTGTAGTCTTGGCAGAGCGAGAGAGAGAGAGAGAGAGAGGGGGAGGAGAGGGGGAGGAGAGGGGGAGGAGAGGAGAGGAGGACACTTTCACTATCTCACGGCACAGAGCTGTTGACAAACACGCCTGCGCACACACACACACACACAAACACAAATAAAAGCCATAATTAAGCTTTGGTTGCCATAGCGACGCCTCGCTGGACGGATGATGGGGCGAGGCTTAAGCGGCGCAGGCCTCCAAAAGGTGATCAGAAGACCTAATGGCGCTGATGTCCGAGGGCGGGGGGGGGGTGGAGGGGGCGGGGGCAGTTAGTGGACCTGCCGGGACTCTGCGCCGTAGTTCTGCTTTAATAAACCATAAATAAATAAAGCGCTCCGCTGTCGAGCACTTGCCTCCGCTCACTCACTTAGCGGGCCCGTTGTGCCATCACTTCAGCCATTACAAATTACGTTATTTAGTAAACGTCTGCGGCGACACCCGGGGGGGACGGCGGCGGGGGGAGGGGGGGAGGGGTGGTGGATGGAGGGGGCCCTATAACATTACATAAAGCGTTAGCGCGGCGTAAAGCGTCGATGATCGGTGTTAAAGTTTTCATTACACAAAATGAGTAATTGCTTGTCATTTGTCGCCGGCGTATCCCACAATCATCCTCACTTCTGTGCCATCAATCAAGCGTTTAAGTGCTGATGACTCGGCTCACATTTAAAGCAGGGCGGCCGAGCCACGATGCACCGGGGGAAACTCATTGTTTGCTTCGTTACTCCTCAGAGCGTGTGTGTGTGTGTGTGTGTGTGTCCGTGTTTGTACAGTCTGCGTGTCTTTTGTTGCTGCGTACTTAGCTGTGTCACTGAGGACAAATAGGATGGGGACGTGGTCTTGCCTTTGTAAGTAGTTGAAGAAGCTCTCGGGGGGGCAAAGACAATAAACCCGACTTGCAAAGTCGAAGATCGCGCCGGCGAAAACCTTTCGCACACGCGTGTGGAGCGGCGCCGCGGCTTGGCCCCCATCTGTACCAACACAGCTTGGAGTTTGTTGTGTGTGTGGCAGGCGGCAGAGGGTGCTGGTGTGGGGGGGGGGGGACAAGGAGCACACCACGCCAGTCAACCAAATGATTTGCTCAGTAAAGTAAAACTCAAGTGGAACAACAATCGAGTCGGAGCCGTCGTCGCCCTTCTCTCATCCTCCCCCCCCCCTCCCCCCCTCACCCGCCTCTCCCCCCTCTTTCTGCTCCCGATTCCCAACAAATCTCAGGCTTGGTTTGACAGCAATAAAGAGTGCCGCTCAGGCACGGCGAGCTGGTAATACACTTTTTTCATATAGATAATTTTTGGACTGAGATATCGCCAGAAGGCAGAAGATGAATACGGCGTAAAGCACGATGACAAGGAATCGAGTCGCAATCTGCCGAGAAAGACAAAGACAGATGGACATCGGGGGACTCGCACAGCAGCACATGAAATATTTTAAGACAGTATTAGTATTAAGTAATAAACGTGTGATTTAGTACTCCGTAGTGCAGCGCACAATAACAACCATCATTCACACTCTGAAAGAAGGAGCAGGGATTCTAGATGTACCACAACTGCGGACATCTTTTTCGCAGTAGTCAGCTCCGTAGCTCCGTCCGCCTCTCTGCTTTGTTGTACTGGAGGGGGTGGGGGTGTGGAGGGGGGGGGCAGCAAGCTGCTCCTCTCTTGTTTATCCGCCATGCGAGATCGCATTTCAGAGGTTCAGAGACGGCTGCAAAAAAAAAAAAAGTTTTCTTTCCCGTCGTACCAGCGGCGGGCCGACGGGCAGACGGAGCCCGGAGGGGGTCCGGGGGGGGGGGGGGGCGAAGTAAACAGGTGCACGCGGGCCGGGCTGAGGCGGAGCGGGATCAATAGCTTAATGGAATTAGCTTGGCTCTGACACACGACGGCCAGTCGTATTTATTTACCGAAGGCCGTTGGTGTTTGCGGTAAGAAGCGGACTCGATATTCGAAGAAGAGACTCCCCGAGGGAACGGAAAACGCCGCATAAAGGCCGCGTCCGAGGCGCCTCCAGTCATTATGCGATGTCCATAGCGGCCACAGCACCGTCTATAGTCCGGACCTGTCCCCCGCCGAGGCCTTTACACCGGAGCCCCCGTCAACCAACAACGCATGTGGACGTTAACCTGCGCACGCGGCCATTTGGTCGAGGTCGAGGCCGGAAAAGTCTGACCTCTCGATGGAACGAGTTTCCCGCTTTTTTTGCTTCGGCGCGGACAACAAAGGTGGGAGTCAATGAACGTGCAGGTCCTCCTCCCCCCCCCGAGAGGCGGCACGGCGAGATACCCGCGTGCTGTACACCGATTTAAATACACACAGACACTCACACACCAGCGCGCGCACACATTTCCTCAAAAAGCCAAGCTCGCCACGGGGACGGTGGGCGCGGCGAGCGATTAAGGGCACGGAACAGATGCCCACCTGCTCCCCCCCTCCCCCCTGAACCTGGCCGTGCCTCGGCTATGCCAGGGTGCCCGGGGTTGCCCCTGGGTGCCTTAATACACTGTTTCCATCTGTTGCCTGGAAAGTGAAGGGCAGAGATGTCCAAGTGCACAGGCATTACCCCCCCCCCCCTCCCTCTCCCTCCCTCCTTCCCTCCCCCCTCTCTCTCTAAGCCTGCCATCTCTGTTGCATCAACCGACCAGGCTGCAGCGAAAAAGGGGGAGATTGCACATTACGGAAATAACAGGACGTCTAACTCTTCCCTTCGGGCCAGCAGAGCGCCGTCTCCCGTCTTGTGTGCGTTTAGCATAACGCCGGCGTGAGGAGAGGGAGGGGAGGGGAGGGGAAGGAAGCTGCGCCCGGCCTGTCTTCTCCGATTAAGCTGGAGCTCATCAGTTTATCACAGGCGGGCTTGTTTTAGTAAACTGGACAAAACAGCAGCAGAGCGAAGGTCCGCCCGCGTGACCACGGCGGCGTGTTAACGGATTGTTTTTTTTTACCCCTCTGTCTTTACTTTAAGTTTAAGTTGTAAATGATTATTATCAGCACAACGCCTGCCTTTATTCTAATTACCTTGTAAATAAACTTGCTTGTCATTACTTTTTAAGCCAATTACAGGCTGCCTAATGGAAGCGCTTCATTAGCAGAAAACAAAAAAAAAACAGCGACAGTGGAGAAGAAAGGGAATGAATAGGGGGGGGGGGGGAGGAAAAATGCTGCTGGGGGAGGACTGCATTCACTGTGTAATTATATAGTCATCAAATGTTGTTGTTTTTTTTTTTGTTTTTTCGCCCCGTCTCCGCTGCTGTTTTGCAACGGCGCCACAATAGAGGTCGGACCTCCCCCCCCCTCCTCTCTGTCGGTTAAGCGGGCAGCTGACAATGGAGCGCTCGGCAGGCAGTGACCCGGACCCCCTAATAGTACTTTGGCAGCCGCGGCCCCTCGCAGCGGGAGGACAGGAAACAGCAGAGTGCTGCGCGCCGGCCCGGCCCACCCGCCCCTCCTTCAAACCAGAAGCCCCGATGCATCTCCCCACACTCCCCTCAGCACCCCGTCATCACCTCGGCCGAAAATCCCTGCAACTATAGACGTCCCCCCTCCTGCATAATAACGTCCTGCTTTGACGTTAGCAGCAGCGTTAGCCTTCCTGCGTTTCGCTGTATTATTAGTTTGAAAATGTGGGACTGTGAAAATCTGACACGAGGCAAAATAAAAAGAAATGGGCTTGTTTTCGCCGACATGGATACCGCCATGTTTGGGATAATGGCAGTCCTTTCTATTGACTGTCAGTGCTAGTCACCATTATCATAATTAGAGTCCATTTTCCTTGACAGAGAGCTTTGGGAGCGGGGAATGCCCCTTTGTCATTAGCAGAAAATGTTCCAGCCCTGGTAACTGCCTCCTGAAAGGGTCGTGACTAAGTGGCAGAGGGAACAAATGTCCAGTATTTCCATAGCATCCCCGCGCTAATGAATAAGGCAGAAGGCTGCTTCACTCCACGCAGAAGAATAACGCAATACGGCACCCAGGGTTCTCGCTGCAGGCGGCCCAGAAAATGGTGGACCCGTGAATCGTGCGTGCAGGCGTCCGCCAAAACTGTGACGCGCTGTCCCCATCACGCCGTCGGAGACGCTCAGAGTGAGCGTGACACGCATTAAGGACCAGAGGCGCAAAACAGCTGTAACTATCTGTAGGCCGACAGGAGTGCCGGCCTATTCCACGCGGGGACGGGAGGGGGGGGGCGGGGGGTTCTTCAGCGATGCCGTTATCAGACACAGTCCATCTGAGTGGGGAGAGTTGGGAGAAAGAGAGGCGGACGGGGGGGGGGGGGGAGTGATTGCGGCCATGTTAAGACCTGAGAGAGAGAGAGGGGGGGATTAGACAGGAGGCCGGGACGCAAGCACCGAGGGGACGGCGGGCGGAGGCCTCGGCGACGGAGGTGGCGGCGGAGCGACGGCGTTGTTTGGGGTTTAATATGTGAAATCCGGCCGGCATGATTGCGTTTGCGCCCTTATCCTCGGCTGCATCGGCCCTCGTTCGGAGGCAGTTTCTGGTCCTTTATCTGCCGCCATTCTCTCCCTATCCGGACCCAATCAAATTTGCTCCGGCTGGGTAGGGACAGGCAGAGGAGGGGCGGAATACAGCAATGATAAGGAGGGGTGGGGTGGTGGTGGTGGTGGAGGTGGTGGTGGGGGGGGGGTTGTGTTTTCTTTCCCCATGTGCGAGGGGATTTTTTTCTTTTTTCTTTATCCTTTTTTTTTTCTAATTTGAAACGAACAGTTTGCTCGGCACGCTTATCTTGCTTTCATTAGCGGGCTGTCACACTGCGAAGGCGGCCGCACAGCGCAGGCGGGCCGGCTGCAGGAGGAGCAGGGAGTCATGCAGGTACTGGACGGGGGGGGGGGGAGGGGGGGAGGCAGACAGAGGGGGGAAGGTTGGGGGGGGGGGGGTAGATAGGATGAAGCCGGGTGTATTCTCTGGACAGAAACTTTGTAAAGGCAACATGTCAAGAATAGTTAAATTAATTCATACAGCAACTTATTAAAGGCTGACATGAGAATTTAATCTATATTTGTGAATGTGCCCGCAGCAAGCATAATTACTGCAAGCAACGTGCAGCAGGTCAAAGTTGAACCGGGGAGCTGATTGCCTGGCTTTCCTGCGCTCCTCATTTCGCTGCGGTCAGCAAATGACTTGGATAGTAGATTTTTATTACTATAACCAATATCCCCCTGGTTGTATTAGACCAGAATGTGCCTTTTAAGTCATACAGTGTGTGTATTTACTGTAGTGTTCTAATTGACCGCTGTCGATCCCCACTGACCCCCCCACTCGTGGTTTGGCACACGCGTGAACCGCAGATTGATTACACCGTTAACGGTGAACATCAGTGTGAAATAAAAGTTTTACTGACGATCGTTATCCGCCGATATTCAGTAAAACTTTCAATCAGGGCTTTGTCATTTACGCGCTTCCAGCCCGCAGATCGTTGACGATGTGACGCCGTAAACATGTGACCCGCGTTCAAACCGACAGGCGGGGTAGTTAATGCTAACGGCAGCGCTAATGGCCCCATCGGGTTACACCACGATGCGTTCAGGTTGTGTTCGTTTTGTTTTGGCATTTGTTTTAATCCAGTCGTGTACAGATTCATGTATGAGCTGATTGAAATATCTCCACGCTGCACAATAATTGTCAGCGTATTGTGGTTTTTATGAAGAAAACACACAACTATAACTAAAAGGTTTTTTTTCCTTGCTGTGCCAATAAGAACCGTGAGCTCTGCAATCTGTGGCACCACAAATTCACCATGATGCCCGTTGTCCGTTAACAGGCATAGTTTGATGCATCCGCCACCTACCAGGCTGCTGGAGCCGCGCTCAGCCATGCAGCCCACTCAACACATGCGCACACACGCACGCACGTGCTTTTACAACCGGCCCATTGTGTGGGAGGTCCGCTCGCCGCCTGGATGTGCAGCTCCCGTTTTTTTTAAATGTATTCTTCCGTGGACCATGCAAAATTCCCTCCTCCATGCTCAAGATATTCCCATATTCATTGCGGCAGTCACGGCCGTGTCTGAAAGAGAGGGATGAGCAAACCACATGGGGGGGGGTCACTGTGCATGCTGCATGCGCTGCATGACTGTGTGCACGCAGGCCAGGCGATCCCGATCGACGTTGGGCTGAATAGTTTAAGAATAAAGAAAAAATCCTTATGAATAGGAAAATTAAATAAACACACATTGATAAATTGTGAAGAGAGAAGCGCTCGAGGCATCGAGAAGGGTTCGAGTTTTAGGGTTTCATTTGTGCGTAAGAAAACACTAATCACACTGGCCTTGGAAGAAAATAATAATCGCGGCGCTCTCAGATGTGCAGTAAAATAAGTGAACGCGTTCAGCAGAATCCGCCGCCATCGCGATCGCAGCGCGGCTGATTGCCGGTGAAAAGCTGATGCGCGCGTACACGGTTTAATTACTAAATAAATGGATTTCTGTCTGGATCTGATTATCACCGTCTGGAGTAATTTAACATGAAGGAATGTGATGCAGGAATACTGTGTCATATAAGAGAAGTCATGTTCGAGAAAAACAACATTATCTGAGATTGCAGAGCGGCGACGCGCACGTGCCACCGCGCAACAGGGCGTAAACAGTAGTAGGAAACCTTAAACAACTCCTTCATTTCATGGCCCTCCGAGCAAAATAGTGTGCAAGTCGACGCCGGAGCCGCTCTACAAATAAGAAGGTGTGGGTTGGAGGGGGGGGTGGGACGCGCACGGCGCGTTATCAACAGGGTGTCAGAAGGCCAACGCGTCGTAGATTACAGAATGAATTCCAATGAGCTGAAATGAGCATGAAGTACATTTTCTGTTCCTAGCCCCAAGTTTGTCTATATTTGGGCATAGGAACATTTAATAATGCAATCACGTTATGCAGTTGCACTTCAAAGTATTTACTGAATCATCGCCCGGGGCTGGGATTTAAATTCTGAATAAATGTGTTTATGGATGAGGCAGGTAGCGGCGGATCTAATCTGACACACTGGAGCAGAGGAGCGGGATGTACACTCCGAACAGGTGAGGGCCGGCGTCGCCCCGCGAGGCATCAATCTCCGTGACAGGACGCGGCGGACGGACGAAGGGGGTAACTGAAGGGAGACTGACGGATGGGGATGGGGTGAGACGGGGGGGGTGAGACGGGGGGGGGTTGCGAGCTAAGAGAGCAAACGTAAGAGGAGACGAGGGGCAGGCTGGATCAATAGAGAAGTGTTGCCATGGCAACAGGTCATTGAGAACCATCATTGCCATGTTTGTTTTCCTCTCGTGTTTTCACCACCATCCTCACAATAAATAATGTTAGGGGTGTGAGAGGGGGGGGGGGGGGGGCAAGGGAAACATAAATAAAAGGTGGCGTTTGAAACACAAACACCAAAATGGAAGCTGAAATACGGATGGAACAAAACAGCCCCTTATTGGTTAATGTTCTGGTGATAGTGGGACCCGGCTTGCTGGTGAAGGTGGATCTGCCTTTATTTGCCGCTCGGCTACATCGATCCATCACGAAAGTGAGAAAAGTGGCTCGCGGTGTTTGTTTGTTGTTTGTTGTTTTGTAAGCCGGCGTGTTGCATCTTCGTCTATTCGTCAGTCTCTGCCGCCGTCAAACGACCGACTCCAGAGACGCAGGAGTTGCCGTCGCTTTCAATAGTTCTAAAAAAAAAGGTTATACGTCATTCGTCAACACATGGACCCAACTAATCGATGACAGAATCCGTTGCCGGACACTTTAATAACAATTCATTGATCAATTTCAATGAACGAGTGGCCGCAAAAACAACAGCGTCTCACATAAAAGGCCTTTTTGGAACTACTACCCTGCGCGTCGCCTTCGGGCCGAGGGTGGAGGCTCTCCGTCACCTGCTGTAGTTACGAGCACGCTGGAACTCATTCTGAGGTGGGTCGTGTACAGCTGATGCCCTAATCGCCTTGGATCTATACGGTCCATTTTTCAGCTGAAGAGAAGCCGCCGTCTTCCCCGGGCCCAGATGGTGTCATTACGGCGGTAAGGCTGAGTGATTATACACCGCTCACACTGGGAGAAACAATGGTTGAGAGCTCTATAGGCATCTTTCCTGACACACACACACACACACACACACACTCCCCTCCCTCCCTTTCACACCCACCTCCTCTCCTTTCTCGCTCTCTATTCTTTCTGATTTGCTCCATCATCTCGCCTTCTTTTCTTTACCTCCACGTCTGCGTCTTTTGTTTCATCGCTTTCCTCGACCGCGTTACAGAAATCTAAAAGAGGTGACGCGGCCACACACGTCGACACATACGCATATGAACTCGCAGCCCGATCTCAAATCAGTGGAGGGTTGAGATAGAGGGGTGGGGGTGGAGGGGGGTGGGGGGTGACTGGAAGCCAACGGGGTGGCGCGGTCACAGCGCATCAGCTGGAGCTTTTGTTGCCCGGGCAATCTTGTCAATCCAAGCTGGCAGGGAGAGCCGAGAGTGAAGTAATCTCTCCGACAAAAGGTCGGCGAGTTGAGAGAGTGACGGGGGGCACCGTGACGCACCTGTCACACCTCAGACGGACAGGGGAGTGGAGGGGGGGGGGGGGGAGGACAGGGAGGACGGGTAGGGGGAGAGAAAGGTAGATGAGGAACATTAACAAGCCCCCAAAAAACAAATGTACGGAACTATGTGGAAGATAACGGGGGGGGGGGGGGCGAAGGGAGTCAGTGGTTTGAAACACAAAGGAAGAAGAGCTGCAGGAGGTGGGGGGAGGGGGGGGGGGGGGGTCAGATTTTGTTATTTTTCCCTTTCATGGTCTATTTGGTCTGCCAGACCATGCGGCTTAAATACCCTCCCTCCCCAACAGCAGTGCAAATTCATGTTTGAGGCCAAAACACCCGCGCACACAGAGTACGTACGGTGTCACACGGGTAAACACACACACACACACACACACACACACATGTGTTCAGCTGATGTGCACGTTTCAGCGACCACAAGCGGACGTGGACATTTAATGCTTCGGAGTATTACACGATATCTGAATTATTGATAAAACAGGAGTTACGCTTAGCATGTCCTGAGTGGTTTGGAACATGCTTTCCCACAAGGTTACACTTACAGCAAAGAAAAATGCACAGACTCACACGCGCACACAAGCGCTCGCACGGCGAGGACACACACTCCCAGTTTTCCTTGTGAGCCATTTAATCCCCCATCGACCCGCTCGCTTTCTGGGACTCTGTTGCACACGTACTGTACATCCTAATAGTCTTCTTCTGCAGCACAGCCATACGCCCCCCTCCTCTTCCTCCTCCTCCTCCTCTTCCTTATTCTTCAGCTTCTTTCTGCTTCCCCCCCTTTCACAATTTCACAATTCTCTCAGGTCACTCAGCCAGTCAAACAGGACCCCCTCATTCCGACTCTCGCACCCTCGACGCCCTCCTGCTGTTTTTTTGTCTTTTTTTTAGTTTGTTCTAGTATTAATTCATTCATTTTCTTCTACGTTTCTTTCTACGTCTCGTCCATCCTCTTGGTCCCCCCCCCCCGCCACCTCTTGACATGACGGAGGCCTTCCTCATCTCCAGCGGTTCCCTCGGCGTCTGCTTGTATAAGCCGCTTGCTTGTCCTTTGTCTCGTCCCTCCCTGTCTCCTACCCGCCGTGCCCTCCGCGCTCCACCCCACCTGTTTCCGTCGCACACTTCCTCATTTCCACGCCGTTTTGTATTAAAAGTTGTCTCTTTCTCTCTGACACGTCCCCCCCCCCCCCCCTCACAACCACCCATTTCCTGTCGCCGCTCATTTTCATTCTCTCTTGTTCATCTTCACTCTTGCTCCACTCCTCTTCCCTTTCTCTGTGTTTTTTCACCCTTCCCTCCCTCACGCGAGAGATGGAAATCACACAATGGCAGCGAGGAGAAGGGGGGGGGGGGACTAGGGGGGTGGGGGGGGGGTGCCATTTCTACGCAGTATTCACACTTCCTCTGGTGAGGACAGGAGAGGGTCCCGACAATGTTTGGAGGGAGAAAATATGTGGCAATATTTGTCACAGGGCGCACAAATGAAGGTTATTTGGCGCCGATGCGTCTCCAGGACATGCGAGAGGATGAATAAAGCGTGTGTGTGTGTGTGTGTGTGTGTGTGTGGAGCTGTTGACTAACTGGTCCGACACCTGAAATCCAAAGTTTCACGCGCACACTCTGCTGCCCTCCAGGGAGCGGCGGGGCGGAGGAGACGGCGCCTCGGAGCATTTGCGTGTGAAGAGACAAAGTGCCTCGACTCCTCATACAGGGTGTGAGAAGCGGCGCCGGGGGGAGGGGGGGGGGGTGGAGAATGTGGAGAAGGGGAGGGGGGGGGGGACGGGGGGTAGAGAATTGGTAATGCACTCCTCCAGCACACAGCGAGCCGCATGGAGGAGCCAGATAAGACACCCCGGCCTCCCCTGCTCCGGCTGCTGGAGTAAAGCCGCTCCGCCGACGCGAGCGATGACTGCGAGGCTTTGGCCGACGCTGCGCTCCATCCATCTACAGCCCGGTGATGCCTCTATTACAATGGCTGCCCCACAGCTACGTGGGCCCCCGCCAGCTGCACAGGATTATAATTAGAGGAACCATGAAGTGCCCTGGACACTGGCAATTGATCTGACTGACAGGCCAATATTTCCACCAGGGAAATAAAAACCCTCGGCCTGCCGCTGAGGCAAAAGTGGGAGTGGGAGTGGGCGGGCGGGGGAGGGTGATGGGAGGGGGGAGTGGGAGCGCCATGGGTGGAAGGCAAATGACAGTGGAGAGTGAAATGGCAGAGGACTGTACAAAGGGGAGGGTGGGGGGGGGGGGGGGTGTTTCTCTTCCATCCTAACGAAAGTGGAAGGCTGATTAAGTGCATGTCGGCGCACGTCGGTGCACGGCGGCGCGCGTGCGTGCGCCTGATTCGCTCTGGATTCATACGTTCACTCCTCTCGCGCTCAAGCAGCGGCGTGTCGCGTGTCGCGGCGTCACTCCTGCACTTAATGTCGCCCCCCCCGCCCTCCCCGGGAGACTGATGCATCTGATGGCAGGCCGATGGCGGGCGCGGCCCATCAGGCGAGCTCCACTTTAACCGCATCAAACCCGCCAGCGAGCGGCGTGCGGCGCGGTGACAGTTCTCGGCGGTGAGACTGAGGGCTGTTGTGAGCGAAATCCAGGTCAGCCTGACAAACACGCGGGTTTGTGTCGACATTTTGGGGTTGTTCTAATGTTTGCTTCGGCTGTTTCCTCTGAGGCTCTGGGGAGGCTTTTAGCTTGACAGCATCACTACAGTTCCCACAAGTCTGCTGCTGGGTCACATGCCCAGAGAGAGACAGATAGAGAGAGAGACAGAGAGACACAGAGAGAGAGAGACAGATAGAGAGAGAGAAAAATGGAGGAAGATGATGACAGATTTTAAAGCTGTGAAATGTTCTGGGGATACGCATCGGTCTTGCTTGTTATAAATCGAATATGCTCATATACATCGTAAATATACTTCCTCTGGTTCTGGCCTCCCACACACACACACACACACACACACACGCACAGTGTGTGAGTATCTGTTAGTTCACAGTCATCCACACATTTTGCATTTTTCTTATCATACGCCCTTTCGGCTGCATCTACATGGTAATGTAGAAGGTACAATGCTGTTTGAAATGGAAGCTTCTTTTAATAGCATACATACAGTATGGTACATATATATATATATATATATATATATATATCAAACAGATTTTTTTATATGGCAACCCACTCATTAATGTGCTGAGTTGTTTTCCCTCCACGCCAAGTCTTTATGTTCTGTGCAGCGTATCATTAAAATTTTAATAATGAAACTGTTTTTTTTTTTCTTTCGCTTCAATATCCCAGAAATATTACACAACCTCTCTGGCACAAAGCAAAAAGAAACACTGAATCTAGGATAAAAGAACGTTTGCTAACTATTCAGTTTTGTATTTAGCACATTTCTACAGTGTATATACTCAAAAACACAAGTAATTCAACTTGAATTGATTTGCTCTCAGTCAATAATCTTCTATCAATTTTGCATTGCAGAAGATACCACTGCCCACACTTTTGTAAATTCAGGCAGATCAATGTGCTGCACAAACACTATAATATGAACATATTCCAAATAGCAAGAGCATAAGAATTTTTAGAGGAATCGATGGGAGTGTGATCATCTACCCCTTTGAGTCAAATCTTTCCCTCAGGTCATTTAATGTCAAGAGGATGTCCAAATAATTAGACCAATCATTAAATAAAAGCACTTCTACTCCTTTTGAATCTCTTTGTTTGCTAATTAAGTTTGGTGTAATGGGGCACATATTGCATCTACGTGTGATGTGTGGATTTGTAACGCTGCAAGTCATCTTTCCGGATGGATGATGTTTTTCTTTTTACTCGCTGGGAGAGGCTGCGGAACGGTGCAGAACTGTATCCTCCTCACAGGACACGAGATCAGATATGAACCGTGTATGTGGCTTTCTTTGTTGTACCTTTTTTCCCCCCTCTCCTCCCGCGTGCCTCTGCTCCTCCCGTAGCATCAAGGCCATTCAAAGCCGGCGCCCGGTTGAGGGCGTCATGTGTCATCTGCCAGCGCGACAGTGACGCACCACGCGTCGTTTCATCTTCCAGCGATGCCGCCATTATCAGCGTATAAGATGTGTGGCAAGGCGATATTAATGTGGCTCCCGCTGCGGTGTGAAATGAAAGAGGCCTCGGCAAAACAAACAATCTGCTCCTTCTTCTCAAGGAAACCGAGCAGGTGGATCCAAAGGGGAGTCAGAAAAGGGCCGGCGCGTGTGCCGCTTGTCTGTGCCGGGGTCACAGGAGGGACGGCGGGTCGCCCGGGCCTCCCAGCGATGCCTTCCCACCCGCGGGGACCCGCCGCGCTGCCGTGAATGAGCACTGACACTGTATGAGATGATAAAGCTTAGAGTAATGCTTAGCAAGTACCAAAACGCTCAAGTAAAGCGGTGCGCCATGCTGACAATGCAGAATATTAATACGATAAGTAATAAAATCAATTGGATTCCGAGATTTTGTGTTACAGCGCATTGAATCATCATACAGTATATCACGAGTGTCAGCGTTATGCATCGGCCTCTCAGTCAAAATCCATATCCACTCAGAATCAATTTTTAGTGGTATTAGAGTACAAAAGCATTTAAAGAATCTCAACATGCTTAAGCTGGTGACATTTTTTGGCTGAGAGGAGCTCGGGGTCTTTCTGTCAGGAGCAGGGCATGTCTTTAAAAAGGACAGAGCTGTCTTTCTGCATTAAGACAAAATGTACTAGAATAAGGGGCTTTCCACGTGAGCGGGTGGGCGCAGAGTGATTCAATTTCTCGTGCAATCCTGTGGATTGAGAAGTAAAAGTTAAAAAAATGGGATTAAAACGATGGCACGGAACTCTTGGCTCATTATAAAGCGTAAGCTTAATCGGACACCAAAGCGGTTATTTCACATCTATAATCCAAGTGAATGCATCTGTTTTCTTTTGGTTTTTTTCTTTCGTTCTGCTCTATTTATGCAGATCTAGATTTTAATGAGCCTCTGTTAAAAATACGCACAGAGAGCAAGCAAGTCTGATGTAGAATAGGTTAGAAAAATGCATTAATAAATTACTCTACCCGTCTTTATCCATTCTTGTCAGGAACGGCTTCACCCGGCTGGTTATGTGCCTTCATTCCAGCTTGGAATAAGGTTTAAATAGGAAGGTGGAGCAGATGAAATCCCATTTTATTTAGACATAGACGTTTTAATAATATCACTTTATTGGAAAGCCAAGGCTCTATTCAGCTGTTGAGAATCCTCTCAGACCCTGGTAATGTATGGAAGAGCCATCTCCTACTGAGAAGATATATTACAGCAACACACACACACACACACACACACACACACACACACACACACACACACACACACCTATTTATAGAGCACAACAGTGACCTATTTGTTTGGCTTCCAAAGTGTCTGGGCTACACATTTAACACAGAGATTAAATTAGACAATGCATTATGAGGTGCGTGTCAGTAAGAGGGATTCAGCTTCGCATCTACTGGAATAAAGCATAAACTTAATAATTAGTAAACTACAGACAGACGATAGTAAGCTGTCGCGGCCCGTATCGGAGAGCAGATCCTTTGTTCACCGGCCATGGAAACAGGATCCACATATTAGATCCCTGTACTTTATTTAAGCAGGACTATTATAAAGGAGTTCTGTCTGGCCTTGGACAGAGTGTTTGTAGGCTACGTTCTGGCTCCAGGGAAGCCTGCGGCGCTCCGGCACCCACGGTCCCAAAAGCAAGGCCACCGCCGCCGAGTGAGGAGGGAAATGGCTTTGAGACACAGAGATGGAAATGTGTGTAGAAGAGAGAGGACGAGACAGAGGGAGAGAGAAGAAGAAGAAGAAGACGAAGAAGAAGAAGAAGAAGAAGAAGAAGAAGAAGAAGAAGAAGAAGAAGAAGAAGAAGAAGAAGAAGAAGAAGAAGAAGAAGAAGAAGAAGAAGGTTTGCTTTCAGACTCGCCCTCGATACATCACCATTCTAAACATAAAGACAGAATAAGGAAAGCCAAATGCGATCGCGTCCCCCCTGTGATTCACGACACTCAGAGAGCCGGTATAATGCATCTTCATCTTAACGCTCGTTAACGCAAAAATGAACCAAAAAAATGTTTAAACCGTCAACAGCTCGGGGAGACTGAAAAACATTGTAACGGCCAGTCCCACGTGGCTGCGGGTAATTCAAAGGGAGTTTGGCAGCATGACAAAAGACATAAATCAAAAAAAGGAATGCATTTTGGTTTATACAAAGGCCGCGGTAAAATTACAGGTCAGAAAAGCAATTACTCTTTTCTGAGGCTGCCAAATCAAATCAGAAATGTGTTTCAGAGAAGAAAGATGGAAAGCAGTCTGCTCAATGGGTGTCATAACGTGCTGCGGTTTCGCCCTGAGGTGGTAGGAATTGTTTTGCTTTGCAAAGATTCTTTTTTTTTTTTTAAACGTGCATATTTCTTACTACGAGTCCCACACACTCCGTTCAGGTCACATGTATTTGAATGGCAGACCACTCCGCTGCTGCAGCCATTGTCTCTCCCTCCGTTACCAGTGAGCCAGATGGAGAAGACGAATGGACCGAAATTCAAATGATGGAGAACTGGACACACTCATATTTTCACACTGAGTTGAAAATCAGGAGGAAATGGTGGCTGCGCGGTTTCAGCACCACGGACAGCGACATCTACTTTGTCCTCTCGGCGACGGTGATACTCACAATTCACCGCTCATCTCATAGTTTGAGCCATTCACAATACACACACACACACACACACACACATCATAACAGAACAGTTGTGTTGTGTCATGACAACAGCAGCGCCAACCTCAACACACCGTGTCAGATGTCACACACACACACACACACACATCTGATTAGTAGTTTAAACATGACGGCATAATTGCACCACCGCACACCCTGTGATTATCCTGCTGGAGAACAACACGTAAGCAAACAAACATACCAGCAAACAAACAAATTAAAATAGCAGGCTGCAAAAAGCATATAGCCCTGATTTTTCTTTTTTTTTTTGGAAGCCAACACTCTAGTTAAAACCTCCATCTGTTGAAATGCATTCCCGAGGCGCGCCTAGAAACTGTGAACGCCCACACACAGAAAACTCTGCCAGGAGAACAAAGACAAACATTTCAGAACCCCCGTGCACCTCTTGCACCACAGCGCACGGAGGAGAGAAGAGAGAAAGCCTTTCTACCCCCCCGTCCTCCCCCCTCCCCCCCCCCACCACCACCACCACCCCGCGCTAAATATACGGGCCTGACGCGGGAGCGCGTGGGCTTGTGAAAGCTCGAGATGCGACGCGTTACTTCAACACTGTTCAGCCATATTAAGGCGCCTTCTGAACACTCGCTGCGCGAAGCCCGGCTGGGTGGTTACGCGTTTACCTCGTAGTATTTTAAGAGGAGTAAGGAGCGATATGGAGCGAATGATTTCATACATTTTTCCAGTAGCTACGTTAGCGCAGAGAACAAAGACTGCGTCGATTCCACGTGCGCAACCCTCCTGATACTCGGCGTCTCCCCCCGCCGTCAGTGTTCCCCTCCGTAAACACATCTCGGGAAAAAAAAGGCTTCCATACAATAATAACCACAGCCCCCATTCTATTCATATTTATAGTCAACATCAAAGGGAAGGGGAAAGGCATTAGAGCCCATTTTGGCTCAAGGGGACAAGCCATTTCCACGGTTTCTCAGGAGGAGACTGAAACTGCCTTCATCCCGTAACCCATGGCAATCCTAAATAACCCAACTGCTGCGATCAACAGTCAGACAAAGACATTTCATCTGAGGCAGAGATGTTAATTTGATTCGCTCTGATTCTCTATCAGGGCTCCAGAACCAGAGACATGAGACGTGTTTTCTGGGGTATTTTTTACAGTTCTAAACTAGGAATTGATTGAAATCCATCGGCAGGATAATAAGATAATAAGAGACAGAAGGACAAACTCTGGAGTGCGAGAATCAAGTCCAACCTACAACATCGAACTTATTTCTTTGTTGTTTTCACGACCATCAGCC
The DNA here is from genome assembly GCF_964276395.1 of Gasterosteus aculeatus. Lineage (NCBI taxonomy): Eukaryota > Metazoa > Chordata > Actinopteri > Perciformes > Gasterosteidae > Gasterosteus > Gasterosteus aculeatus. The sequence continues at coordinate 19,492,877 of NC_135695.1, read as the reverse complement.
GGGCCGGATTAGTGCCTTGCTCACAGGGGGCGCTGTGGCAATAACAGACACACAAGCTGGTTAATGTGATAATGATGTGGATGGTCTTCACCTTCCATTAGCCTGTTAAGCCATCACGCGGACGCTGCTAGCAACAGGACCACGCGCCCTTAAATGACACACGCGGACATCCATTTTGTTGCCTGTGTTTGCGACTCACACGGCGACACTAAGGAAGCCCGTCCAGCTCTCCGTCAGAGGAAATCCATTAGTCAAAGCAAACACCGACACGGAGAATGTCAAACACACAGGTAGCACATCATTTGTTTCACGGCGGAGCGATGGCGCCGGATAGTCACCGGCGAACTGTGTCGGCCTGATGGAGACAAATGCACAATCAGAAGAGAGGGCGGGGGGGCGGCGGGGGGCTATTTAAATGTTTGTGTTTGTGTTTTCTTTAAGATCTCACGGTGACGATTGTTGCGTGCGTCATTCATTGAGACTGCAGCCCGATTCTTAAGTAACCATCTTTTTAAAAAAAAAGGATGAATTAACAACTATTTACCCTGCTTCTGTAAACACATTGTTTACATGAAAAGCATCACATTTATTAATGAGGTTGGATGTTTTTGAATGCTCAGTCGGCCTGAAGTCGTCTTGCATTAGGCAAAAAGCGAAGCTGCAGCACCGGGGCGTTGCTGTTGTTGTTGTTGTTGTCCCTAATGTGAGTTAATCAGGACGGTGACACATCAATCACGGGGACATCTTGGGTGTCATGTAGACGGTGTTCATAGAAACTCGGGCCGACCCCGTCCCCGCGGGCCCCTCTCTCGCCTTTTCATTTGGGGCGGAGGCAGAGCGATGGGCCATCTTCAAAGCCCTCTGTGTCTCCCCGTATCGACCACGCTGCTCTGCGGCCCCAGAGGCTTCCTATTAGAGAGGATTTGTCTTACAAGCTCTGTGTGCTGCCACTCTGGGGAAAAAAAAAAGAAAAATCACACACACACAGACACACAAAAAGAGAAAAAATGGAGGACCCTTTTCCGCCGATGTTTGGCTCCAGCTTTGAAGATGCTATCTGCTCTGACTAATTTCCATCCGACCTCGCCGATCCGTCGGCGTCCTCCACACCTCCGGAGCCGCATTTGACACGAGATGTTGCAGCAGCGTCTGAGCGACGGACCCAAGCCACGGGCCCATCAGCCGCGGGCCCGGCCCGCTCCGGTCACACGTAACCACGGGGCAATATGTCATCGCGCTCCTTTATTACCAGGGGGAATTGCCCTTTCTGCCCATTTGGTTTGTGGCAAAAACAAAAACCAGTACTGTAAGCCCGGATTTACAGCCCAGTGATCCTGAGGTCCGATAGTGAGGGGACATTCTTTCTTTTCAGATTTTGTCATTTGTTATTTTTCTTTTGGCTGCGCCCCACACTGATCCGTGGATAACCTGCCATCCCTTGTGCCTTTATTGCCGCGTGTCCCGTTTCCGTGCACCGTAGCCGGAGCACTATCAAGCATCTTTAATAAAAGGCAAAAGATAGCAGCGACGACAGCGAAATAAAGTGTGAAAATAAAAGAGGGAGGCCCGAAGAGAGAGAGAAAGGCTTTTATTTTCTCATCTCTGCAACGACCTGGAGCGTAGTCGGGCCGGGGGGGTGGGGGGGGGGGGCTACGGACGCTCACTATAATCAATCTGACATTATCAGATCCTGGTGGTCCGGCACACACAGCTTAAGTGCTTTTAGATGTGTCAGAGGACATGGCAGACCTCCGCCGCTGAGGATCAATTCATCCTGTGGAAAGTTAGTTAACGGTTCCCTCCGGAGCTTTGATGCTCGCGATCGTGCGTTTCTCTATTAACTGCGTTTTGTTTTTTTTCCTCCACCAAAACAGCGTTTTCTCACAAACAGATCAAATTTTCTACTCCATTAAACGCTTGCCTCTTAGATTTTTTTCTTCTTCTTCTCTCTTGTTGCCTCGCTAATAAGACGTCACAAACTAACCCCAGCACGCCGCGTACATGCGTGCTTGCACCTCGACAGAGACGCCGAGCGTTTGCTTCGGCTATTCTCAGACACCTTTGACTCAACCGGGGACACGAGGGAAGGAAACCGGGGAGAAAGAAGCAGTTGGAGGTGGAGGAGAAGGACGAAGCAGTGGGGTGGAAATCATGCTCTGCCCCCCTTCCCAAACCTGGGAGAGGAATTTATAAATGACACGGCGGTAAAAGCAGAGACGAGTGGGTGCAAGCTGAACCTTTCAAATTAATCTCAGATAAATTTGCAAGTCATCATGATATTTCAAAATGGTTTAGAGATGGCATAAAAGATCATAAAAGAGTTAAAAAGCAACCGGTGCCATGACAAATATGTAGAATAAGAAAGAAGTAAAGAGAAGGGGAGCCGGATTGGGGATTGGGGGGCGTTGAGGGGGGGGGGGGGGGTGGGGGCATATTTTGATGGACGAAAGGACGAAAGTCTCGTCGGACCCGGAGAGCCGCCAGACGAACTTTATGTGCTGCCCGCGGTGTCGCACAGATTGATGCGTTCATAAATAATGAATAGAGGGGAAAAAAACAGGTAAAATAAACTCGAATGAAATGCGCCGCCTCGTCCTCGGCGCCTAATGGATGCCTGTCGGTGCACATCTCCCCCTCCGCCCCCCCCCCCCGATGTGCTTTGTGTTCAGGCCGAGCTCCGTCACCTGCAACAGCTGCACGGCGGACACGTCGACGCAAGCAAGCTTCAAATAGAGGGCTTCAAATGCCTTTTTCCCCGAGAGGGAATTCAAGCTAAAACATTTATGAAACGAAGAATCGGATTCCTCATATTTTCTAATCTATTTTCTAACATTTCTGTGTTTTTCTGGCGACAGCAGGTGACGTTTTCTCGTGTGGTCGGTGGGTGGATGTCAATCTGCTGCGGACGGTGGCACGGCCCATCTGTGTCCGCGGGCAGAGAAAAGATGAAGTTGAAAACTGCACAGTTTTGCACATTTTATCGACTGCTGAGACTTCTGCTGGTTATCAGCCAGTGCAGGAGATTAACAACATAGAAAAAAGAAGAAAATCTGCTCATCTAAAAATTGGCTTTTGCCAAAAGAGGAGCAACGGCACCAGTGAGAAAAAACATCAGTGTCAACAAAACGGCTCCGACAGGCGACTTGTGGCGAACCCATCAGCTAAACACGTTAGCTAGGTTAGTACCGTTAGCCCCGTTAGCGTCCGCGTGAAGCAATAAATATGCTTTGAATTTCAAATTGAGTCCATTTCAATCGCAAATATATGCGTCTATTTGTGCCATGTTAAAACAGATATATGACCTATTACATCTTTGCTAAAGGTTTTTTACCATTATAGCGGCAAACTGGAGATATTTAAGTTCTACTAGTAAACGCCAGCTACCATAGATATCGGGTGAGTAAATCTCATTAAAATAAAGATGCACCCCTTCAGGTCAGAGTTCTATCAAGAGAATTGTGAAAGTCAATATCATATATTAATGTATTGACAAAAAAGAGCAAACAGTGGATGCCGGTTCCACATGAAATAAACATGGATCATCCAGGGATCACAGCTACTTAACTGCTCTGCCTCTTATTTATTTTGTTCATTTTGATTCTACTGCCGGCTTTATTCTTTTTCCTTTAACCGGCCCCTGTGTTCTGTGTTTAAATGTAAAAAGCCGACAGCCCACCGTCAGCCTCGTGATTGGCACCGAAGATGCCGTCGGACATCGTGGGATTCAACAACAGGACGACCACAGCTGTGCTGCCACCGCTGCGTCGCTCTGTAAAGGTTCAAACCGCCAGTCCACATCTGGCGGCCGCGGCTCTCCATCGGCGGCTCCCACCCTCCATCTCGCTCCATCTCACTCCCTCCGTGTCATTTATTAATCTTCACAACTCGGGTGCGTGAAACATCTTTCCTCTCGTACTCTGACCCGCCCCCCCCCCCTGCTCTCCCTCTCTCAGCCTCTAATCTACATATCCTCATCTTTTCCTCCCTCTTTTAAAAAAAATTCCATCTTGCCTCTTCCACCTCCGAAGCAGAGTTCACGCGGTCGACTCCTCTCCGAGGAGCTGCATCAAGAAGATCGTCCAAAAAACGAGCCACAGTGCCGAGAGCGAGAGACCACGCAGTCCTCTCTCTCTCTCTCTCTCTCTCTCTCTCTGGGCTCTGCAGACTCGCTTATGAAGACTGAATGCAAAGCTCTGCACGGCGCCGACACAACTCGGCAAACAACGCCGCCGCTCAGTGATGATGTGTGTGTGTGTGTGTGTGTGTGTCCCTTGAAGCCCGTCGGGGGAATCGGATACAGCCGTGCTGCGGCTGTGGAGCTGCGGTCGGAGCGATGGGTGGAGGGACTTTAGTGTTTCACCTAAATGTGAGCTTGCTGCCTGGAAGACATCCAGTATCCTGTTTTACTCTGAATTATTAAAAGCTGCCTCTTATTGCAGCTGGGACTGAAATAGTTTAGAGGGCCGACAGACTGTTGCCACAAAAACGGTGTCATTTTTGTGCCTCGCTGCTCGGCAGCCATCCGGCCCGTTGTCATTGTCTCCGTGAAACGCTTTGAAGCCGCCATGACGGACAAAACCGCGGCCACCTAAACGGAGCGTCAGGTGAAATCCAAATAAAGACAAAGCGCTTTCACAACCCCCCCCCCCCTGCCCCCCCGACACGAATGTTGAATGCGCCGAGGCGTTTGATCTCCCGGGCTGCTGGCTCAGCTCGGCGTTGGAGGGGTTGGAGGGGTCCCGGACGCCGCCGCCGCTGCCGCTATCTCCCCCACGCCGGCTCCCCCGCGCTGACAGCCCTCGTCTGCAATGCAAATACCCACTTCCACACGAGCGGGCCCATCACTGGCACTTGTATTCCATGTCATTACCCCCCAGGGACCCCCCCACCCTCCCACCCCCCCACACACACACACACACAGCTCCTCCCCCCCACCCTTTGCCTCACGCTGCTGGCCCTATCTGGGGGGGGGGCTGGGTGATGCATCGGTGGCCGTGAAGGAGGGCCGCCACGGGCTGTTGCCGCTCATGCCTCCTGTCAGTCACATTCCCCTGCCCCCCCCCCGCCCCCCCTGTGTACTGTATTTCATTAGTCGTGATTTTTGCTGACAAACGCTGGCTGTCGTGCTGTGCGGCCCACTTACCTTCTCCACGGACTCTCCGCCGAAGAGAGATCTGCTTCACAAATGAGCCGCCCCCCCCCCCCCCCCCCACACACACACACACACAAGTCTGCCGTCTCGAAAAAATCGACCACTGATACGCGACACACGGACGGGAGACGGCGAAGGTGTGACCCCGCGTCTCCCTCTTTCTCTTCCTCTTTTCTCAACCTCCTTTCAACCGTTCTCTCACTTCATCTCCATCTGATCTCACCCACACACACACACACACACACACACACATTTCTTCCTCTGCGCCTCCCGGAGGCACGAGGTCCGGCCAGGCAGATGTCAGGTCCGATTAGCCACGTCGGGTGATGCGTTTTAAGTGTGTCCTTCATTATTGAGTGAAGTGGCGTGTTCTCAGCTACACTCTCCTAAACTGCCACCGTGTCTATTTGGATATCCAGTTTTTTGTAAGCTAATCTGTTTCTCCTCTCCCTTTCAACAAGGACACACACACACACACACACACACGTCTATTCAGGGCCATAGTTTATCATCCGTGTGCGCATCCCTCTCCTCGCTAATACACTTTTTTCTTCGTGTCTGCGGGCAGTGACACACCTGAACAAGCCTGTACGGGGACCCACAGATGGATTGTCAGTCAGTATCTGGGCCTCGCCTCTTGCACGGGTCTGTGCCCCCCCCCCCCCCCCCCCCCTTTCGCCTGCCGGCCTGAAATAAAACTAGACTCATCTGGTTTGGCCCCACTGGTGCAGGTGATGCTTCACGGTGCCAAACGGCCATTAGATCCTCTGAACTGCACGGAATCAGAATGAGCAGGATGAGCCAGACCAGCACATGTTGGTCTGGTCTACAGGCACGTAACACACACACACACACACACACACACACACACACACAACCAAGCTTTATAACCCAGATCACTGGCGTATCACGTGATTGAATCACACAGACAGGCGGGCCGAGCAGTCTCCAGCCACAACCAGAAATAGGTTAAACACCCTAAAAATATCAAAAACATTAATAATTCAGCTTTTGTTGCTAACCTGTGCATCAGAAAAGAAAATAGCACACTTTTTCCATGTGAAGCGGCCCAATCGGCGGCGGCGTATTCTGGGTTTTTCAAAAAAAAACGAGAGGCGGTTAGCGAGACGTGGCTTGTGCAGCGGGAGGGGAAGCAGCATTGTGATGTCATGAGCACTAATGTCACAGACGGGGTCAGAATACGGTCATTTGTAACACAAAGAGAGAAAACTGGAGGAGACATTTGAGGGGGTGTGGGGGGGTTTGCTTCACATATGAATAGTATTTGGCTGGAATAAATGAATATCCCAAAATGTCAAGTGAGGATTGTATTTTGTTCCGCCGATACGTTCCGTTTACCGGCCGTCTTCACATTAAAACGATCACATGAAATGATTCCTGGAATGCAACAAATACACGATTGTCACGGTTTGGTTTTTGGGGACTAAAGGGAGACCCGCTACAGATGAGAATAGCACAACACACACAGTATGGAAATGGAGTTTTCGTGATGAAACACATTTTCAGTGGGTGTTGTTTATTCTCCAAAAGGCAGGTGCAGAGTGCAGATGCTGCTCTTTTTCCCTTTTTTTTTTTTTTTTTTTACAAATACCCTTGGAAGCCAATCCCCTGGGGAGGAGAAGGCTTCTCTAAATATGTGGCTAATCTACCACACAGAATGAGCCGAACAAAGGAGAGACGGCTGCGTGTGTGTGTGTGTTTGTGTGTGTGAGTGTGTGTTAAAGGGGTACCAGCGAGACAGGGAGACAGAAGGTGGAAAACAAGCAACACTGTGACGGCTCCAATCGTTACCATGTGTGTTTTAGTCTATTTCTAGCCCCCCCTGCTTCAGGGGTGTGTATATTCCATGAGTGTGTGTGTGTGTGTGTGTGTGTGTGTGCGTGTGTGAGCAATAGTGCATGTTCCAAGGGTGTGTGGGGATTCAGATCCCTGCGGAGCGCTCTGGTACAGCGGCTCTTTACTGTGCGTACATTAAACCAATTTGCCATTACAGCAAGCCTACACACACACACACACACACACACACACACACACACACACACACACACACACACACACACACACGCACGGCTATCGGCACTGTGTTCGTATTGTTGCGCGCCGCTGTAGCACTAGTGCAACCTACAAAAAGTCTACTCACACACATGCACGGCAACCCCAGACCTGCAGACGTGTTATGACACCACCTGCTCCTTCTGTTCATGAGTGTGATATGACTGTGATATGCCATTAGAGCTCGGGGTCCCTGCAAAGCCCTCTTCATTCTCATCACTATGCATCAACAAAAGGTTATGAAAAATAAGACACGGGAGGCAGACGGGGGCAGCCTCGGAGCTTAGCTGCAGCCGCCCTGCTTATTGGAGCGCTGAGATCAGCTGGTGGCGCGTTTCTTTATGAGAAGACGGATGGTGTTCAAATGCTTTAACAGACATCTGGGTCCCTGCTTATGCGTTTCTTAATTACACAGATATTGCAGTGAAAGCCGAATGCAATATGGAAGTTCACGGTGGGGCCTGGGCTAAACTAAAGAAGGGAACCAAACGTAGTGTAGCGCAGGCCGGCCAATGAAGATGCTGTTTCACTTTGGAATCCAATGTTAAAATTCACGTCACATATTCCCGTTTAATTCATAGCGCCAAAGAAAAAGTATTTTATAGAGGAAAAGACCTTGACTGTGTGCCCGTTTCGACTTCTACTCCACCACAATCTTTTTCTAAGGAAACACACTCGAGGGCGGGCAAGCATACACACACACACACGCACACGCACACACACACGCACACACACGCGCTCCTGTTGCCTAAAGGCTTCATTCTAACGAGTCCCCTCTCCCTGACTACAAGGCCTCCGATCCTGCCACCACCGATCGGCTTCATGCTGGCCGGTCCTCTCCACTCCATGTCCCCCCCGCTCCCCACCCCCCCCCACACACACACACACACCGCTGCCCACTCAACACAGGCGCACAGAGTACACACAGAATCATACAATGCACTCGTACTCCGCCAGCCTTCACGGTGTGTGGCATTGAATTATTCAGCCTTTGCGGCACACGAGTGAGCTCGGCTGCGTTTGATAAACAGGTGGATGGGATGCATGTGGAAAAAGCACAGGGGGGGGTGGAGGTAAGTTGTGTTTGTGTGTGTGTGTGTGTGTGTGTGTGTGCGCGGATCCCAGTGTCGAGGAACGGCTCCATCGCACGGCCGACCCGTTTCTCCGGAACCCAAACCCTGAACTGCTGCCCGCTAAGCTGGCAACTGACACACAACCACACACACACACACACACACACAATGATACCTGCAAACACATGTAAACTCATGCACGCGCACAAACGTACCTAGAGAGCGGGAGGGAGAGGGAGACGGAATGGGAGACCGAGGGAGACAGAGGCGATTGAGAGGGAGGGGATCTACTTAGAGTGTTGACATTGCAGGAGCCCACGTGTGTGTGCAAGTGTGAAGTGTGTGTGTGTGTGTGTGTGTGTGTGTGTGCATAATCTTCTCCCTGCTCTCATTGGGTTTTTAATGCGGGCGCTATTTCCATAAACCTGCCTCCTGAATCACAGCCAGCCTCTTACACTCCCCCCAGGTCGAGCTGTACCGAGACTCAGAGCCGGTGCACGCAGCAGAACCCATTTCCACCGTTGCTTCGCCGAGACAATCGCGGCTGCACACAATGCTAGCTCGAAAAAAGAGGAGGGAGGGGGGCTGGAGGAGGAGGGGGGGGGGGGGGGGGGGCGTGTTCTGTGCCACAGCAAATAGACTCGCTGCAGCGACTGAGATTGTTTCTCGGATCTGGTATATTTGAGGAGCGGCAGTGAGAGGACAGAGTCTGAGGACAGTAGAGGGGGGGGAGGGGGCTGAGGGAGGGGGGGCGGGTTGGGGGGGGGGGGCGTGTGTGACGGATGCAAGATTTTGTGGTGATGCTGAGCAGGGTGGAGTAAATGTTGCTGGAGGCTTGTGTAGCTGACACACGAGGCCCACACAGCAGCTTCTACACAGCCGCCACGATTGGTTGTAAAGTTAAAAGCTTTTCTGGATCTGGATTTATATGTTTGAGATTTTTTTTTTTGTCAAAGAAAGCAAAACAAAAAAAAAAGAAGAAGAAAAGACTGAATTCAGCTTCTTCAATCTCTGGGTCCTCTGCTCCTCGGGCAGTAAACTGAGTGTATTTGAGTTGAGGAAAGAAATAATTTAGGGCAATTCATTAATTTATCCAGAAATAGTTAGTGGTGCTGTTGTATTTCTATTAAGAACTAATTATTTAAGATAAAAAAAATCAGCACCCAAAGCGTCGGTTTAACTAGAAGACACGCTAACGTGCACTTCAGTACACAAAATATATAACAAGCAGTGCAACGCCACCAGCCGCGAAAACAACGGATGCGTTCCAGCCTCACCGACACGGGCGGTGCGAGGTCACGGCGAGATGCCATGTGCACGTGTTTTTCCTCCCACCTTTATGCACTGATCTCTGCGTCTACATTGGACTGGCTGCGATGCAAAGCCAGCTTACCACACAAACATACCCGGGTAATAGAGCCAAGCGGCACGCACACACACACACACACACACACGCACACACATGCACACGCGCACCTGGTAAACTGTCAGCGCTTCTCCCATTCGGTGGCCAAACTTATGTCGGGCCCTCGTGTCCCCGAGGTTCCCATCACACTTCACCACAGGAATCTATATTCCAGTCCAGTACACTTCCATTAGGCCATACTGTTCCTTTCAGCAGCTAATGTGGAACAGGGGGGGGACACGGATAATAACATCCAAGAAAACAAGCGCTTCCAACGGATAATAAGAGGACACGGTGCATTTGTGTGCGTGTGTGTGGCATAAATCTCTGTGAATATATGGCAATACCTAGAAATACATTCAAATCATTTTAAGTTAACTCTGAAACTAAAGTCCAGGAGTCCAGTTTCTTTTTTTTCTAATCGCCTTTCTGTTTAGTCTTTATTGTCCAGGGGGAATAAAGCCGTCCTGCAGAGGATTTAAGGGACTCACGGAACACAATCCCCGTACCAGAGGTGACACGGGGGAGCGAGGACACGCGAGTCCTAGCGGTTCGAAAACACGAGTCCTCTCCACGTTTGAACTGAAGGGGATTTAAAAAACGCACTCTCCCCTATCCACAGTTTTTAGAGGTGATAGTGTGTAGTAGTGAGGTTATTATTACTTCAAAGCATTTGAAATATCTTTTTCTCCTGCCCGGGGACCTCGCAGCACACGCAGGCCGTTAGGAGTTACACGAAAAGATTCCGACGGCATCTCATGAACTGTGTGCACGTGGGTGCTGGTGATCCTGGTGTGTGTGTGTGTGTGTGTGTCCGTGTGGGTCCTCCGTGTTCAGGCGAAGAGCCCCGAAGGAGTTTCCTACACGCACGATTCCTGTGGTTAATTATTTCATTAATGCAACACGTCTAAAGGACGCGATAACCAGGTAACCGCAGCGCTCCAACCTGAGCAGCAGTCTGGGGGGTTAATGACAAAACTCGTCTCCGGAGGGTTCCGGGTTTACATTAATTACGGCGTAGCCCCGGGCGAACTGCATATTAAGCGGGATTCTGCAAACAAACAAGTGGCATCTCTACTTACCATCCGGCGGGTCGCATCACTAAAAGTTGAGGAGCACAAACGCACAACTCAATGCGGCGCGACAATCGTTTGCTCTCCAGAGTTGGTGGCTCGTTAACAGGTGAGCAGGATCTACGGCGTGTTTAGGGGACGCTGTGGCTGCTCCACCGGGGGCCCCGTCCTGCGTGTCCTCGGGGGGGGGGGGGGGGGGCGCAGGTGCGTTTTTGTGTGTGCGTCAGTGAAGCTGAAGAAGAGAACCCGAGAGCAGCCTGACACCCATCAACGTCCGCCTGTTACATTTCTGTGACACAGGAAGAGCAGCGGCGCCGGGGCAAAGGGACAGAGGAAGGGGGGCCGGAGGGTGGACAGGCCGGTAAGGGGGCCGGGGCCGGGGGGGATAGTCAGCAGGAGGGACTGAAAGGTACAACGGGTTTCATTTTATTTTTGGCTTCTGCGTAGTTACAGATCGATTGACTCCACCTGGCGCCGCACACACACACACACGCACACACACACGCACACACACACACACAGCCACGCACGCACGCAGTTGCGGTGCCCACATAGCCCCGCCTCCTCTCACTCGGTCCCATCGCCGTGCTCTCGCCGCTGCGAGTGAATATAATAATTAGCGGGTCTTCGTAGCCTTCGGTGTCACACATTAATTACCTGCTTTGTTCATAATGAACTGGAAATATTTTTGCGCCTCTATCTCGGCGGGTCGGGCCCTCGTAGTGGGAGGATCCCGTCGTGGGACCTCAGATCGTCATGGAGAGGCCCGCGGTTTCACGTCCCAGTTGCCGCGCGTTGTGGGCGGGACTTTTGTTGCCGTGTCGTCACCATTAACGACGGTAAAGAACGAGTTAGAATGGCACTGAAGTGCTGAAATGTCACCGTCGTCATGGTAGCGTAACTTTCACCCTCCTGTGTTAGCGTTTTTAGCTAGCTGTTGTTAGCTAGCTGTTGTTAGCTAGCTTTCAGCCGCCGGCTCAGCGGGCTCCATGTTGAGAGCTGTGTGGAGGCAATCTTCAGCTCTATACATCGATTGGAAAGTTTGTCTTTCATCTTAATTATCGTATTCATTTGTTAATTCATATATAGATGAAAAACCTGCGTTTCCTTAAACAACAGCCGCGTCTTTTGCGTGTGGAGCGTCACATGAAACGAAAGGCGTCTCTGCCCTCACGCCCCTCATTTCTACATTGCGCCACACCAAGCATCTAATCCCAGGGGCAGATCAACCCTTTAACGCTCTCCCGGCCAATACGGCGGGTGGGGGGCATTGTTAATGGCGGCGGGACGTGACGGAGGATCTCACTAGGAAGCTCGATTATGGGCCAAAACAGGGAAGATTCCTCCTTTTTGCTGAACGCCGCTGTAAACTCTCACGAACACATGCTCTGGCATTATGTGAAACAAGAACCCCCCTTCTCTGTCTTTTGTGTTATTATTCAAACGCAGTGGAAGAAGAAGGAAAATAAAGCCCTCCAGTCTCGCACTCGGCTAATTTGCAGGATAAACGAAACAACTTGTTTTTCATGAAAGCCACCAAAGAAAATGTTGAAAGTTGTGGTAGTTTTACATGTTTAACAGAAACAAGTGCCTTGGAGAGGAGGGGAGGGGGGGGGGCTTTGCTGATGTTTCTCCTTTGATCTGACCCCGTTAAGCCACGCCGCCTCTGCAGGGAGCCGGCCTGCATTCGCCACGATACCGTGTAGACGTCGGCTCGGGCTTCAAGTCGACTCGAGTCAGACTTGAGAAAGTCAAACAGCTTCCGTTACGCGGCATCGACACATTTTTTTTCCGAGAAGTTTTTGCCGAAAGTGATGCAAGACGGCCCTTTAAAGAAACGCACTGGGAAATGTTCCATTCTTTCCGGTCGGCAACCGCTCACGGCGGGCAGTTACAGCACCAGTCATCGTTTTGTCGGATTGAAAACCCAACATTTGCTCCTGGTGGTCTTCACCACTGTTTCAGAAGAAGGAGGTAAATGGTTGATGGCCAATTCATGCAATTTTCTATTTAGCAATGGAAACATTTCATATTTTCTACACTATTTCTATTAATCTAAGCTCTGCTTTCTGCTTTCTGTTCACAGCCCTTCTCCAGAAACACAAAAGTAAGCCGTTCTTTGCTTTCGCTTCATAAGTGTCGGTCTAAGTGGGTCTGGTCGATGCTGGCGAAATCGCCTGGAGAAGGGACACGTGGAAAAGTTGAAACGGGGGCCTTGAAAAGGCTGAGCTATCGATTGAATGCTTTCCAAACATGTTTTTCATCTCTGGGACCGTGCAAGGAGCACGCCGGCTGGTGTGCAGCCGGGTGCAGATGGCATGGCTGACCACCATAGAGAGAAATGGGCGAGGGCGAGAGAGGAGGAGGAGGAGGAGGAGGAGGAGGAGAGAGACACAGAGACACAGAGACTTACCCCTGGCAGTGTTTTCTGTTCATGGAGGGCGTTCTGCGCTTTGATGGCCGACTCTCGGGCGCAGTAGGTGAGGAATGCGCAACCTGCAAAAGAGCCACGCCGCAAAAATAAACATTAATTAGAATCACACAATTTATAATCTAGACATGAAACAAACAAAAACAAAATTAGAACCAAATGTTGTTGTTTTTTTGTTTTTTTTAAAGGAAAGAAACAAATAGCACGGTTTGTGTTTACTGAACTGAACCTCCACACAGAGACCTGGTGGTGTGTGGATGTGACGACGTCCGCCGTCTGTGCCGCTTCACAAGCATCATGCAGCACGCGTTCTTCGATGCAACGGCAAAATATGAAAATATGAGACCGGCCGGCCCCCTGATCGTGGCCAATCAGGTGGAAACGGTCTTCAGCTGGTATTCGTGCATCTCTAAATGTGATGATTTATTATGTGCAGGAATTGAACGTGCAGGGTATCGTGAGTCAGTGAAAAAACAAACAAAAAAAACCCATTATAATCCGAATAAACAGGGGCAGTTATTACCAACGGGGCTTTGGCAAAGGGGAGAGGAGACCAATCCCTTCTGCAGTGTCCTGTCAAAGGCTCCTAGTAGCCTTGCCAACACCCCCCCTACAGTTGTGACAGCGGCGGAGACAAAAGAAACTGCGCGAGAGTATTCGGGGAGGGGGGGTAAAAGAATAACAGAGAAGAAGGGATGAGATCAGCAGAGGGTTGCAGAAAGAAGGGAGGACAGGAGGGGTTGGGGGGGTGAAGGGGTGGGGGGGGGGGGGGGTGTTAAAACTCTCCAGGGTGAGTGCTGCTATGTGCTAGATGCACACACACACACACACACACACACACACACCACATCTGTCAAAATCACTGAATACATAAAGAGAAGAAAAGAGCAGAAAAGAGAGGAGAGATGAGGGAAGGGAGGACGAGAGGTGGAGAGAAACCAGATGGAGTATTGAGGCAATCACCCCCCCCCCCCCCCCCCCCCCACACACACACACACCCACCCCCTGACTCTCTGAATAAATAGATTTGCTTGTGTTCTATTAATGAGGTTCATATGGGTTACCATGCATCATATTTCTGCCACTCTGAAGATGGTTTATAAGCGGCCGCTGCATTTTGGATCTCATTCCAACAGCCAGACGTATTCAGCTGGTGGTGATGTATTAAGTATTAAGAGTCTGTGCGGCGGCATTATCCCAATTTGTTTTCCTCGTGGTACACGAGATCACTTTCACCACGCCAAACATTCGCCGTCTGTTGTTTTTGTGGCGGGTTCGTTCGTTTGACCACATTTCGGTGACCCTTCCACTCTGGCCGTGTCTCCACCTCCTCAGGACTGCGTCAAAGAACGAGATCGCATGCCACGTCAGTCACCGATCCATTTATTGACCTGGATTCGGTTTTGCGTCGACGCTTTTTAAACCCAGTGCGTCATCAGACGCGTTTGTGTGCCCGCGAACCTTCCCTTCAATCTGTGCATTATTCTCTGAATCCCGTACGATTCCTTCCGTTCCTCCATTTTTGTCCGGTGGCCGTCGGTCTGCACCCGTGCCGTTCCTTTCAGCGCGAGGAAGACCGATGCAGTCTGTCCGGGGTCGTGACCTCTGGGGTGGCTGACTGTAGCGCTGGAGTCTCGGGTGCCGCCCTCGCCGTGGCCTCCCTCGTCCCAGCAACCCTAACCTAACGATTTCCGATGGCCATTCAAATCCCTCACGCCGCTGTCTCGTTCCCCCTCTCCCTCTCTCATGTGCAGCAGCTTTTGTTTTGCTGAATTGTCACTGTAGTTTTGTGTTTTTTTTGTTTGTTTGTTTGTTCCTTAAAACGGCTGAGGGTAATAGGAAGGAATGGCTCCGTTTTAGCGGTTGTTTTCTTTAATTTTCCCTCTCTGTGGGCTTGTTGTTGTTGTTGGTTTACTTGACAAATGCTGACCCCCATCTCTGAATAAGCAACACGTATTTTGCATTACAATCCCAAAACACAATTTGTTAATGTGTAATGCATACAGCATCGAGAATAAATTAATAACAAACACCACACTGGCAAACAAAAGGGAAACATGAACTCCATTTAGATGTGATTCTGTGCTCTTTAATGTATGGCTTAATAAGAAATTGCAGGCCACGGGAAAAAAAAAAAAAAAAGCTTTAACAACTCCATAATTGGAATCCAAACACGTACAAATTGCCAGTGCTGCATTGCATACCAAGCGCTAAAGTGTGAGGAGGGAGGGAGGGAGGAGGGCGTTTGGGGGGGGGCAGAGGGGGGAGGATGATGAAATTGTTTGAAACACAACAAAAAGCCAGTGTAATGGGAGCCTGCTGACACAGCAGTGGGGTAAGCCTTCCCATTGTGAGGCGATGATCCTCTGCATCATCTGATAGAAACCTAAAACAGCCTTATCGCACACATTGATCTCAGCTCCAAAGAGGAGAAATCCCTTCCCTCTCTCCTCTTCCTCCGTTCCCGGCTCCTTTCCTCTTCGTCAATGCCAACTCCTCTCCTCTCGTCTCCCGATTTCTCGGTGATATATTTTTAGGCGTGTGCGCTGGGAGAAAAAAAAAAAAAAAAGGCCCAGAGTCTCTCCATCTCCGCTGTGTTGAATTGGCATGTAATTAACGAGACTTACATAGGGGAGGGAGAGAGAGAGGGAGGGAAACGGAGTGAGAGAGTTGTGGAGGATACTGTATAGCTTAGGTGACAGCAGCCATTTACAGTCAGGCTCTCCATTACCAGAACCCTGCATGTGTGTGTGTGTGTGTGTGTGTGTGTGTGTGTGTGTGCACGGCAGGACACCGTTTATTCTACTAATTGTTTGGTCACGTTTGGAGGCCCTATTGATAGAAGCCACGGATACTCACTCACAGACACACACATCGGATCCTCTTACCGTGTGCAAGCACCCGTTTCAGGCACACTTATTTAATTAACAAAGCGGCCATGTCCTAATTATACATTACATACTAAGAGCATATATTCAATCTATCTGGTACTATGTGGATCGGCGACTCGTATCGGCAGCCCAAAACACAATAGGGGAATCTCTTAAATGTAGATTCGCATTTCATATAAAAACCAACATTTTATATTAAATCTGGTGAAATTCTTTATTGTCTGAGGTGTCTCTCAAGTGAGATTCCTCACCATCCAAAGTTAGTCTTTTGGTCGATTATGAATGGAAACTTTTCATCATGCACAAGCTTCACTGTGCTTCCCAACAAATATTACACAATCTATGAGCAACCAAGACTTAGTCACAGCTTTGAAAATGAAACTCAGCTCTTGGAGAAAAATCGTTATCTCTGTTACAGCAAAACAACACCCTTACTTTTCCCCGAGAGACGGTGCTACTATTTCTACTGGCGTTATTAAGGAAGGGGCCCAGGTCGAAACACGTTCCTCATTAAACTCTCCTATAAACAGGTGTATTAAGTACCAATCAAGGCCAAAACTTACCAGCATTCATGATTTGCCTCACGGGACAATTATGAAAACAAGCATAAAATCAATTGTCTTGGAAAGAAATACACGCACAACTCAACGCAAAAAATTAACCTTCACAACAAACACGTACAAAGTCGCCCCTTTGAAGCCTTGGCGTGACCCTCCTTAGGTGTGAGCTCAAACTCCCGCCACAAACGCTACTTTCCCGCCTCAGCGTCGCCTGCTAATTGCGCACATTTTATTCATCAAATCGTCCGTACTCCTTCTCCTCTGGCGTGAATCAGAACCGTCAAACAGAACCGGAGACTGGTGAGATAAAACCTCGCTTATTCCCAACCCCCCCCCCCAACCACCCCGTGTGAACTCGCTCTCCACGCGGCGTTCCCTCGGCCAGGACGTGTGTGTGTGAAGGCAGCGGAAGCCGAACCCGTTGGCGTCGGTCTCCCCCCCCCCCCCCCCCCCCCCCCCCCGGCTGCCTCACACATCATTTGCACTCCACGGAAAAATAGGGTTAGATTACTCGCTTACTTTATCTACCGCCATGCGGGGGGCCTCGGAGGGGAGAGGGAGGGAGGGTGGGGGGGGTAACCGACGGAAGGGTCGGGAAGCTGAAACAAACACCAACGGCGCCGCTGCGATGGCGACCCGAATGGTAGCCAGGAGGCCGGGTGGCACAGATTGACCGTGAGATGGGGGGGGGGCTGTTAATCGGTCGGGTCTCGCAGAAGCTTTGGACTCATATAATCCCAACCTTGGCACGCTCAAACAATCCCGAAGAAGAAGACCAGGAGCTGGCAGGGACTGCGAGAGCAAATGGCTCTCACTCATTGTTCTGACAACAATATTTCCTCTGCCCGGGCATAATGGGCTTGTAATGAGCACCGTAATATAGGCAGTCGCCCGGCGTAACCTGTAAACCTTAATTAAGTCGGACAGACACGCCTGCGCTCAGTCACCATCTCGTGGTGCTCGAGCTGACCGCAGTCCTCCATCAATCACTCCATCCCTCCACCTCCAAGTCCTCCTCCACTTCTCCTCTCCACCAGCCCTCCTGTCATCCCGTCACCTTGAGCGACGTCTGGGGAGAAGCGGTGGGGGGGGGGGGGGGGGTGAACGCCGCGGCGGGGGGGAGGGGGGACCTTCCTCCCTCGTATCCTCTTTGACCCCCCGAGCGGGAGACTCCGGCTATTGATTTGTTACCACTCGCGTCGCGTCGGACTGCACTGGCCTCCGAGCGGCCGCCAAACGGATCCATAGGCGCCGCGTCACCCGGAGGAGTCGGGGGAAGAAGCCGCGCCACGTGCCCGCGCCCCCCCCTCCAACGAGTGTGGCGGGTGCGACGAGTTCTTTTCCGAGAGGGAACCGCGCCTGCGTTTCAGGATGGTTGCCGGGGCGAAGAAGCCATCCAGGAGAGGTCGGCTTGTGCGGCCCTCCGAGGTCAAACAGTTCTCTCAGGGAACAAGACGCCCCCCCTCATATATAACCCAGGTGTTTCTCTCACAGGGAAGGCCGAAGAAACGCCCCAACGAGCTGCTGACCCGGACTGAAGTCCCCGGGATCGTACCCTTTGACCCCCCACGTCACGTCCTCCGGCGTGCTGCAGTCTTTAAAGTTGGCCCGTGCTGCTGAGGACTGTCTGTGCACTCCATCCCTCCTCTGCTATTAAAGCCAGAGCCCAGATCTATAAATACATGTGGCGGCCTGCATCCCTGATGAGCTGTGGGGGGGGCGGGGGGCTAATCGACGCCGTTAATGGACGCCGTTTCACAGAGCGGTAAATAATGTGTAGGTTCACACTTTCTGCCTCCCGCCGTGTTACTTCTGGGAGGGCAACGAGAGTTTACCTGCCAAGTCCCGTCTCAGCTGCCCTGTGGTCCCCGCCTCCCTCCCCCGGCCAAGTCTGCTCCGGCCGGGGGATTTATACAGAATCAATATGCCCCCCCCCCTCCCCCCTCACACTCCCTCCCTCCCACCACTACCAGTCAAAGACCGAAAACTGCATTTCTTTTTTTTCTTCTCCATGTACTGTAAAGAGCTCTTGGAGAAACATACAAGACCAGGCCAAAGGAAATAATACAACGTCTTTCACTTGGCTCGCGCCCGTCGCCCCGCCGCCGCGTATCGTACAACTCGCTGCACCATGCTTCGTTTAATGTACCCGATGGACGTGGTTGATGCAATAGAGTGCCGCGGAATACGGTTTAGATTTGTCTGCACTTCGCAGCCGGATGCCTGAAACAAAGCCTGCGGCGGACACGAGCTTCATTCAAACGACGACGTCAAATCTATCTGCTGTTTCATTATCACTGAACTGGTGTTCGTTTGTGAAGATCGTCGCGCTCAGCAAAATCCACAAGGATCAGACAGAAATCCCAGTTCGCAATAATCAAAAAATCTGTTGGAAAAACCTCCATTTGTGTTTTAGCGGAGGGGGAACCGGCGTCATGCCGACTGCAGCGGGTCGGCTGACAAAAACACGCCACCCCCCCCCCCCCCCCCCCGCGGCCCCTCCGTGTTCCCAGCGACGCTTCATCTCTGCTGAAAAGGTGAGAGGCATTTAAACCTTTCAGACGGATGAATTGATCACGGCGAAGCCACAATCACAGATGACTGGCAGCGGCAAACTGACTAAGAGACGGATCGGGTTCTCAGTCACTTTGATTTTACAAATTGAAAGATACCTCTAAAGACGGCGCTTCAAAAGGGCCCCGAGGTTGCTGGGATGGAGTGATTGAAGGAGGGATGAGTAAGAAGGACGTGAGAGGGAGAAAACACACTACACTACACACACACACACACACACACACACCTTTGTTAGTCTGCTAAACACGGGCCGCCTTGAAATTAAACATTACTTGCACGTGTCTTTTATGCAAACTTGTAATGAGAAGCTTCTTTTAAATGGAGCACATAATAAAAATAAGACTTTGTGAATACGTGTCTCAGCTTTCCTTCTTTCTTTGTCTAAAGGCGCTAATTGACAGTAATGGTCTGACTAATGAGCACCGCAGTGTTAATTGCATTGGTCTATATTTCCTAGTAACCAGATTTAGCCCGAAGGATTCCAGAAATCCATCTTCCGTCCGTCCGTCCATCCGTCCGTGAGATAAATGAATCAGATGAATGGCGAGAAAAAGAGCAGTGAAGTGAACCCAAAGAGCAGATGAAACAGATATGAGAGCCCATCAGCCATTAATTAATTGGAGTAGTCTCTCTTTAATTAAGGCAGATCTACCGCTGAATGGGGAACCACAGAACGGGTGCCATGTTGGAACTCGTGTAAAGGCCGCGCGCGCACGCGCACACGCGCCGCCGCTCATTTCAACCAAACCGTGACATTTGATGATCAGAAAAAAGAAAACACAAATTCGATCTTTCAATCCGTGTCTTCGTTTTGGCAGACGAGCCGCTTGTGCAACACGGCGAAAAAGGGAGGATGCGACACACGTAGTCTGTGTCTTTGGCGTTAAAGCTGCAGCGTGGCTGCTTGGGGAGGAGGGGGGAGAGGGGGGGGGGGCTGCGTGATGGAAGGGACGGGGGCGTGAGTGGTGATGGGGGGGTGGGGGGTGCATGTACAGATGCTCCCTCCTATGTCTCTCCCTTATTCTCTCCCTCCTTCTTTTGAGCACAGCAGGGGGGAGTAGGGGGGTAGTTGGGGGGGAGGCTGGCAGGCAATCAGTGATGTCATGCCAGCAGTGCAGCGATGGCAGCTTAACCTATTTTCGGAAATACCACAGAATGTCTATTTATAACCGCGCTGAGCGGCGTGCATCTTCACACATCCCTCACGGGCCGGAGCGCTCAGACGCTTCGCCGCCTAAAAGGTGTCTTCATCACAACAAATTGGGGATTGCTTAATATCTGGAGGAAAAAGATGTCCTGTTTATCCTAATTACCCGCAAGCGAGGCGTTTGCTAACCTTTAAAGCTAATGTGAGGTATTTTATTGTCGCTTAGCTCAATAATGTAGGACTAGTAAAAGCCATGAAGACACGGTAGGTGTCGTAGTTCTTTTGCAGGAGGGGTAATATTAGAAAATCTGGGATTTTCCCTGTAACTGTCCCGGGATTATTTCATGCGTCTGACTTGCCTCTGCACCTCCTCCATCCCTCCCGCCCTGCGTCGTCCGAGCGTTACGCTCGACCTGACCGAGGGATCCTCCACGTCTCGAGCCATCGCCCGACTCCGCCGGCGGCCTCGGGATGGAAGCAGCTAACACTTCACCACCCTCCACTTATCCATCTGTCCATTCATCCACCGTTCTGCCCCCCCCCCCCCTGTGTCCGTCTGCCATTGGCCTTGCAGGGGGGGCCCCCCGGCTGCAGACGTGGCGGCGGGTCGCATCCCCGCGCCACGGTCACGCATTGTACATTCACGCCGGCATCGAGGGCTCGAGCGTTCGGCAGTCGGAGAGATGTGACAGCTCGACTAATCTGTGATTGGGTTTTTTTGGGGGGGCAAAACACGGGGGGTTAGCGAGCCCTCCAAGGGCCCAGCACTATAAGGCAAGACAAATAACTTATTATTTTCCAGGCTGGTACGAGGCTTTATCGCATGAGTTCTCCTGAACCGTTCCAAAATGGAGAGGGATTATCACAGAACATTGCATTAAAATCTCCCCTCTCCCTTGTTATTTTATTTTCCATCTAAAATGAATCTGTGCCCAGCCAGGCTCAAACACGGCATTAAAGAGCTCATGCTATTCCAACAGAAACTGCCAACCCCCTCCTCGCCTGCTTTTCTTTCCCCCTTCCTCTGTGCATTTATAACCCCCACCCCCCCCCCGTAAGAGCACACTCTGCTCTGTAGGCGATGGCACTCTCTGCTAAGCTACCCATACAAAATAGATAGGCTTCCGTCCCTCTATTTAGACTAAGGAAATAGCTGTGACCTTTGTGCATGAACAAGGAGGCGCTGCGCCTTCGCCGACTCCACCTGCAGGAGAAAGATGTGACCGGAAATAATTCAACCTCAAATCCTCAATTTTAAAATGTGATGGCTGCCAGCGCCGACACAGGAGGCCGACTATTTGACGCCTAAATTCAATATATTCATTTTTCCTCTATTAAAGGTTTGATGCGAAGCCT
Source organism: Gasterosteus aculeatus (assembly GCF_964276395.1). Taxonomy (NCBI): domain Eukaryota; kingdom Metazoa; phylum Chordata; class Actinopteri; order Perciformes; family Gasterosteidae; genus Gasterosteus; species Gasterosteus aculeatus. The sequence goes on along the minus strand of NC_135695.1, from coordinate 19,471,142 downwards.
TTTTGAAAACACCAACCCCTTTTCCGTCATAATTGCACCTCCAAACACGACCCCCTCCACAGTCTGAAACAAAGCGCCGCGCAGCGCCGTGTAATGGGATGCAGAAGCGGGCGTACGGCTCGTGTTTTACCCGAGACCCCCCCCCCCTCCTCCGGTACACCTGCTCACATATCTATCCCCCCCCCCCCCCCCCCCCCGCTCCAGGCCCCCATTAAGAGCAAACGCATTCCAGAAAGGTCACGGAATGACGGCACTTCCAACTTACTGAAAGCCTAATGCACTGCGAGGCCGTAATGAATGTTGCATCCATCCATTCTGAAAGGCTCTCTTCTCTCGGGCCGGGGATCAAAAGCGAAAAGCAGCGGAGACGGAGCGAAAAGCCAGGTGAGTGTCGCGCGGACACCGGCCTCCAGCGGAGCGGCGTCAGAGGTCGCCAATCTCCTTGGGAAAAAACCAACAGAAAAGTGGGGCAGAGAGGGAGGGAGGGAGGGAGGCGGCGCTCCTCATCCCGAAAGTCAAGGCCCATAAGCGCCTGTCAGTGCCCGTCGAGCTGCTGCATCTTTTATGAGGAAAAGCCCTGTTGCTTATTACAATATTTACAGACGTTTAAAGATTGCGAAGCCGGCGTTGTGGCGGCGTTAGCTCCCTCGCCCTGGCAGAAGATTTTATTCCAGATTTGTTAAATCGAATCACTGCACATAACTGCAGGGAGAGCGAGACTTGTTTCTCCTGTTGGCACGCGGAGTGAAAAGGAATCGTCCTCTCTGAAACCCTCGTGACGCCGTTTAATGTCACAGGCGACGCCGCGTGGAAAAAAAAGGGGGGCCGCTCCGCTGATGTCTGTTAAAGCAGTAATGTCATCACACGGGGGGGTTATGTCACTTCTGCAGCTCTGTTTATAGTCTGTAAGTGAATTTATCCCATCTGTTCCCCCGGGAAGAGGGGGGGGGGGGGGTAGCTGTCCTACAGCAGTGCCGTGATCTTTGACACTTTCCATACACACACACACACACACACAATATGGAGACGAGTGGATGCACTCTCACTTCCATCACGTCAAAGCGGAGAGAGAGACAGAGAGAGAAGCTTCACCGGACCAGAACTCCGTTTAATCAACGCCGCCGCCGCTCAGGTATCATTTCGTATATGAGGAACCGCAGCCTCATATCACACCAACGGCACATCATTCTGGTTTGATGCATTACGCCATGTTCCCGTTTCCTCCATTTTCCCTTTTTTTTTCTTCCTCTCCTTTGGTTATTGGGAGGGCGACACACAGAGCGACGCTATCCATCAGAGACTGGAAACAAACTTGAATAAATATTTCATTAGATTATTCCGTGATTTAATGTGCTTCCGCTTGGCTGGTGTCTGCTGCAATATCTCCAGTCCATTTATAAACGCGTCAACACAGTGGCACCGGAGACCAGCTTGATATCGATACAGCGCCACACTGGGGGGACTGTTTCGTCTGTCTGCAGACGCACCTGCAGGAGGGAAAAAAGCCCTTTGTCCTCGCTTGTTTGAGCTCAGGTTACTTAACCGCACGAGGGAAGATTAGTCAACCAAACTCATCGGTATGAAGCTCTTCAGCGTTGAGTGCCTGTCATGTCCACGGAGGTGGGGGGGGGGAATTTGAACACTAAGATGGACAAGCAACAGCGAACTGAACGCGTGCAACACGTGCACGAACAACGTCTTCTGCATGGGCCACAAGTAGAAGCCAATTAGAGTTTTCACAGCCCGTGATGAATCCATCATCAGGAAATCCTCCACCTATTAATACCAATAGGGCGACAATAATTGGCAGGCCATCGCCGGCGTGGGCAGAATTAATCACTTGAAGATTCAGACTAGACGGAGTTTTTAATTGGCAAAGTCAGCCACTGTTTAGGGAGGCAACCAGCTGATCACCCGAGAGACCGCCGCTTCAGACAATGCACATTGGCTAATCCTCTCGAGTCGAGTCATTACGGCCGTGCATTATTATCACGCTTTACAAACTAATTCCATGTTTTCCCTGGTGGATTACGAAACAGTTGAATAGGAAAAGAGGAAATAATAAAAACACACAAAAGCGCAATGTGGGTGACACGGAAAATCAAAATGACGGAAAAAGTGCCGTGACTACAAATGCACGACACGGAGGGGTGTGTGTGTGTGTGTGTGCGTGTGTGTGTGTTTACTCTGCATCAATGCATTTGTCCGTCAGTTTGTGGGAGCCTTTCAAATAAGGATCCATTCTCATAATCCTTTTTCTAATATGATTAAATAACTTCAGAGACCAATGATGTATTAAAAAAAAGGTATAGAAACCTCTGTGTGAAGAACATTCGGGATTAAGCTTTCATTGTACTCGTTCTCAGGTGAGAGGGAATAATGCAGCTATCTGCTAGACATGTTAACATTTGGGCTATTTTTGTTGTTTTCTCACTTGAAGATTTATAATAATTGAAAATTGTTATTATGAAGATGCAATGACCAAAAAAAAATAGATTCCAAAATTCAGAAAACCATTGGCGAGTGAATTATTCACAATGTTTATGCTAAGCTACTAAGCTAGTGGAACTATTCCACAGCTGCTGTTGCTCCCGATGTTTCACTTGGATTCTACGGCGATCCATCAAAGCTCGGCTGCCCGTCGACAGAAACACCTCCAAGAGCCTTTATTGTCTTTGCCACCACGATCAGGCGACCATCACCGAACAGCTAAATGCTGCAATCGTTATGCAACACAGGGCAATATTATTTTAGTAGACGTATGCACACACATGCACACGCGAACACGCTTCGAGGAATGCCAAATGAGTGCTGCACTGAAAACAACGTCCTCCCGTCCACACGCGGACAATATTAGCTCAAAAGATGTTGATTTATGAAATATGTGGCTAGAATAGCAGCTGTGACAGGACAACCCAATGGCGCAGTGCATCCAGTATGGACCCACACATACCTGGACATGTTTATCCAAATAACTACAACAGATATTTTAGATCTCAGGCTAAAAGCAGCACAGAAATGCACAGAAAGTATTTATTTATATGCTTTTTCCATTTTGGGGGGATTCTGTGCTGTGATCTGCTGTAATGTCAATTATATAATATCATATTCATGAATGTATAGAGATAAATGCAATCCATTGAGCCTCTATGGAAGGGCTTTGTGGATATAGACCTCTGCAATGGTAACACATTTCATATCTTTTGATGGTGATTATATATGTCACAGAGGACATTGTTTGCAATGTTTGCAAATGTCATTTACATTAGTGTCACAGATCATCGTTCGTCTCATTTGTCACTGCAATAAAAAGCTCATCTCCATTACTAACATCCCACACACATCAACATCTGCTCTGCAGGCGCACAAGATGGGAAACACAATGGTGAGCAATTGAATAAGATAGACTTTTCCTTTTTTTTTAAAAACCAAAAGTGTGACAATAAGAGGGCCGTGTCGTCGGGTCGGCACCGCGGGTCGGTTTCAGAAAAGAAGAGGTTTAAGCGCACAAACGACAGACGTCTTGAAGATGCTTCCTCGCTTCCTTTGAGTCATCATCGAAATGTTAAAAACGCCGATGACAATGAATCCGATATCGTCGTTGTTGGTACTGTATCATTGTGTATTATGTATTATTATTATTATATATCACAGGGAATTCTCCAGAGGAAAAAGGGTATTCAGAAAATCAGTTGGTTGAAAGTGGAGGTGATAAAGATGGTGATGACGTCTGCATTGCGTGACGTAGGGTGAAATGGTTCACCTTTGATAACCAACTTCATTATGGATGTTGGAAGTCGTCCGCGCGTGTGTATGTGCGCGCGTGCGTGCGCGCGCGTGTTCAAAAACCCTCCGCCTCCATTTTTTTACCGCGAGCAGCGCCGCGTCGCTCCCAAAACCCTCCGCGCGCCGACGTTCGTCATCTTGCGTCAGCTCTCGCGCCCCCCCCCCCCCCCTCCACCCCCCCTTTTTTTTTTTTTTTTTTTGAGAGACGTCGGTGGCGTTTGAACTGATTCGGGTCGAGTTTGAACCCGACGCAGCCACATTGGCACGCGGGGCGACGATGAATAAATGATGCCACCCCTCCGCAAAAAGAAGAAGAAGAAGAAGGAGGAGATGGGATTGGCAAAGGGGGGGGGGGGGGGGCTCTTTAAAAATGCATCCTTTCCACGCGCCTCTGCCCCACTTAAAGAGCGTGTTGGGGAAATAGCAATACAGAACATGACACACGCACACACACACACACGCACAGTTTGTCACCCCATCGTTGGTGACACCGCTACTCATATGTGCACACAAAACAATACGGAATTAGAATAACTTTAAAAGATCATAACTAGGACAAAAAAAACACACCTCATGACAGTCAGGTGACTGTTTTTGACCAATGATGCACCTGACGAATTTCACGATGATCAGCTTAATCAAATATTTAAAAAAATATATATATAAATATTTTTTTAAAAGTGATTAAAAAAAACGTATTTTTCCGCGTCAATATTTCAACACGTGAATTCAAAAGGGTCCAATAAATGAACGCAAACGTGCCTCTGTACACGGGCCCGGCGGGCGTCGGAGGGGGCGGCGCGTTACCTTTGTGCATGCCGGTGTACCGGTCCTTGAGAACTGTCAGCTCGTGGATTTTCCCAAACTGTTCGAACAGCGGCTTCAGGTCTTTCTCCTCCAAGTTCCGCGGTATCTGCCCGATAAACAGCTTGATGGCATCTTGGTCTTTCATGTTGCCGCTCTCCGGATGGATTGAAATGGGTTCTGACCCGTTCATGGGTTTCGGGGATGTGGTCTGAGGGTACTGGTGCTGATGTGGGATCAGGAGCAGTGGCTGCTGGGTCGGTGAAGCCCCCGGTCCGCTGTAAACCAGGCTGGAGTGAGCGGGCTGCTGGGGATGCTGCTGCCTTCTTGTTTCAGTCTGAGTGAATCTGGCCATTCCGAGCTGGGAGCGGAGTGGATAATAATGACAACACACACACACACACGCACGCACACGCACACACGCGGTACACGCTCGCTCGCTCACGCGCGTACGTACGTCGCGCACACGCTGAGGGAGGCAGGCACTCAGCTGGAAACCAGGCTGGCTTTCTATCCGACACACAGCGCACACGCACACGCAGGACGAGGCAGGGGTAAGGGGGGGGGGGGGGGGGGGGGGGGGGTTGGGTGTGTGTGTGTGTGTGTGAGGGGGACGAAGGGGGGAGGGGGGTAGGGGGGTAATGGCGTCTGGATCGGCGCGCAGGAACCATATTAGACGCTCTGGAGCGACCCCAAGTGGACGAGATGAGGTACTCCAGCGTGAGAGCGGCGGAGAGGGTCGTTTGATGCGAGATGTAGTTTTTTTTTATTTTTTTTAATAACTGGGCATGTTTGCATTTCACTCCTCATCCAAACGGTGGTACATTAAAGCTTAATTAAAACACTTTTTTTTATACACTAAAATACCCCTGAGGGCTCTTTTTTTTATTCATCAGACGCGCACAGGTGTTACTAATAACTTTAACGATGGCTCCTTTTCTATCCGAGTGACAGACGTCGTATTTACACCTGCGCGTGGTTCATTACAAAGGCCTGGTTGTGCAACGAAAAGCTCTCAATTAAACATTTGACCAAGTGTACACGCCGAGCATATGAACTCTTGAAATGAATGAATGATGTGCAAAGGTGGCAGCACTATTTAGACGGCCGTTGGTTGCGCATAGTTCAGTGTAAGTGAAATCTGCGAAAACAGGGGAATCTTTACGTCTAGAATTTGGTGGAGAAAAGTGCAAAGTCCTTTAGACAAGTCCAGGTTTGCTCCTCGTCTTCCCAAGTCTCAATGGTGAAAAGCTGATGTCAAAATCTTCAAAATCAATATTTTTTTCTTTAGCTCTCCTGCTGATGTTATCTGACGGGTGTGCAGCCATTGCAAAGTTGTAAAGAGCAAAACAATTCTGTGCTAAAGTTTCTTTTCTTCCCTCAGAAACTCGGTTTGCACTTTAAAACTGTCAGATCGTTGTTAATTGTAGGAGCTTCCACCATACAAATACAGTGTAAAATGATTGCAGTATGAATTTACTACTGAAGGTGATCACGCGTGTCGTGCAGTAGACGCTGCTGCAAGCAACAAGTGCACTATCTCTTTAAGCAAATGCTATCTACAATCTGTCTATTAGATTGAGTCAAGGGACCAGCAAACATTAACCACAATTAGCAGACTTACTGTAAGTACTTTTCAAATAGCGAGCAGGATAATCCCCCAAGAGAGGGGTTATTTGCATCATTTGCCTTCTCTTTGCAGACACTGTCAATAGCACTCGGCTCCAAATCCACCACGAAAAAAAACGAATCATTAATTAACTGTTAACCGAAAGGAGAACAACGAGGGAAAAAAAACCCTAAACAACCTTTTAACTTAAACGCATCCGCTGGACACATTTCTAGTTCCAGCCCGTTCAACAGTGGATTGAATAAAGTGATATACACTGTCTGTGACAGCAGGCTCAGGACTGAGAGGTGAATCAATACGAGCTTCCTGCTGCTGCTGCTTCTCATCGCTGTGGAAGGAGCGGCGCCGCAGGGGGTCGTCGCCCTCCACCACCACCACCACCACCCGCAACTCTGACTCCCGAACGGCTGCATCACCGTGTGAGCGAATCGCCTTCAGCCGCCTCCGACGACCACGATCGGAACGCAGCGATCCGAAGGGCCTCGGCAGACGGACCGACCACCAAAGTTCACAAGTAGAGGTTTGCTGAGAGCCACACAGATGAGCTGTTTTCACTAAGGGAGGAGGATCTTTTCACCTATTGGACCGGCGCGCGTGATATTTCCTTCCCGCGAAGCTCAATAAATGCCAAGAGTGGAGGGAAAGACATCAGCAGGCCGGGGGAAAACATTGACACGACCAGTCGATAAAGCGGTGGGTGGCGGCCGCACAGACGCGGGGCTTTAAATTGTTTGTTTCTTTTTCTTTTTCTTTTATTGTAAACATGCTCTCCAACGGGGCTCTCAGAAGAAGCGAACCCCAGAGCGCCGTGCGTCACCGACGAAGCTGCCGTTTGTCTTTTCCATCGATCAGAGGAAGCGGGGTGCTGGCTGATCGTGGCCCCCCCCCGGGCCCCCCTCCCCCTCTCTGAATGGCGGTTGGCAGGGCACCGGAGTCCAAAGTGGACGTGTTCGGCGGACGTGCTCAGCGTGTTGGCCCTCTCACGTCTGCGGGGGGGGACGCAGTGCAGTGAGCACTGAGCCGTCATGGCACCGGCTCTCCGCGCTCCGGTGGGAGGCCGAGCGGGCTATTTTTAGGGATGTGGTCAACACGAGTGTGTGTGTGTGTGGGGGGGTGGGGGGTGTTGAGGACTTCCACTTCATGGTTCTTTATTGACCAATGCCATTAGCGGCGGGCCGAGCTGAAAGCAGAGACAAGAAATCAATAAAGGTCACACTATTAGTGCAAACTAAAAAGTTACATACAATCCGACCGGCTGGCGTTTATTCTGCTGCTTGTTAGCCGGTCTGGACCCTCGGAGGGAGGCGGGCAGGCTGGATCTCTTCAGCTCGGGGGAGTCTGGAAGGTCTGGAGGGAGACAAAGGGAGCCGGGGGAGTCATTGTGCGTTCTGCGTGCACTTGTAGACACACAGTCAAGACAGGCAGGCAGACACGCAATTACCCAAATTCAACATTACCTTCCACATCCAGTAGCTCACTTCCGCCGTGTGCAAACACGAAGAGCATACAGCGGATACAAGCACACATCATTTCGCTCGCCATATGCCACCCAATCAGGAGCGGAAGCCGGCGCCGGAATGAGGAACTCAAGACGAAACAACACTTTCCCGTCGCATGCCGGAGTCCTTGGAAGTGTAGTTTGGGGTTTAGTAAGCGGGAAGAGTTGGAGGCGTCCCCCTGCGGCCTAGTTCACCGCCGCACTCTGGCTTTTGCGTCGCGGAGCGCGCCCGTTGGACTGGAAGGTGGCGTTGAGGGAGATCAGGGTGTGGTGTGGCGGTGGCTTGTCACGGTGGAGACCCTCTTCACGGACCGCTGACTCAACGGGCAGATGAGACGCGATAAGAGCAACCGTGGAGCCACCGCACCTCGTCCTCAATGAGGACGCCAGGTCCCAAAGCCGCGTGCAGCGCTTTGCTATCGATCAGAGGTTTTCAAACTGAAGAGCACCAATATGTCTGTTTGCATGCATGTTTTTTGGAGAAATAATCAACGGACAGGTTTTAATTTAAAAAACAACATAAACTATTCAAGCCTCCTAATCACAGATGTTTAATGTTTACAGCGCAGATGTTGTCATTAGGAGAGAAAAGGAAGATAACTGGACCTTTCATTGGGGCTCACTGATCGGCATGTGCTAAATTAAGATTACATCAACCTCCTAAGACTAAATACATCTTCTTTGTGCAGAATCCTACACTTGAAGTGCGCCAGAGGATTTATTTTAACATTCAGCTTTCTTAGAATGTACCAAAATATCACTCATCATGTATAATAATCTGTTATCAAAGATGTAGATTTGCAGTGGTGGATAGCAAAAGGGCACATTATGACCATTCCACACAATAAGCTTTACCTTTTGTGTCCTTGATGTTAATATTTGTGTACTTTTCATTGTATAAGTATATTCTGAATGCAGGGTTCTATAATTACAATTACGTGTTATTATACCACTTTTATTCAAAGCCCTCCACCCTGCTGATTCCAGGACGCTCTCCACCCGCTGAGGGTTCTCTTTATGGTTTGTGGCCGAGCAGAAGATGCAGAGGATTGTGTTAAAAAAGTAAAGAAATAAAAGACACGGGTTCCAGCAGCGTTCATCTCGCTTCATTTAGAAAATAGAAAAACAATACCACAGTACCACAAGACAAGAAAGCACACAGTACTGCAGAAGCCCTAACCATTTGAATTCAGGCTTATATCAACCACTGCACATTAGCAGATAAGTAAATATCAGTGACTCTTGATAGACGGGTTGGTTTGTAACTCTGCTTTCTAACCAGCAGATGGAAGCTGTGTTCCGCTGTGATTTCTTCCTCAGTCACCCGTGTCTGAATAGTCACTCAACTGCAATCGGTTGCTGCCAGTTCCCCTTAAGCTGCTTCTTAAATATCCCATTCATGGTTAATAATCCCCATAAACAGGAATCAGGTCTCAGTAGATGGCTGCGGATACTTGGCCTCTTCAGTCAGCTGCTTATCTCTCTGCTTTGGCACGCCGTATGCGTGTTAATGTAATCAGCCAGGAAGCTACCAGCGTACACGCGCAGGAGGGCCTAACCGTAATGCAACAAATGCAGCGTGGTTGGATCTGGTGAGCTTTATTGAGACGAGGGCTGCTTATTATCGCCACTGAACAGCTGCTGTCTTCAGGCCTCAAGGAGACATGGAGGAAAGACGGCGCAAACACTCCTCCCCCACGTACGCCAATATCTGACAGCACGTGCTTCCTCCTTTCATTATCTCTATAGAATCTACGGGTCATAATGGAGACAGAGGCGCTCAGAGCAGCTGACGTGGTACGAGATGCGAGACAGTCCAGGCTTATCGGTCGACAGGACGCAGGACTTTTATCCAGAAGGCCTCTGGAGGAGTTGCATCCTACTTAGAAGAGGTGAAAAGCATGCAAACAGACGCACATCCTTTTTTAATGCAAATGATATTGATGATAAGACGAAAAAGCACCAGCGCACATGGTTGAGGTTGCTAGGCGACAGCGGTTATCAACGGTGCAAAATGTGTGTGAGAGCTAAAGTAGTTTCTACGACCTCGAGAGGCTGAAAACACCGTGGAGCTGCCCAACCTTAGGAAACAACCACTCAACCACAACAACCTAATAAAAGGCAAGCGTGTGTCTCGTCTGCTCTGGCTCTGTTAGCTGCATATGGAGCCTTTTCACCACTTACGTGTCTTGCTAATTCATTCTTAGTGAATGACAATGAATGAGCTGAACGAGGCTCGTGGAGACGTCTGAGAGTTCTTGGATTTAAGTTCAATGACTAGTCGCTTGAACTCAGCAATATGTAGCCTACATATGCATTAGCGATACACGTAAATACATATACAATGATGAATTCCCATCTGTGCTGTGCAAGGTTGATGCATGTCAATGGTAAACTGAAACTTGACTGATATACGGTCATAAACACATTTTGTGATATCAGCACTTCATAAGGAGACAACACAGTCACAAACTCTGCTGATACCATCGGCGTTGATTAGGTGTGCCGATGCTGTTTAATGACATTTTCCGTTTGCCGCTGACAGGAAGTGAACTAGAAGTTGTTGCCCGGAGCAGCAGAAGTCCACATGAGCAACAAACAGCCATTTAATCCACGTCTAGTTGCGTTGGAGTATGTTTAAGTGGAGAATGTTGTTACCCAAGGTTCCTTTTTGCTTTGGTTACCTGTCCCGGATGCCTGCACATTCGTGCACGTGCCCCATCATGGCCGCCGCTCTGCGCCGCGCTCATACTGCGGCAACAGCTGATAACCCCCCGACCTCGGGTCCCCCCCCCCCCCCCCCCCCTCCAGGTAAACACTATTAGCTTGGTCAACACCGTTGCAGCAGAGTGTGAACGCAGCTGCGGCTTTGTGAGCACATAATCCCACGATTAGCATCCACGGATGTGTATCTGGTTGCTAGGCGCTAGTTAGCTTCATTGACCTCGCGTGGTAGAAAGCTCTGTTATTAGACTTGGACCATCGGTTGCAAGTGGAGGTAGTGACTGTGAGCTCACCCATTTTGGATGTGTGGCAACACTCCAAAAAAACATGTGTCAAATCTTAACTTGACATTATAGAATCCGTGTTCCTCACTTGTTTAATCAACTAACGCTAACAAAAATGTCCCTTTTCTTCTCCCTCCCAGCTTACACGGCCTCCGACAACAGGCGCCCTCGTTAGAAAACATGGCATTCAGATCTCAGATCAGAGTTATTGGCGCCGCCTTGATGTCGACCTTAACTCACACGAGGGAGTTCATGCAAATGAGCCCGTTGTCGCCTTGCCGATCTGATATGCTAATAGTCCCTCAGACCTTGACTGGTATTTTGCTTTGTAGACGCGGCGTTAGTTGCCTCCGTGGTGCATTGTTCAACGGCAATGTTTTCCTGCTCCTTTATTTCACTGCATGGAGGGAAAATAAATATCTTCAGGACCCCAAAAAAATGTATTGTACTGACTTCAATGAAAGCACTTCCTCAAGCTTCTTTTAGAACAGTTCTGAATAAAAGACAGATAAGATCAGGTGTAGGTAATCCTTTTTGTATTACAGTGTCTCAACAGAATATATTATAAAAACGGTGGTAAACTGAGATTAAATGCTGATGAAGCCACACAAAACTCATTCTTATGCGCATCTACAATGAGCATCTACACTGAAACATGTTCAAGCACATTCGATCTATTATGATACAATATATATGATGATGTGAGGCATGTATGAAGACAGCCACCAAATGTCACATCTGTCAGCTAAGCTATTGAGTCATAACCAGTGTCCATGTTATTATAGTTTGACCATTTCCATTAGTTTCATAACAGTTTTTGAGGCAGATTTTTATTTAAAATTATGCGTGCCATCGGAGGGGTCTTGCAGTGTGGCAGCTCTTGTCAGACTGGCATTTATTGTAATGATTGGCATTTGGCCTCCGGCATCGGTAAATCTCTTTTCAGGCGGTCATTAACATATTTTCTCCCTCACAACTTTCAATTTGGAATACGTTGCCATCTGACCCTCGTTTCAGATTTGTAGAATATGAAGCGTTTTGGAGAGCACTTGTGGAATGTCAAATCAACTCGTCAACATCAACAACAACAGGAACCGAGACTATGCAACGGTTTATGCATATTTAGCTCTTATGTCCCCTGCAGGGAAATTGCAACCCCCCCCCCCAGGATGCCCCCCACCCTGTGGGATTGGGATTGAAATGGTCTGACATCCAGTTAATTAATACAAAAAGATGTGTTTTAGTAGGTAAGTAAGGCACCAACCTGCGTCCATCCAGACACCTTTGAATTAATATTTCACAGTGCTGTCAGACTTCAGTTTGGAGGCGGTGGTTTCTAATGCTCGGCACTACAGCGCGCGCTCTGTATTTACCCACCGCAGCCAAACAACCACTTCACATTCACAAGAGGCAGAAAAATGCATTTATTCTCATGGGAAGCTCGTCCTCAACATGATAACATCTTGAAAGTAGGTCACCTGGAATTGAGTTGTTTGTTTGTCGCTAAAATTGAGCTCGAGCGGTTCCAAAAAGCAGCAATTGTCTGTCAAGTTTTGGTAAAAAAAACACAAAGTATATTTCACTTTGATAACATTGACAACCCGCCCGAACCCTAACCTTGCAAAAACAACACTGGATTGTTTTGATGTTCCTCTGACTCGTCAGCCGGTTCATCATGGCTTTATCTTACTCAAGATAAAAATACAATAAGATGAAGAGTATGGGACAGTTCACAATGACAACCTATGGATAGCTGATGTTTGAGCATGTTCGTGTTCAACATTCTAACATCTAATTAGCACTGCACGCAAAGTGCCGCCGAGGCTAGCGGGGGGATCTCATCAGCATGTATGTGGCCCACCAACAACAGATTAAAATCTCCTCATAGTAATCTGTCCTGTAGCTGCAGGCAGTGACAGAGGAAACGTCAGATGATCCCCCGAGTTAGCAGGATTCATTGTGGAGGAGCAACAAACGTCTGCACTAAATATTCATAGGGAGCGAGCACGCTAATGAACACGAATCCTGTGAATCCTGAGTACAATACTTCAGAACGAACCTTCTATTATACATCATAGTTGTATCTGTTCAGGCTATTGAACTACCACTGCTGCAGTTCCGAATTAAAATCCAGAAGAGGTTAAATATTGATTTATTGCCAGAAGACCCTCTGAGCGAGGACATCATCAGGGGGATCCCTGGAGTAAAGATACGGAGTCGGTGGCTAGCAGACACTCAGTGAGAGACAAATGGTACGAATATGAAAGCGTGTTTGTGTTGAACACGCCTAATCGTCGAGCTGAAGATTTTCAGAAATCAGCTGGTGGAGTAATTAAGCGTAGATCTTTTTTTACCCTTTGGAACCGTCCTCCATCAGATAACAACGATAACGCAGCAACGGTGACATAATGCGTCCTTTATGGAAGCCAAACAGACCGGCCCAGGCAAGTCCCTCTAACTGTCACATGACTGCCGCCTTATCACGCCGAACAAATCTCAGCGTTTACAATCACTGACGCTGCTCCACCACCATCCCCACCTCCACCTCCACCTCCCCCTCTGGCTCTGACCTGCCTCGCCTTTGCTTTGCCCCGTCCTCCTTTTGGTAATCGTGTCCTACGCTGTGCTGTCGCCTTCTAAGCAGCAGATCCGTGCCGCGCAGTCAAATAAACGCATCGCCATCAGGGGCCTTGGGATGCATGACACCGGTAACTGGGATCAAACGGCGGCTGCCGGCGGTGACCTCGTTTCTACCCTCAGTGAGTTCGGGGAGGAGGCGTTGCGTTGGAACGGAGAAAAGAGCTGGTGATTTCTGTACTCGATTAGAACAGAACTTTCCCAGCGAGCTGTTTCCAGACGCGGGAGCGAGTTTGATCCCCCTGCGAGAAAACTAATGAGCCCGCGTACCCGAATCAGTGAGTTTCAATTCAATTAGTGTTCCGTTTCCGGTGGGTTTCAGAAAAAGGGACCAAAAAAAACTCTACAATAATAATGTAAAAAACACAAGAATAAAAGAGTTCAGAAAAACGCTGCTGTTGTTTTGTTTTATTTGTCCAATTTGTCTTTTTTCCATCATAACAAGGACATTTCGCAGCATCCGTCGTCGGCAATACATTGATACATTACATTACATTACAATACATTGATTTGATGATGATTACATTACAATACATTGATGATATGGATGCTGTTGTACTTTCAGGTCTCTTCTATAATACGTATAAAGAGGACTCACTCCAGTGAAATAATCTTCACATTGAAGAATACGTTCATATTTTTAACCAAGAGGCATTAAGGCCTTTTAAGTTTGTCCCATTTATGAGTAAATTATGCCCTTAATAAAAAACTTTCCCAAGAACACTCATTTATTGATTTACCTTACCAGCAATTACATTTTTTAAAATGTTAACAATCAGTATGAGTTCATACACATGCTTGTGTGTTTGTAATCTCCTTATTGTTTTATGAATATATGCCAAAGGTCAGAGCTATTCCTTTTGTCAATAAGCTATCAAAGAAATAGGGGGAAAATAAAGACTTTGACCCCCGTGGTGTTTCACCTCTGAGTGGAGACGTCCTGGCCCGCGTCTCCAGATTGACCAACTCGTGACGTTCCGCGGTTGTGTACTCTCGGCTACCAATGAGATTACGTCCAGATTACAGCCAATGAGGACGGAGCCAGCCAGTCGGCTGGGTGTGTTGGGTTGGAGTTTAAACTTTGGACCACAGAAGAAGAGCTGCGAGATACAGCGGAGGCTCTTTCCGAGCGGAGACGTGGCTCCGCAGCAGAGGAAAAACATTTTTGGGCTAAAACTGTTGTTTTTTGTTGGGATTTTATTTTTTGTTGGGGGGGGAGAGGGTTTCCACTGAAGCAAGCAAACTATGGAGCCCTACCAAGATGAGGTAAACAACCGAATATTACATAACATATTTCAGTGTGGTTAGTCGGCCAACTTAACCTCCAGGTTCTTATGATATCTTAAGATAAAGTCTCGCGACAAGGGTCGATTCTCCTGGAAAGTTACGACACCAATAAGTCAACTTCTTCGAAGGACCACGGTCAAATATCCACAGACACAGAGGCGCCTGGTGGCTCGAGGCCCGTTCGGTGCGGATCGCAGGGAGCGTTTTCGGCGGCAGAGAGACACAGTGTCGCCATTGAACGTCCCGCTCTCATTTCAGGGCTGCGACGGCATCGAGCTGCTCGACTGGCTGTTCGATCAAAACGAGGGGATCCTCCGTCACGAGGAAACGGGACGCCATGGCAACCATCACGCCTGGCCGGTCCAGGACCCGAGTGTACGTTGACATTGTGTGTGCTGTGTAGTTCCTCCTCGACACCCTCTGGAGGGTCTGCTTTAAACAAAAAAAGAAAAAAGGAAGCCTGTCCTTGTCTCTCGTCTTGTCGTCTTGTTAACACTTGTGGGGCCCCTCAACAGATGCCGCCGGCGGACGACGACTTCCTCAACGCCCTCCTGAGAGGAAGCAGCGGCTCCGCGTCGGGCTCGCCTCTCTGGGCCTCTTCTCCCAGCGACAGCGGGATCAGCGAGGACCCGCCCTCGGACCAGATGGACAGCCCCCGGCGTCCCGAGAGCCCCAACGGGGACGTGCGGTGCTTCGGCGCGAGGCCGCAGACCAAGGCGGGCCTGGAAGCCACAGCGTCAGCTGACCTCGGTGAGTGACGCGTGTGGCTGTGCTCGCTTTATTTGTCACAAATCTCTAAACGCGCTAAAACGTGCTTCGGAATAATTGTAACATACCAAAGAAATGATGATGCGAGTATTTGAATGGTGTTTGAGTAGAAATTACATACAGACGGGCAGAATTTTCTGATTAATGGAGTGCAGGAAAGAAACGTCCAACATTCCCTCAGAAATGTGCTCACAATGAAACAGCACTTTGGAAACTGGCTTTATTCAGTGATTCCATCTCCGCTCTGCGTATGCAAATGAGCACATATTAAAATGGTAGTGCCTCATTTTCGTTAATAAAATGAATGTCGTGCAAAACTACTCTGAAATGTTGATATCTATACATCTAAATGAAAAACAAATAAGTCAACGTGACGCCTCAGTCACAGCTTTGGATTGTGAACGCACATTACCCGTCACCGCGCGTTTCGAGGGAACTGAAGCGCTCAAAGGCGAAGAAAAGCACACATTTTGGGAGCCAAACAGAGTAATTGGTAATTGTTTAACATTCCGGCTCCAAATGCGCCGTTTCCTTTTTTGTTGTTTACCACCGAACCCCAGCAATGACACGCGCTCGCTCGGCGTGCGTGTCCTTGTGTCTGCAGATGGCTGGCAGGCCGCATTCCCAGCGGGCCGGACGGGGATCACACAATACCCCCTCGATGCGCATCGAGCACAGATGCCCTCTGGCTTCGCGCTGACTGTCAAGGATCTGCTGCTGTCTGGCACCCAGGAGCCCGTGAGTGTGTCTGAGTTTGTCGCGTCTGTCGGTGGGGACGGTGCAGGCGGAGCAGGTGGGAGACGGATACTGTCTTACCGGCGTTAACGCTCGGGACCTGCTGTGTGGGTGTGTGGGAAGGCGTGCGGGCCTTTTGGTGAATACATTTGGCCTTGTTCCGGTTTTAGAACTTTTATTTACAAGGCGGTTTGCTGAGCATTGGGCTTCGTATGCTGGCACAAAGAGGAGGAACAAGCAGATTGTCGTTTTCCATCATCTCGAGTTCACAGCTGCGGCCGCGGATGCCGTCTTGCTTTCCTTGGAACCGGAAGTCCCGCGAGAGCGTGAAGCTGAACGGGACCGAACGTCACACCGCAGTTTGAGACAAACAAAAAAAGTTGGAGTTGACTTTTGTCAACTCAAAACACTGCGAATGGCTTAAATTTCTGAAACAAAAACCAGGATAAAACCTCACGGCCGCCCCGCCTTCAGCTTTATCAATCTACTCCACTGTAAATGGAGGCGTGGGAGCGGATAGATTACTAAATTGCTTTTGGTGGACACGGAGCATCGTGGAGCGGCGTCCATTATCTCAGAGAACCTCCTAGCTCCGAGGCGGCGCCGCTAACCCCACGCCGCACCACATAAAGTGGTTATTTGTCATAATCGTTTCATTCCCAGAATGAAATAATCCTCGAGGTGGATGTTATCACATGACCACCAGAAGCAAAATAAATTGTTTTTGCTCCTGAAACGGTGGTGCAGGGGTTTGGATTTCATCCCACGGCGGGTATTGATCCCATCTCACATGGGATGAACAACTTTCTCACTCCGTAATTGCTTTAAGGGAGCCACGAAATGAGTGTGATCAAGGTGTCCTGATAGTCGGCACTCATTTAACTACTTCCTGTTGGGGCTCTGGGGAGAAAGAGAGAAGGGGGGAGAGAGAGAGAGGGGTGGAGGAGGAATTCTGGAGATAGACAGAAAATTGAATTGCTTTTAATATTAGTATTCATATTTCACCGGCAGCCTCCGCACCCTCCTCACCAGTCCATTCAGGAGCTGATTCTCAATGAAGATGAGAAAAAGCTCCTGGCGAAGGAGGGGGTGTCTCTGCCCGGCCAACTACCTCTAACCAAGGTAAAGCGCCTCCGATCATCCGCTCCTGGAGTTCATCTGGATGGGGCTCAGAATTAAAATGCCCCCCCCCCTCCTGTCCATCTAGTACGAAGAAAGGATCCTGAAGAAAATACGCAGGAAGATTCGCAATAAGCAGTCGGCTCAGGAGAGCAGGAAGAAGAAGAAGGAGTACATCGATGGGCTCGAGAGCAGGTGAGAGGGTCCCCGAGAGGACGAATGCGATACAACAACCGCTTTTCTGAAGCAAACTATTAGGGCTTCGAGACAGCTCACGGTGGGCCGCTGCAGACCCCGAATTCACCACAGATAAGCAATGCTGCTCATGTCGCGTGACGGTGAATTTCATTTCCGACCTTCGGTGTTCCAAGACTTGTGCCGGATATGAAAGGCGACGGCTATTTCTGAAACGTGTGAAATCACCTAAATGAGTCACTTCCTAACCAGGAGAGCTTATTTCATCATTTGCCGGCGTGAGGCATAGTTTATTGTTTTGCAGGAGTTATCTCATTCTTCTGTCCCTCCCCTCCAGGATGGCTGCCTGCAACGCACACAACCACGAGCTGCAGAGGAAAGTGTCCCAGCTGCAGAAATGCAACATGTGAGACATTTTAAAATGTCTTTCCCCCCCCGTTTCCTGGCAAACCGCCTTTTCGACGTCTTACCTCGACCTCTTTGTGCTCTCAACCCCCCCCCCGTTGCTTGTTGGCCTCCGCAGGTCGCTGATGGAACAGTTGCGCAGGCTGCAGGCCATGGTCATGAGTTCCTCCAACAAGCCGGCCCAGGCTGGGACGTGTGTGCTGGTACGGGCTTCCGTGTGACGATTCCCATCACTCTCCACGACTGAGTAACCACAACAAGTCTCTTCTTTTTCTCCACCCCCCCCCCCCCCCCCCCAATCCATCACGCCCGTATAGGTGCTTCTGCTCTCCTTCTCGCTGATCCTGTTCCCGAGCCTCAAGCCTTTCTCTGACGCCAAGGTCAGCCAAGGAGACTTCAGTCCAGTCAGAAGTGAGTCACCTTCGGTGCCAAACCACTTTGTTGGCCCGCCCGCCTGCTGCTGAGTCGATGGGCCCTAATGAATTACCATTAATTATCCCTTTATTAATAGATTTATTCACAAAGGTGAAATTTGTTATCGTGAGCTGTTTGACAGCTTTGAAAAAATAAATTGGAGGCTGTACTCTCCCTATTGCTATGAGACCAGTTTTGAGAGCCAGAGTTTTGACTAGGTCCAAAAAAAGACCTCCAGAATATAGAGAGTATATTAGAGGAGGACGTGATAATCGTGGCCCACCTCAACTTTGAAGCCTGCAGCTCTGCATCACCAGACTATGCTCTGAGGTATATTTCCCTCTAAAAAGGGTCATAATTAACTAAATGAGCATCACGCTGTATTGACAAAGACTTCAAAGTAGCAAAATGAGACTAAAATCTCATATTAATAAGGCAGAAAGAAGAGAATCAGGGTGGTTGATTAGTAGCTAAACATCCAGTTTATATGGCAGGAAGCATAAACGGATGGTCAGACTCTTATCTGCTGAGTGTCTTCATGTCTTCAGGTCTAAACTCGACACGTACGAAACGTCTTCATGACAAGCAGCTTCATGTCCACAGGGGCTCAAACTAGTCTTTTTTTTCTTCCCATCGCAGTCCAGTCACGTTCCCTGCAGAACCTGCAGGCTTCCCGCGTCCTGCACGTCACCGAGTTCCCCGCCGAGGATGAGGTGGAGCCTCTGCACCGGCACGTCCCGGGACGTCGGGACGTGGAGGATATTACTGCCGTGATGGAGAAGCTGGGAGTGAGCCCGGAGAGGCCCGATGCGGAGCCCGTGGCCGTGAACAGCAGCCGGCAGGAACGTGTGGTGGATGATTTCCACGTGGACCCAATTACCGGTCACATAGCTTCCCTGACCTTGGATCCCCGGCGCTCTGCGAGGCTGCGACCGCACGCCGACGACATGTGAAGGAACGGATTCATCATTTCTACGTGAATTCCCTAAATCGTCCCGCTCCTGATGGCAGAGCGGGCAATTATCTGTTTTATACAGTTTAAAATGATCGTTTCTGGCCTTTTAATATCGTTTATATATTTAGTTTGTATTTCTTTTCCGTGGTTGCGATGCTGTTTTATAGCGTGTTTTTGTTTTAATCGTACACTGAAATTGCTTTTGAAGATGAACTGTGTAATATTATGCTCCTGGCTTTGATAAGATGTCAGAGAGAGAATGTCAAAAAAAAGCTGGGCACATTGAGCTCTGATGATGTGTACAGTTTTGATCCCAACGAATAATTTAAAAAAATGAAAGGATTTTTAAAGCATGTTTCCATTTAATAATTTATTGGAAGTGTTTGGAATAATTAATGAATAAAATCTGCCTCAAATAAAATATGTCAAAACGAAATCAGTGGGTTCAAAGTATGTTGGATTTTTATTTTTATCATATCAATTTCTGAGCTTTTATGTCAATGTCAATGTCAATTTTATTTATATAGCACTTTTAAAGGCCAGTGGCTCAGCCAAAGTGCTTTACAGGATAAAAACAATCAGCATCAATAAAACAATACAAGCAAACGTAAAACAAACAAACAAGAAAAAAACAGTAAAAGGCCAACAAATAAAAGATCCAATGCAGGTGATTAAACTCAGCCGAAGGCCAATGTGAACAAGTGAGTCTTAAGGCGAGTTTTAAAAGTGGAAAGGCTCGTCGCAGCAAAGCGTTCCACAGTCTGGGAGCCGCTATCTCCTTTCGTTTTAAGGAACGACCGAGGAACGTTCAGAACCAGCTGGTCAGCTGACCTCAGGGCTCTGGAGGGTTGATGCACATTAATAAGGCTGGATAAATATTCTGGGACCAGTCCATGCAGAGACTCAAAAACAAATACAAGACTCTTAAAATCAATTCTGAACCTAACCGGAAGCCAGCGGAGAGAGGAAAGCACTGGCGTTATGTGCCCGTGCTTCTTTGTCCCGGTCAGGAGACGGGCTGCTGCATTCTGCACAAGCTGTAGACGCTTGAGTTCAGACTGGCTGACATACAGACATACAGGGAGTTGCAATAGTCCAAGCGCGAAGATATAAAAGCATGCATGACTTTTTTGAGGTCAGCCCGGTTTAGATTGGGTTTGATTTTGGCTAGAAGCCGAAGCTGGAAGAAGCTATAGCCTCAACCACAGAGCTGACCGGCTTGTCCAATTTAAACGCCCCATCAATAATCAGGCCAAGGTTTCTGGCCTGGGAACCTATGTAAGGTGCAAGTGGGCCAAGGGACCTGGCAAGGACCTGGACCAAGTCAGGGCGACCAAACAGCACCATTTCTGTTTTGTTTTCATTTAGCTTTAAGAAGTTTAGGTCCATCCATGTTTTAATGTCCGTCATATAATTAAACACAGCATGGAGGGGGCCTTTAGTGGCAAGTACACCTGCACATCATTTGCAAAGCAATGGAAAGGGACATGAATATAAAGCAACTCGCAGCGCACATTACAGGGCCTGAAGGGATACGATGCCAAGTCCACAAACCGAATGTGGAGTACAGCAGATTCAGAAAACTGGGCCAAAGGTGGAACAGGTGACCTTTAATCTCATGACTCAGACTTCTTACCCAACAATTTGCATGTTGATGTATTTATTTGTAGCTTGTGTCCACAACATTCACCGCGTCATCGATGGGGTGAAAGTGTTCTGAGGCTTTGCTGCCCCTTCGGCAGAAAGATTGTAAAAGGACATAACAGAGTCCCTGATAGGTGGACAAACGGGGACACTGGCTTATAAAGAGACATGACATTTCAGAATTCTGAATTTTTTACCACCGTATATAATTGAAACCTTAAATAATGGAAAGGAAGGAATGTTTTATGATGTATCAAAACCGAGTTGAAGGCCGAGTTGTTTTTTTCCTCAGAGCGGATAGAAGTGGACGCATTTCCACTTTCAAATGATATTTTATATATATTAAGTATTCGAGGAGCCTGGGATGGACTCCAGCCCCCCCCCCGCGACCCTGTGTGCAGGATAAGCGGTTTCACAATGGATGGATGGAAGTATTCGAGGACTCTCTCAGGAATATTTCTGGGCCCTTTCAAACATACAAATTTGAAAGCCCCCCCCGGTAATGATGCATAATTAAAGACACATGAAAGCAGAGGAATCCGAGCAGAAACTATTTCACACACCTGGAAAATCCATCAACCATTTCTTCTTTATTTGTTATTCAAGCTGTTTTTCATATTAGACATATTATTTGTTATATACAAACGTGTTATCACGTATAGCAGGAGCCTCAAAGCATAAACTGCATAGTCTGTTTCACTCTAAATAGGACCGGAATTAATTACATGAGCATCGTGCTGTATGTTTGGAGTTGACTCAAATCCAAGAGAGACCTGCAAAGCGCTCGATTTTTAGTTAGCAATTGATGATAAAACTGACATTTATTTTTCTACGCTTTGAATTCTAATCCCTCTTTCACTTTAATGTGTGATTAATGAAGGATTGTTCTCAGTCGACGCTCAGTTAATTAATTAATATCTGGGCGCTGGGTTTGCGTCAGGTCTTCATTGTGCATCTGCAAAGGGCAGAATTTGTGTTATATTTATGAAACAATACCTTAATCAGTTCAAATCTCAGTCGTCAATAGTCATAGATGAAAGTCAAGGGCCCATCCCAAGAGACCATGAACACACGATCCATCGCTGACCTCCACCCGTCGCCCTCGTGCTGTTGATCTACTCCGTCATGTTTCTTTTTTTCCTCTTATCAGAGCGATTGACCACCGGCGCCGTTAATCAGCACGTCAACCCATCTGTTTGATTAACCCGGTCCCTCGGGGGGGCCGGCAAGGGGCTCCCGGGCTACGACTGAGAGTTTGTGAGCCGTGAGGGAATCAAGGGGAGAGTCTATCAGTTGGAGCCGGCGTCTCCTGCTTTAATCCCCATGATGGGTTTTCTCCTCCGAGGTTGAACACTCTTACGTGTTTGGTAGAAAGATTCCCGTCGACCTCAAAACTCTCTTATTAACAAAATCGTTTTTCCAACTTCAAAAGGAAGTGAGTAGTCACAAGAGCTTGAACTCAGCCGGCAGAAACCCCAGGACGAACCTTTGTAACAGCAGCAACAGAGAGTGGTCCAGGGGCCCCTGTTTTGGGGGGGTTTGGGTGAATTGGAGCTAATTGCTAACAGCTAATATCCGCATCCTGGATCGTCCTCTTGCGTTGGACTGAGGACAGACTCGACGTTACAATTTCCCCTCAGGGACAAGTGGCATTAAAGGACGGGACACAAAGACATGAATGTATTTTACACAACCCAATCACATAATAGTATATTGTGTTAATTTAAATGTTTTTTGAATGTTCAATTGGAGAAAAAAAAACTCTTTCACATTGCAGCGGATGCGCTGCTATTCTGCAGCCTCATAATGCCGCTCATGTCCATCTTTAATTTTTGCTCTAAGAACTCTGGCACTCGACCCACTGCATCAGCACAGGAAATTAGCAGTGACATTGCCCTGTCATATAGTGATGTCTAATTATAATTATCCCTGAATGAAATTCAGTTTTACCCACAAGTTGATATGTGACGTATATGAAACTCATCTTTGCAACTATGCTTCTAATAAATGTTATCATAAGTTCATTTAATCTGTTTTACAACAGGTAAAGTAATGGTGTGACTTTAATATAGAATTTTGTTAAAGCATGAATTAAACGGTTGGATTCAAGGGGAGGTTTCCAGAAAAAAAAAAAATCATATAATGAAATAGTTCCGCAGGTGCCACATGTTCACTTATTTAAAGACAGTCAGAAACTATGTTTATATAAGCTGCAATTGTACAATCTGAGTGAACTCCCTGGTCTTGTTCGGGCAATTTTTTCAGTTTTAAACTTGACTTTCAGTATTGAAAAGCAACCAAGGAAGAACCAAAACAATTCATAAACTCACAAATAAAAACTCTGTCAAAAGCAACATCAAAAAATTTCATTTAGATCTTTTATTAAAAGATCAAAATGATCTGTGGCTCCACTTGGTACTGAAAACGACACCTCAGAAAGCCTCGTCGTGCACGCGTTGCTTTGGGGTCTACGACGCATTGAGCGTACGGATGTGAAGGCAGGTCCGCTACTCTGAATCCACGAGGACCCGCCTGGTCCGAGTGTCTCCCAGCAGCGCTGAACCGGATCCGAGACTGCTCTCCGTCCACCCTGGATTACTGATTGTTCTCAGCGTGTTGATGACTTTGAGCCCCTGGCCAGATGTTGTGAGCTGGCAGGAAAAGGCTCCGACCGGATATGTTCTACTCCTTCAAACAAAAATGAAGTCGTCCTGCTGTTCGGTATTATCTACGGCCCCCC
Organism: Gasterosteus aculeatus; assembly: GCF_964276395.1. Taxonomy (NCBI): domain Eukaryota; kingdom Metazoa; phylum Chordata; class Actinopteri; order Perciformes; family Gasterosteidae; genus Gasterosteus; species Gasterosteus aculeatus. The sequence continues at coordinate 19,447,517 of NC_135695.1, read as the reverse complement.
CTTGCTGGGACAACAGAAGCGCTTATTCCTTCAGGCAGACGGTCTGCACTCCGGGGCAAATAAACATCAAAACGTGTCAATCCAATTGTTTTAATGATTCTACCATGTGGGACAAAGAACAAAGACACGTCCTCGGCTTGGGGGTCAGTAAGACACGGTTCACTCCAATGTAATCAGTCACGAAACGCAACAGGTCATACATACATAAATACATGCATACATACATACATACATACATACATACGGTTTGCTCACCTCAACAACCCCTCTCCGCTCCACGGGCCGTCATGGCCGTAAGCTCACACTAGACATATATAATTCACAGTTACCGGTGGTCTTTGTCCTGTCTTCAGATGTCAAGAGTTATATGAATTATGCCATCGTGGTCCGTCACAGATAAGGTTTCCTGCTGGACCCTGATCTTTGACAGTTCAAGCCCACCTTTTGGCAACCTAACCTTTGACCTAATGACCCAACCTTGTATGAGTCAGAATCACAAACCGCTAAGTGCGTCATACATACAAGGACTTCATCATGTCGGGTGGCAAATGCATTAGACGGTAAGACAAGACAAAAATGTGGATATGAAATATGGATATGTTAAATTTACACTTAAATGTACAATTAAATTGACAAAAGAACAGAGAATAATATAGAATTAAAATAAGGAGCACAGGCATGAGTAATTCTGAGGTGCCGGTGGTGTGCAGGTGAGTGACCGGTTGGAAGTCGGGATCACAGCGTCTCTCAGCAGGGCACCCGGACTCCGTTAATGAGCCCGAATGCTTCGATGATGATGTCTTGGCACAAGGTACAATCCCCAGGCGCCATTCCCTTTACCTCCATTGATTTTCAACCTGGACCTTAGAAACCAGATGGTTTGGTCCACGAGAAAATACCCTCACATTTCATTTGATTTATTACCCCCGTAAACTGAGTAAATATGAGTTGATGGTCCTAAAAAAATGATGGTGTAGACAAAAAGTAAAATAGGATATTGGGGCGTGGCTACACTGTGATTGACAGGTGGCCACCACAGCGTTGTCCAACCTGGCAGTTGTCCCTGTTTCTGTGTCGTAACTTTAACCCTTCGCCGGTGTATGTTCAGTCCATGAAAGGGTAAATGAAGGGTTAATTCTGAGTGACCAGAGCTGTCCGTCATTTTCCCGTTAACAGAATTGGCAGAAGTAATTGGGAAAGCCCTTTGAGCCTATTGAACTGCAGGTTACGAGGCAAAGACTTAATAACACAAAAGAAGGGGACAAAGGGAGAACATAGTGACAGATTTTCCATCACAACTAAAGGCTTTCTCCCCTTTTGGATCACGGGGTCATTGTGAGTGGTCCTGGACAGCAGCGTGATAACTTGGACTCGCTGAGAGCTGGTTCGGTGTGCGATGGAAGGTGCTTAGTAAGCAGACTGCTTGGCCAGATTTAAACGCTGAGAACATTAAGGCACACTGTCAGTGCTCCGGCATTTGGAGGTTTAAGGCTTGTTCAAATGTCAAGAACTGGGTCACAATGGATTAAAATGGTAAAGATGAATTTTTTTCATCCTCTCATGTCTTTCTAATTTGCTCAGAAATGTACTGGGAGGGATTACTTCCAGAGAGGAGAAGAAACTCCAACAAACTTGAGGTAACAGGATGATGCAGCAGTAATATTTGTTATGTGTAAGACTCTTGTTTGTTTGAGTGTTACTCTCACTCTGCAGCTCCACCAGGTTGCACAGCAGGTTTCTGTTGTTGCCAGCTGGAAGAACTGAAGCGATTTTGTAGCACATGACGAGGTAAAGGAGGCATATTATTGCAATCTGGATGGACAGAAAACTGCACATATTTAGTGACTAAGGGGAAACTAAATAATGAAACTGATTCTACACATCATCAATATGTATAAGAGTTGTGCAAAATTGCCCAGACCAGAAATCTAAAAATCAAATAAAGCCAAGTTCTTGTTTCATTTTGCTGGGATGTCGGAGTCGAAGGATTTTAGAGAAGGGATGTGGTCTATCAGAAGGTCTGCTGAGTCCCTCAGCTCCTTTAAACCCACGTAGCTCCGGCCTTTAATTGACCAATTCTGCATTTCTGAATGTTTGGTATCTTAAACTACATTGCAAATTTTCATGTTGTCCGTTTTTATCTTTTTAATTTTATGTTTCACTCAATGCTCTTAACTGTTTTTAAATCTCTCTGCCTTGTCTTTGGATGTTTTTAAGGACTTTGAATTGCCTTGTTGTTGTTGAAATGAGATACAAATACAGCTACCTTACCTTGCCTCTCTCTCTTTGTATTAATAAGAATATATTACGCGTTAACAGCCACTAGAAATCCATTTCCACCATGTTTTTAGGAATATAATGTTATTCCAACATCTGCTGCGCAGAGGGACCGTGAGCTGCGTGGAGCCTCAGATTCAGCGTTGGGATCATGTGACCTTCTGCAACAATAATAAACTAATGTATTATTTCTCTGAGTCACGCTTCGTTCTCACTAATGCTGCTCCCTCTCCTCGTGCACTATAACTCTCTCTCCAATGCTCGTTATAGTGTCAAAATTATAGGCCAACATTTTGAACTCATTGAAACCACCATGGAACAGTTGATCACTTCATTTAAGATAATTATTTGTTATTATTAAATAGGTTCTCTAAAATACACCTGAAAGTATATTCTTTTTTATTTAGTCTGAAAGAAAACCTGTAAAATAGCCCAAAGTCTGAAATTGGTGCAAGGAAAATATTTATTTTGGCCTACATTGAGTCTACAGCATAATGTCAAGTAAATAAATGCCATAAAAGATTTTGTATGCCTATTTCGTAATGTTTCACCTTGTTTATAAATTATTACCGTATGATTTTAACTTTAATGTATTTATACTTCTATTGATACGAAAGGCTTTTACTCAATGTGTAAAGCAGCCTGATGATTTGAAGCAATACAAATATAAAACCTTGGTGAGTTTTGTCCTTATTTTTAGTATTTATAAACAAAAGCATATAAAACAATAATGTATCGCCAAAAATGAAAAGCTGAAACCACAAACAAACTTTTTTTCATATGTTTAGGACCATTTGTGATGTATTGGCAACAACATTCACCATATTCCGAACACTTTAAATCCATATGATGCTCTTCCAAAGAGGTTCTTCTTGGACAAAAGGTTCCCGCGCGTCATCTTCTCAATATCTCCATGCGAGTAACAGCATCGAACGCAGCGTGTACATCTGCAGTCGGAACAAAGCGCACGCAGGTGTCCTCTCCAAATCTCTGCATATTTTACGCGCACAATTGTCTTTCTCGCGTCGCCAAACGTCGCCCTTAAAAGCGTCGCAGCGCAAACATGATTATCTGGAAGGAAACAAGGATTCACTGCAGACGGACGTGCCGGGAGACTCTGATGTGGAGATGAAGGTCCAATAATCCGGCCGGTGAGGTGCTGAGCGTCGACAGCGCGACCGAGCTCCGCGCGTTCACGTGGAACCTATAAACGGAGCGCGGCGCGCAGAGCCGCGAGAGGAGAACAGGATCGTCGTGGCAGAGGATCTGTGGCGCACCGAGAGAGACCACCTGGCAACACGGACACACCTGCAAAATGCTCACAACGCTCTCATCAAAAACATCTGGATCTCTACTTGTAACTCGTCTCTGCCAAACTTTGACGTCCAAGTCGCTGTGAGAGCCGCAGACTGCAGCCATGCAGCTGAATGAGACCGGAGTTCAAACACAGATCCTTCAGGAGGAAAACACTGGAAACTGTAGCGGCGGCTCCACCACCAACCTGTCGCTGCACTGCTGGCTGCAGCTCCTCACCAGGGAGTCCGTCATGGAATTTCAAGGCGACGGCTCCAACCTGGTGGTGCGCGTGATGATAGCTTGTGTCTACTCCATCGTCTGTGCACTCGGGCTGGTGGGCAACTCGCTGGCTCTCTATCTGCTGCACTCGCGCTACAGGCGGAAGCAGTCGTCCATCAACTGCTTCGTGATGGGGCTGGCCGTCACCGACCTCCAGTTTGTCCTGACTCTGCCTTTCTGGGCCGTGGACACGGCGCTGGACTTCCGCTGGCCGTTCGGCAGCGTGATGTGCAAGATCATCAGCTCCGTCACCGCCATGAACATGTACGCCAGCGTGTTCTTCCTCACCGCCATGAGCGTGGCGCGCTATTACACCATGTCCTCCGCGCTGAAGATGCACAGCCGGCGGGCGGCGGCCACCAGGGCCAAGTGGACGAGCCTGGGCATCTGGGCCGTCTCTCTGCTGGCCACTCTGCCCCACGCCGTCTACTCCACCAGCGTGCAGGTGTCGGATCAGGAGCTGTGCCTGGTGCGCTTCACGGACTCCGGCAGCTGGGATCCCCAGCTTCTTCTGGGTCTCTACCAGCTGCAAAAGGTCCTGCTGGGCTTCCTCATCCCTCTGATCATAATCACCGTCTGCTACCTGCTGCTATTGCGCTTCATCCTCGGCCGACGCATGGCCGACGCCGGGGGCCCGGAGGTCGAGCAGGGCCGGCAAAAGCGCCGCTCCAAAGTGACCCGATCCATCGTCATCGTGGTGCTGTCGTTCTTTCTGTGCTGGCTCCCCAACCAGGCGCTGACGCTGTGGGGGGTGCTCATAAAGTTCGACCTGGTGCCTTTCAGCAAGGCCTTCTACAACGTGCAGGCCTACGCCTTCCCGCTGACCGTGTGCTTGGCTCACACCAACAGCTGCCTCAACCCCGTGCTCTACTGCTTGATCCGCAAGGAGTTTCGGGCGGGCCTCAAGGAACTTCTCCTGCGCGCCACGCCGTCCTTCCGGAGCGTGACTCGCCTGCTGCGTCGCAAGGCCAAAGTGTCCGAGGCGCCGCCTGTCCTCGTGCTGGTCCCAACGGACGCCTGACTGGGCTGTTGGAGGACTCACTGGGAAAACAAGCTAAAGCCCCCTGCGATACTATCGATCTGGAGTCCATCTCGATCCTGTCAACAACGTCGCTCTGGTTCTTAAAAACAACATAATCTTAGTGGACTACCCAGTGGGACGTGTCCCGCTTTCACTGCAGAGGACTTTGATGAGCTCAACCTCAATTCATGCGCCTACGATCGACCGTCTGCTACACTCATTACCAATGAGACCTTTAGTCATCCAGCTTTCCCACTGTGATTGGATGGAGGATTCACTACAATGGATTGTGACCGTGAAGGACGATGGAGGATACGAGTATGACAAATGGGGGGTTCCTGGTGTTCTGGCAAGTGTTTTTATTGATTCGATGGTGTACTTGTTTTAGAGGTTTTCCAGTAAAAGGGCACTTTTACAAGGTTTGACCATAATGCACCTCAGTGTATCGTTAGTGAGATGAGCGCTGTTCTTCGATGAACCTGAGTTGAGGGAATTCAAATTAGATTCATACCCTTGTGCGACACATCTTACACTGGTCACACATGGGCTGAGCACTTAGACTGTAATGTACGCGCACCAATAGAAACGTTTATGCTCACTATGACTCCCACGCACACATGCGTGTGAGTATATCTGGGTGCAGTTTTCTCATAGTAGATGTGTCACAGGGTGAATCATTCATAACTCACATTACAGCTGAATATTAAAACTAGGCCATTCAGACAAACGTTGTGTTTCTTCACGAAACACCAACCTTTGCTTCTTTGTTAAATTAAATTCCAAACAAGTTAGTAGCCGAGTAGAGTGACACGATCATCTGTCAATGTGATGTCTCCTTGTATTCTGTCATGACTCTGAACATGTTTCGATCTATGATACACGTGTTGATTTGCTGTTTCAATGTAATGTTTACAATGAATCAATTAAAAGAAGGGCGTCAGGTAATAGACACTCACTCCCCTGTTCTCTTATTTATGAATTTTCAGATTCTCATTATGTATTTGAGCAACGCCTTCTTGAACGCTACCAGCACTGCGCCACACAAACAATCTATGAGCAAAAGGTAGCGAGAGAAGAGCCAACAATAATTATAATTACATGGAGAGAAAAGCATTTCTCAATCCTCCCGAGAAACACGTTTGAAGCGAAACCCTTAACGCGTAAACTTCCTTTGAAATTTCCCAGAGCCCCACGAAAGCTCCTTGGTTTGTTAATATGTTTTTGGTCATTTAAAGAATAGGTGCAAAATAAAAAAAAGGTCAAACAATGAATGACAAAAAGCACATTTTTAACTTGGCATCGGCCCTCTTTTGCGGAGCTGTCCTGCTGGCGAAGCGGCATCTCGACAGCCGACAGGAAGGAGGCCGGCCGCGTGCCGGGTTGTCCTCTGGACACGGTGCAGGTGGTAGGAGACAGGAAGGAGGCCGGCCGCGTGCCGGGGTGTCCTCTGGACACGGTGCAGGTGGTAGGAGACAGGAAGGAGGGCGGTGAAGCTATTGCCCTTGATGGACAACACCGGTGTGTGAAGGAGGAGAAGCGCGGCTCCTTCCTTCCTGCTGCTGTCAGACTACAACCAGCTCAAAGCACTGAGAACCCGAAAAACTTCTATCAATATAAACACACTGAGCAAATAGTCACAGTGGTCATTCTGCCCGTATACTCTACGTATTTCAGATATTGTGGATTCATGTTTTTTTACTACTGCTTATATACTTGTTTCAGTCTTGTATTCTTTAACCACGTGTCTCTGTTTGCACTTTGACCTGCGCTGCTGTAAATCCTGTGAATTGGGCCTCTGCCAAACTACTATCTTTTATTTAAAAGTATATAAAAGATCCTATAAAAGAGCCTACATGCACAGGCGTAGTGGTACAATTCCTCGTGTCCAGGTGCCCACGTGCACACATGTGCAGTTTACTCAGTGAGCGAGCGAGCGGGAGAGGAGAGAGGGTTCATATCAGAAAATCAGGCTGATATTAGTATTAAACTATATGTAGAAATAGATTCTAAAGAATGAAATAGAACAGACAGTGAGCGCTGAGCTCGCAGGTCGATACACACACAATTCACTAACAATGGTAGGCGGGCGATCGATTGACTTTGGGCCCCGACAGGAATAATCCGGCCGTATTGGGAAGCAGATTTAGTGACTTGTGAGACATTTACTCGAGAAAGTGATTAAGAGAAGATGACTGAGCAGTTGTGTATCATCACACCTTCAACTCTAAATCCCAGGGGGAGGGGGGGGGGGGGGGCTTTGTTCTTTAAACAATGCAGTACCCTGTTTGTGCAAAGGGCATAAAGAGCATAACCAGGAGATTATGAACAGTGAGCACTGCTGATAATCAACAAAAAGCAACTGGGGTTTATGTTCAGACACCTGGTCCATTGTTTTCAATCACGCACATTTGTAATTAAACATACCTTCAGTGTGTGCATCTTCTAAACGCTGAGGCAAGTGTCCAACGGCTTCCAGCAGGCCCTTCGGCCCGGGATGCAAACTCACTGTGAAAAGCTTATGAAATGATAATGAACAAGTGCCACGTCCAGGAGAACATTCATATGATCTGCTTCGGTCGCCTCTCCCCAGACAGCAAAGAGCAAACAAAGCTGATTTATTTTCATTAATTATGCTGGGAAATATTTGGAACGTCCTGTTTGTGTGTGTGTGTGAGTGGCTACAGTACACACACACAATGATTTTCTCTGTGCCCTCAGCTTCCCAAGGATTTAACTTTCATAATTGAGCATTTGAATAAAGTAACCATGAGACTGATGTCCATAAAAGAGGAATGGCAACCAGTCAACAGCTGAGAATAAATGCAAACTCCTCCAAACCAATAAACCAACAATAAACAGGGAAACTGGAGGACTGAAAACTGACAGGGAAATACTTTGAGCTTATTTTATGCAAACTTTATAATATAACTATACGTTATACTATCTTATATCATCAGTGCCTGGGGATTTAACAGTAATCTTCATAGATTTATCAACAGTTTGTCACGGTTTGGGTTCACGTCCTGTTTTATTTTGTAGTTTTCTGCCACCCGTGTCCCCGGGTAACTTCACTTCCTGTCTTGTCCTGTCATCCCCTGTGATTGTCTGTCGTGTCATGATTGTTTCCACCTGTGTCCAATCACCTGCACCTCCCTAGTGTATCTAAGCCGTGTGTGTCTCTTGTCACTTTGTGTCATTGTTCCATGTCCGGAAGTTCTAGTCAGAGTGTTCCTGCTCCCTGTCGCCGGTTTTGCCCCTCGGCCTTCTTTGCTTTTGATTTTCTTGACACTTAAAGTCTTTTTGTTTTCGAGTCCTGCATTCCCCCCTTCCTGACACAGGTCAACCATCTACCTTTCAGGTCGGGCTGTTGATACTACTGACACTACTCATCCAGGCGTGAAGGTGCCAGAACAGAGGGTTTCAGCCTTCGCCTTTCGGCGAGAGCCCAATGACAGTCCGACGTCACTTCCATCACTAGAATATCGAGGTTTCCCTCGTTAGTGTTTCACAGACTCCAGCTTATTTAGAAGCAACTCAGACACATAGTGTGTAAATGTCACGTAGCTTCCATCAAAAGGTCGTGACGCAAAGGAGACCCCATGCGCCGGGTTCATCGTCTATACGGGTGATGCTGCAGACTGGGGGCCTCGTTGAGGGCCAAGAGGAATCGTGCAGCTCCTTTCATCTGCAATCCACATAAAGTAAACCGCCATTAGGAGGTGCTTGAGAAGAAAGACAGGACAGTAAAGTATGACAATATGAAATAAGCTTTGGGTCAAATATATTACGGGGATGTGGAGAAAAATGTGTTGATAATCAGAAAGAAGAGCACAAGGAGGCTATTGGTAAAAAAGGCCATAAATAAGTGTCCATTTATTAACAGATAACCCTCTTAAAATATAATCTCATGTATCTGCTCCATGTAACAGCTCCCTTTAATGAGATTCCAGATAAATAAATAAAATCCTCACGTCTCCCTTTTTTTTTTTTTTCGAGAAACCACCAGGCAAGAACTTACTTCTCTTGACTAATAAGTCCTTCAAAGCGGCACCTCGCTCTATGCGGGAGTAGATTTCATTTCCAAGATCAATTCAATCCTAGATTCCAAGTTTTTGCAGGTGGATCTGAAGATTTTCAATGAATGCATCTGTGTGTGGCTCCACTTTTTCTCCATCATATCGTATCTTCAAAAGCCCATCGTGGGATTCAATTCACGCTGTCATAGCGACAGAATGCTTATCACTGCCTGTTAGAGGGCTTAATGAGTGCTAAGCGCTAACACAGACTGGCTCCCTCACCTCTGCGACCCTCCGATGAGCGTCCGTGGCACGTGGAGGGGTTGTTTGTAACCCGTGATGTGCCTGCATGTGATGTACATCTGGAAAACTAGAATGAGATTTAATGATATGTCATTAATCCCCCTGAAAATCTTCTGTTGGCTCTTCACTTGTCTGACTCTCAACTTTGCTCCCCGCATGCAGCGCAGAGATAAGATTTAAGACTCGTGATTTATTTTATTGCCCCCCCCCCCCCCCCCCCCCCAAGGAGGAACAAGATAAAAAGGGAGTTGTCTTATTTGCTCTCCGGAATAAGATAAGAAAATGCTCCAGTCGGCGGGAGAGCACACCGAGAAGTCGGAAAGTGGCAAATCGCACACTTTGCCGGCTGCTCTTACTATTTAGAAGAGGAAAAAAAAAGACTTCATTTGGATTATTCAATTAAAAGTAGAACAGAGAAAGTTTGTGGGTTTGATCTGCTTATTTGCGGAATCGGCCTACACAAACAATTGACGGTCGCTAACGCACAGCAAAGTTTAAAATTGTGATGGACCTCAAATTGAGGCTTTTGGGTGATTTTGATCAGACCTATTTCCTAATAATGCAGCGACCTGATAACAAAAAGTCTCCACAGGTTATTTGCAACAGGACAAACGCGGCCGGACGCCGCCGTCATCGGCTGTCGCCGTCTTGCTGACCTTTCTCTGCTGACGAGGGTCCTTTCCTAGCCGAGGAGAACATAGATTAGCTAAAATACCAGCCAGCGTTTCAAGCTTTATCTGTTGGCAGTGCCGCCATGTAACGGAGCCCAGAGCGAGACAAACAAAGCTTTGGCCACACCAAGCCCGAAAAGGACACAACCCGTCAGCCATATCTGGAGCCATTATTATCACACGCGGCACGCCGGGCCCGAGGAAGCAGGCGGATTGAGTGCAGGTCGACCTCGTCTGCACGGAGGTCTGCTAATCAGGTGCCAAACCTGAACGTTGAACGTTTTCACTTTATCGTCTGCTGCTTTGCGGCAACAACAGGTGATGAAAGTGAAGAAAGAACGTTAGACGGACAGATGTCTTGGCCCTCTACCGTCGCGGCTTCACAATCCGTCCACCTCTTTGGTCCTCTCTGTAATATCTCAATAGCTGTTGGTTGGATTGATAATGTCACCCATTTCACTCTTAGTCTCACCTTTAGATGCTACTCCTTCCTACACGCGGCCCCGTCATGAATAAAGGATTACCCTCTATATTAATATGATCTTAATCTCATGTGGTTCAAATGCCTTCAAAGGGAGAACACAGGGTCACAATTACCAAGGCAACGTAGCTACTGCTGTTTAGTATGACCAACGCCACCATCATCATCATCACCATCATCATCATTATCAGCATCATCATCATCATCCTCTAGGAACATCATCATAATCATGCTCCACGGGTCGCTGCGACCTCTTAGAGACATAATTAGGCCGTGACACGGCGGAGTTTCCATACATCTGTAGATTGAAAAGCGAGTGCTGAAGCTAAAAAAAAAAAAAGACCTCAGGGGTCTCATCAATTAAAAAACAAACAAACAGCAATCAGACAGACAGCGACTGGGAATATATTTACGGAGCAAACTGTGAAAAGTTGCCATCGTTCTGGTTGAATGTAACCATCAAGAGGCGAGCGCAGGTCCACCGTTGTTAAGTGCAGCCAGAAATGATTAAGTTAGGAATGTTTGTATTATTTATTTTTTCTACTGAAGGCTGATTTTTTATTAAAATATTTTTTTCATCAATAGTAAATATTCTGAACCTGTTTCATTTTTTTGTAAAACATTCAGTGGAAGCTGACAGATCACAGGAACATGTGAAGGTTTTCTTGCGTCCCTCTGCAAAGCGTTCGTCACCAACGTGACGCATTTCTGCCTCTACTGGAGTTTAGTGCATTGCAGTTTCATGAACATATATCGTATACTGACAGTATATGTTATATTTAGAATACATTTTCGAGTTTACTTAATATACGACATGTTTTTGTCACTCTTAGCCCTGAGCAGAGTATTGTTCAGTGTAGCAAAGCTCTGATCCTCATGATATTTCAGCTGTTTCTAAAGTGGTGTTGAGAAATGTTCTTCGCTCCTCGATTCGTGACAGAAACCTTTTTGGTTTCGATATGAATGCAATAAAAAACAATCCCCCAAAAATATGCCTTTTTCATGTTCACGGTGTTAATACGGCCGGTGAGAAAATAAAATCACAAACCCCTGAATCATAGATGTTAGTTGTTGAAATAACTGGCACATTTGCCCACTTCCTCTGATTTGCTCTGTGAGACGTACTCGTGTACTTCTGATCTGTAAAGGTTAAAGACAGGAAGCTCTACTGCTCCTCTCCTGACCTCATCCCTCACGTTTGATTTTCAGCCTTTCAAAAGAGGACGGCATCCGCCACGAGGCCTCGCAAACGATTTACGCACAGAACTGCAATGTAGGTCAGGCGTACCGGTCACATGACGCTATTGGTGAACAAAGCAAAACATGTGTGTGGGGAGGGGGGGAGTTCTCTTCCTCTCTGTATCTACAGCATCATTCCCTTCTCACCAGGAAATGAAAAAGAAGGAGGAATGCTGGAGAGCACATGTTAGAAATGCACTTTAGTGGTTCTCAGGGGACACACGAGAGAGACACGAGAGAGACACGAGAGAGACCTCGCGGCACCGAGACATCGCCCGGGGCGGCTCTTTGTTGTTGTTTTTTTATTCTTCAATCGCTGGGAGAAGCCGGATGAACCGGCTGTGCCGTCCCGAGTGAAACAAGGTCACCTCCAAAGGGAACGGGCCTTTAATGTGCAACGGGATTAAGACGCTTCTGAAAGAAAAAGTCAGATATGATGAATCACACGATGAGGGGCGGATCCGTTTGCTTTCTAACTATACGACGTATCGGTGTGTAAATGCAAATTATTCTCAATGAATGATTTGGTACGCTCCAACCAAGACGTAAAAAGTATTATCACATGAAGCTTTTTTTCATTTTTGTTTAAGGCAATACACTCGGGGCAAAATATATAGATATATGTACGAAACCTATAAGTTAAACATTTGTATAGCATGTTATTCCTAAATAAATGGCTCATTTATTTAATGCAACAGTATTTTCTGATACTGAAAACTTGTTGTTCTCGGCCCCTGAGACTAGTAAGTGTTTGGTGGTCAAAGTGCTTCCATGTTGACACTTGGGACCTTTAATCAACGGCTGTCGCAGCGTCCGGGGACGTTACCATTTATCAACAGCAGCTCTGCACGTTTCCAGCCTGTCGAAACATCATTTCTCACAACCCCCTAATGTGTTTTCTGCAGTCCAAATGCGAAGAGGTTCTAATGAAAAATCCAATCATTACAGAAAAAAAAAGTGAGTATAGAGCCATGAAGGTGGGCAATAACGTGGACTATAATTTATTCTCGTGTTAAATAGTTCTATCTGAGCAGAAACACTGGCTACGCCATTAGCGTCTAGCAATTTAATATCCTCGAGTGCCACGATTCCTTCGTAGGAATACAGAGTGGCCAGTAAGTCGCTCATGGAATTGAACTGGACCCTGTGGCTCCAACAATGTTTGAGACCTGTCATCCTGAGCATTTATACACTCGCCCTCATAGATACTACACAAGTGTGCCTGGCATTTGTGCCGTTTGGCGGCTGTGAGAAGTTTTCGGTGGAGAACAAAACGCAGCTGAAAGGAGGACGTGCAACGAATGCTAATGTCGCTATGCTAATGTTGCCGTGCATATTCTGGGTGTCTGCTAACAGGTTAGCCACATCCACGTCAACGTCGTGTTTTGATGCATTGCCCCTAGTTGGCATGAAATTAACAGACATTTTAGGAATATGTTTTATTTTGAATGCAAAGCAGTAGATGAAAAGAGAAACCTAAGCTGTGTTTACTGTGTAGCTGGAGAATGTTGTTTAGCTTAGCATAACTTTATATAGAAAGTGAAACAACAGTGACAAGTGTAACAGGACAACTCGGGGGGGAAATACTCCACCCCACGTCACACAAAAACAGGAAACCTGTCTCTCCCATGAAGCGTGACATATCTCCCGACTTAGCGCTCTTTGCAAACCCCCTGCTCCTCACCCAGCATGCTCCTCTCTGGATCTGTTCTGCCGCCTGCCTCCTCCGTCTCCCCAATGAGGAGACGCTCTCCAGGTGGGCCTCTTTCCCACACCTGATCCCTAGGCCCTCCCTCTGAGGGCGTGGGCGGGGTCCAGGAGATCCCTGCGCCCGGCCTGCAGCTCAGCCCCACACGCATGCTGCGTCCACTCGTTTAACATACAGAGACGGGAGAATGAAGTGTACATTTTCTTTCTTTCTTTCTTTTTTTTATGTCTTAAGATGGCTTTAACAAACGGTTGTTGTATATAGCTTATACAATCTTAATCCTTCGTTTTTTATCTATACAATTAATACAACTTGGATAGCTAAAATTCCATGCAATATTGATATGTGTTAATTTCTTCAGATTTTAATATGATTTAACCTCATATCCTGGCAGAGGAACGGCTGACCTATTTTGGGCAGGATTAATTTCTCGTGATTTTAGAAAGACCTTTCATTATAACTTGGCTCACATAATAGTCATAAATCATATTTAGTTGGTTGTGTTTTTCCTCTGTTCTTGTGAGGATGGAGTCTGCCATGTAGCAAGCATATGTAACTGGGAAGCTGACATTGTTCCCCATCTGCACATCAGTGATGCCTCTGATGCGTTGAGCCTTTTTGCACGCTGCACGGCTCGATAACAGGTCCATCGCAAAGCCAAATTGGAAAATTGGAACTCAAACCCTCCATCCAAATGTGGCCAGGAAAATCCCTGGGGTGAAAACATCCACACCGGAGAAAACCTCTCAGGGAATTTTTAAAGAGGCCTCTGTACACGAACACAAAGCCTGAAATAAAGTTCTATGCAGAAAAATTGTGTTTTTGTTGCAATAGCGACGTCATCCACAGTTATAAATAAAAGCATTCGGCACATCCAACCTACTCAGCTCGTTCTGCCTACTGACGCCTGTCAATGAAGACGTCTCCTTAACAACGTGTTTCTGGCTCTGTGAGCGTTGAACACTGGAGCAAAAAGGGCTCAGTCCCAAAATAAGCTGCAAGTCGTCTGGGACCAAAACCTAAATTTAATGCGTTGAGTAGCCTCAAATAGTCCATTGAACAGGGTAGTTTAACAAGCGCTCCATTGTCTCGGATACACACTGTATCCAAAGGGATCATAACAAACAGCAAAAATAAACCCAGCAGTGCTGAATTGAGTGTGTTTTCCGTGCGGTTGCTTGCATGAAAGGAAGCACTTATTGCAGGAGGGCTGGATCAGACGTTGTTGTCCTGGAGGAAAGGGAAAATGGTGATGGTTGTCTGATTTGAAAAAGATTGTTTCATTTTTTTCACACGCATCATATAACACGCACAGATCCGCTCACTACAACTTAACCCGCCTGAGAGAGAAAGAAGCGGTAATGTCAATACGACCAGTCCTATGAAACAGAAAACAATAACCCTTGTGTCGCTGGTGTCGGAAGCCATGCAAACACGTTGGAGTAATAACAAGGTCATTGGAGAAATGTGTCCAACCATCTCTGTCATCAAACCAAAGGGTCACGTCAGTAGCGGACGGCGTTGTAGAGATTTACTTTGTCATCAGGATCAGCTTCAAGGAAAACATCAGACAACACACATGCGCCCGAGAGCCTCCGGCAGCCCAAATGGCCCAAATCACAGCCCACGCCGCACGGCGACCATCACACACTGAATTCCGTGCCTGTGAGTAACGCTGCCAGCCGAGGACGCTACGAGGCTTTGACAGCTTTCGAAACTAAATGGAGCCCTTTCTTCTTCTTCTGTTTTTTTTTTTTTTTTTTTTTTAAATTGGTCGCCGTGGTAGCCTGACACTCGAGAAGCGCCGAGGCGTGCGGCGTGCCCGGTCTTATTGTTGTCAACAGCAGCGTTGGGACCAATCCTAAGAAGCAGGAAACAACTATCTGCTCGTCGCGATGTGGAAATACAAAATGTGTCGCCCGCACGTGTCGCCCGTGAGCGCGCGGCATGGAGCGAATCGCATTGTCGTCAGAGAAAGAGCTGCTGGATATTGATATTCAAAGTTTGATGCCACTCGTGTTCCATCATCCTTATTTTTCAATATAGTGGCCAGAAAAAAAGAGGAAATGCTTTGTTGGACCTTGTTCAGAGAGAATCCATTTATTCTCCCAGCAGCAGACACTGATACATTTGTGATTTTTATGATTTTATCTCTTTCTTCTACTTCTTCTACTATCATTCTTCTGTTAATACATTTTCCTGTTGTTATCGTGCTTCATAGACCATAAAAGACTCTATTTTGCCTAAACTTGATGTTTTAGAGATGATAACAGTAATGGGGAGCCCCAGATCCTCTCCGAGGGAATCACATGACCTTCCACACGCTTACAGATGGAGAGTAGAGAACAGCTTTTAAGTGAATGAAATAAAATTGTATTTTTAACAGTTTACAATCGGATTCTTTACTTAGTGAATCTTGAAAAAATTGAAATCACATAAATAATAATAATAATCAAATCAAAAAGGTCAACAACACAAAAAACACAGTGAAATCAACAAGGAAAACGAGGAGGTAAAATTAAATAACTGTCAATGCATATAAAATTATGATAAATGCAATAAAATGCGACAACATCTAGACATAATTCATTTTTATTAGACCTGATTTTTCAAATGGAAAATCTTGTACTTTTGGGAATGGTCCCTGCAATAAAGCCTCACGCCAACGTTATAAATAACACACAGCCCCCCGCGACAATTATCTTGGCAATGATGACCCTCCAGGGTCCGGAGAAAGGGAGCAGAACCGAGACAACTGGAACTGTGAAGCTGTTGAGAAGGCGGCGCCCAGCACGGCGCCAAAGCACCTTTCCAACATCGACAAAAAACAGGCTTAAAGTCAGCAAGTCGGCCGCTTTGGTTCCTGCGTGAGCGTTTAACCCCGGCCCTCCGGTAAGACGCCATCTGGCCGTGATGCCGGCGCCAAGCTGGCTTTTGGATTTCATAAAAGCCTCGCTGGCATTGTTCCCCCATCACGATGACACTTATCTTCCTCAATCAAACTCCACTATCACATGACCTCTCAGTAATCTGCTCACATGTAAAACTGAAACTCACTCCGACTCACAGTGCAGCTGCAGCAACAACAAAAGCAAGCGTGTAGGGAACTCAACTAAGTTCAATAATTCCCTTGTGCCGGCGTCGGAGTCATGCCGCAACTGGGTCATTAGTCATTTGCAATTTTCCGAGCTGGTTCTAAAAAAAAGCTTGTTGAACAACGTCTTGATGTTTGAAATAGTGTCCCCTTTGTACAAAGGAACCGCAGTGTTTGAAATGTCTTCCCCTCTGAAAATCTCCTCCCCGACCACGTGGAATTTATGAAGCGCGATGCGGATGACGTTGTCCTGTTCCACGGAGCTGCTGCTGTAATTACATTGCAGTTCTGCGAGTGTCTGAGATGAAGATTGAATGGACGGAATTATGACAGACGAATGCATTGGAATGCAGGTGGATGGAAATCTGAAAAACAGGACAAGTGTCACGGTGTGGTTTTATTTCCTGTCTTATTTTGTAGTTTCTGCTTCGTGTCTCCCTGGGTAACATCACTTCCTGCCTGGTCCTGTCATCTCCTGTGATTGTCTGATTGTTTCCACCTGTGTCCAATCACCTGCACCTTCCCAGTGTATTTAAGCAGCGTGTGTCTCTTGTCACTTGTCGCGTCATTGTCTATCGTCCTGGATGTTCGTTAGTTCCTGCCTGCCGTTTTGCCCCGGTTCCTGTGTGCGTTTTTGCCTGTTGGCCTTTTGTTACTCGACGTCTGCGTTTGAGTCCTGCCTTCCCCGCATCCCTGACAACAACACTGGACATTTTGAGTTCCAATCTACTTCTTTATATGCTAAGATCTACTCGAGGGGATGGAAGTGTTAGTTAGGTGACAAAATGCTGATCAAGTCTGGTCTCGATTTAAAACATTTAATGTTTCTTCCTCATACGGCAAAGAAACATCGCTGTTAATTCACGCTGCAATTTTAAATACAAGGGTACCACATACAGCGCATCATATTGAGACAATTACAGTAAGGTTCCACAATGAAACGCCAAGTACTTGAAGAGGAAAAGAATGCTCTAAATACAACAGGTGAGTGTTTTTTTTTTAACGTTCATGAAAACATTTTTTTTTCAAGACCCAATTTCTGTAGATGGACAGAACAGCAAACGTAGGACTCGAGTGCATGACCCAGGTGGACCTGCTCGGCAAAGGGAGCGGCAATCAGCACAAGAGGGCAGGAGGTCAAGACTCCAAACGAAGAGGGACACATGGTGGCAAGTCAAACTGGAACCGAGGTCAAAACAAAGGGGAATCACAAAGTAAGTTAGTTGTGCAGCACGTTTTATTCAATATTTCTTGACTAACTCCAACTGCATATTATTCATAGGTGATGCATATTCTGATATATGTGATGATGGTTAAACATGTCTTTTAGAACAACGTCCTTCGTTCATGGATGTTTTATCACGCTGTTCTTTGGGCACCAGAAGGCCTCATAGCTTGTTTATGCATAAATACCGACGTGATTTCCACATTCTCACCGAGTCAAACATCCACATTATATTGAAATGTAATCGTTCTAAAGAAATTACAACAATTTGCACACGCTCCCTTTTTCAAAAAGTCTTTTTCAAGCTTGTTTTCATCCACATAACATAATGCCCACCAAAAAAAATCCAGTTTGAATAAATAAAAGCTGACAACCATTTCCACTCCCGGCCATCGCCAGTAATCATGGATTTGTGTTGTGACACTCATCACAACTGGCAGCTGTAAGTACCTGTAACCTGCACATCACATGAGCGCCATCCTCCATCCGCTGCTTCCTTCTGTAGTATTTCCACGTCTCCCTGTAGTGCTTCTGTGTCTTTGTTTCTCTATGTAGTTGTTTTCTGTCGCGTTGTACTCATTTGAGTATGTGTGTGTGTTTGTTTTGTGTCTCTTTGTAGTCGTTCCAGAAGTTGTTTCCTGGTCAGTCAGAGTATCTTTAGTATTTCTGACTCCTTCGCGGTTGTTTCTGCAGCTGCTCTTTCCGTTTGGTTTTGGATGCTGCAGTTCACAGCATCGACTCATAATTGTTTCCATACGTTTGGCTTCTTGTAGAAGTGCATCGGGGGGGAAAACGGGGCGTCACACGAAGCCCCCGGATGGAGCTTAATCTCTGCAGGGTCGGGCCACAAATACCTCAAACGCTGAACACCACTTGAATCAGAATGTGTTCGAACGACACGCTGGGAGTGAAAATCGACTTGGAAAAGTTTATTTCAAAAGTTTATTTTTTTTTGTGTAGCTGCCCTCACCATTTCAGATTGACGAGCATCAACACGTGAGCGTCACGGATTACTGCTGTCGTACCAAATTCACATTTCTCTCGGAGGGATGCGACTAAAGCTGCATTGCCAATGCTGCTGTGAAACAGCTGGAAGTCTGAACTACGAGCTTTCACATCAGAGGAAATAACCGCAGTCAAAGAACACAGCCCGCCGATTTGACAGCCCGCCGGGAGCCACGGCGCCGCCTCAGACGAGCAGATCCAGTGTGATGGCGTTAAATGAGAGCATTTTACACACTTTCTGTTGTCGCAGGTGATTAACGCTGTCAAATGTATTCAGTATTGTGTGTGTGTGTGTGTGTGTGTGTGTGTGTGTGTGTGTGTGTGTGTGTGTGTGTGTGTGTGTGTGTGTGTGTGTGTGTGTGTTTTGAGCATGCCTTGGCACCTTTGTCCATTTCTGACCAAATTGTTTTCTAATTCTGCCCCTGAGCCCCCCCCCCCCTCCCCACTCGCCCCAACCGCCTCTGTCCTCTCAAAACAATGAGTCATGGAATCGTTTTTGTACGTTTTAGAGGGCGCTTTTGTGGCCGCCGGCCTGTCCATAAAATTCATCACACTGCGACTGTTTGGGTTGTCAAACTGGCCGAGGCCGAAGCAGCAAGGCCCAGAATTGTGTCAACGTCGGAGTGGGAGGGAGATGCCTTCATTCATCACGCCCGGCGTCCATTTACTTATCCGTTGCGCGCGTGGCACAGCGACGTTTCCAATTTTCAAACTGCACCACACAGAGGTGCCGAAATGTTACTCACTCGGGGAACCAGACGTGCTCTGTGTGTTTTATTCGTAATGGAAGGTGAAGGCGGAACGAGGGGGTGAACTCTCAGGCTTCTGAAAGTGCTTCGATGTAAAAGCAACTCATCGCATCTGAAAGAAAGTGTTACGGGGGAATTTCAACAAGCAATGACTTCCGACGCCCGAGGCATCATCTTTTTCAAGGACTCTCCTCCATTCATCTTTGGGTATGATTATATTATTTATAGTCATTAAAACCACAATGTAATGTACATTTAATGTACCCCTGATTGTTGAAGAAAATTCATACAAAAAACTCTGGAGGTTATAACGAAAATGACATTTCCTTGAACCTACACGTGTACTCTGACATGGAGCACACGCCAACACACCTGCAGGCTGTCTACGTTACAAAGAAGGTTCTTGCACAGTTTTTCATCATTCATGCTCCGTTTGTTCATTGCCACAGAGAGTTGCGTCTGAAGTTAAACAGAGTCGCAGCTCTCTCTCTGTGATTTCCCTAAACACCCGTCTGTTAGCTGTTGTCTCTGTGTGTGTACTTACAAGCCGCACAGCGTGAGACGGCCTGGGCTGCAACGCAATTAAATCAACAGAAGAAGAAAAAAGGCAAATGTTTCTTTCAGGGTGTGGTGATTTAATTGGACACTAACGATGCATTAATTCCAGCAAGGATGAAAGTGGAGGCTTTTCTCTCACGTCCACGGGGTACAGAAAGTGACCTCGTCTTTCAGTCCGTGCTTGCAACACGATCACTGCCCGACTCGGCGGGATCGTCCCGAGAACGCGGATGAGGATCGCCTGCGTTCTGTGCTTACTGCTGTGCTCACATCTGGAAAGTCTGGAAGTTAAGGAATCAGCTCCATCTGCTGGAGGGAAAGAAAAAAAAAACATCAGGCCACTTGGTGTGAAGAAATAGGACCGCAGAGGGACAAATTCAGCCCAACCCAAGAATGTTCCCGTCTGAGAATGTTCCCATCTTTTAATGATTAAAAACAACCCGTTTGTGAGAGTTTGGCTGTGATCAGCATGTGACACATTTTAAATAATCAGATGAAAAAAAAATTAATTTGTGGCCCCCAGTCCTCGAATGCCGGCGCTTTATTATTACAATGCTGCGTCCATATTCCTTAGTATCTATTTTATCATGTTAATAATACAGATTTATATGTAGCTATGCAATCATTTCATTTGTATTTGATCCGTGGAGATGTAAAGGAATACAAGGAGAAACTATTCTTTAATCCTAATGCTTTATTTTGTCCCTGATGGATTATAATCATTGATATAGCTTATATTCATATATAAGCATTAGTTTACCGTTGAAATTGTTGTATTTGTTATCCTGTTCAGTAAATAATAGGATTCTGAGTCACTTACTAACTTGTGTCATTGGCCCCTCAAATGGAGTCGACAATGAGATCAATTCAATAGTTTCTTACTCAACGTTCAAGTACAAATTTAACACATTTCACATTTTTTTTAGTCGAAATGTTATGGAGGGCAACCGACGCTTGATGGGCTGGCGAATGCAAATCCTATAAACACACCTTGTATGAGAGTCAGAGGTGCTTGAGGGCGTCCTGGGAGCTTTTAGGCCATTAGAATGTGCTGCAGGGGAACGGTGAAGCCACAGCCCTCTAGTGGAGAGGAAAAGGAGACACAATGGAGGTCCTTATTTTGTGTAACTGAAGGCGTGCCGTGGATTTGGATGCAGGTTCAAATAAGTTCAGGTGCAAAAACAAGTACAACCTGGAGCCAGTAAGTCATGACCAAACTTCTGGAATTATTTGTGGAATCAGTTGTTGAGAACTTTTCTGTCGTGTATTTGTAGGCTTGTCATACAAGTCAGATTAATGTTAAGAACCTACTCAGAAATGTTTTTGATAATGGAAACCCATGTAAACAGATCAATAAACCTTTCCATGCAAGGATTTTATCTTTGGGTTTTCGTGTTTATTAACTTGAAAGGATTTACTGATCAGTAAAAAGATCAGTAAAAAGTTGATAAATGCCAGCCTGGAGTTGAGTCTTCATAAAGACTCAACTCCAGGCTGGCATTTATCAACTTTATTCCAGTTTTGTCATACGGTAATTCCATTTTTGTTAAACGTGTCATCCAAAACAAGTAATGCAGGCTTAACTGCTCGCTAAAAATACCAGCTTGTCTAGGGAAGGAACATATAGCGCTGCCCAGTATCTGGGCCTTGTGAACGACTGGTCATGTACAGACAGGCATTAAAACCAGAAACAAGCCTCTAAAGTTTCCACTTGACTGGTGAAAAACAGAAGACACTAATGTAAAATATAAAGTCTTGAGGATGTTGTTCAACCCCTTGCAGTGTAAAACACATGTGGTGGAACATTCCTGCTCCTAATTCATGCGTCACTAGTTAAACATATCCTTGTACGATAGGAGACAAAGGAGAATGAAGCAATGTGAGGCTTTTGTTTTGTATTTCATCACGCGTTTAAGGTTGGGTGGCGCTATTGGGGCCAAAGTGGGAACAACAAAAAACATGTCGACGACAGAGGCACAAAAGTAATAATGTCCTCTGCCTAGACTGGTGAGATGGTAACATGCCACAATGGCCATGCAGATAAATAGCGCCACAAAGCATAGAACGACAATTTTAACAGTGAGTTTTTGTCTTTGAATAATATTCACGACTCGAAGATTCAGGTGATTCCATAAAACATAGAGACATATGGAAGGTGAGAGGACACACCTTCATTAAAAAAAATTATTGATGAGCTAAATATACTAATGTCTGCACGTATTAGAAAATGGATATTGCAGGCATCAGTAGGGGATTTACAAATATTTGCAGAATCCATGAGAAGCCTGTACAATTCTACCATAGTCACTGGTACATGATAATAAATAAATAATTGATATACGATGGGGTTTAGATGTTTTATAGACATTTCCTGGCGTTATGAAATAATCTATTAATTAATTCAGTGGCGGATGACAAAGCTCTTTTGATTTTGTCTACGTGGTGTGTCACGCTCCTGAGCGCGATATTGCGTGATGACGCAGGGACCTGACGCGCGTAGTATAAATCCCCACTTTCTGACGTCAGCGATCTCTTCCCTGCCTATGACCTCGTGAGGTGGGCAGCGTACAAATTCCCTGTCTCGTTTCACCA
Source organism: Gasterosteus aculeatus (assembly GCF_964276395.1). Lineage (NCBI taxonomy): Eukaryota > Metazoa > Chordata > Actinopteri > Perciformes > Gasterosteidae > Gasterosteus > Gasterosteus aculeatus. The sequence goes on along the minus strand of NC_135695.1, from coordinate 19,425,003 downwards.
CTGAGCGGATCCCAAACCATCCGTCAAAATGGTGAGTTGGTCACATTTCTCCGAGTATTTAACGTATTATCGAGCACCCACGGTGTCCCCGGCGTTAATATTGATCTTCTAAACGGCATTTATTAGACGATGATCGTACTTGAATGCAGTTTCTCTGGATTGTGCTTTGATCAAAATGGCAGCCGTTTTACCGTCGTCACTGCTGCCCATACGGAGTTTTGGGGATATTCGGGAATCCGTTTTTTCATTATTTTAATAAAGCGTTGCTTGTTCGTTTTAGATAAAGCTTCTCGGGCCGTTTTGTGTGCTCATTTGTTAACCGGCCGTTAAATAACTGGCAATAGCTGACAACCCGTTCATGCGTTTGCGCCGACATTTATAGTAATTAACGTTAGTTTAATTTCGACATGAATTACCAGTCACCACATTTCGGGGCGAGTTACAGTTTGTATAGTTGGTCTGCCGCGGTGTTAATGCCACGTCGTTGACGTTGAAAACACCGGGCTAGAATCTACCGGCATTTCGCGCTGCCGGGCCCGGCCGGCTAGTTTAGCAAACAAGCTAACCGTAGCATGGTATCACGAGTCCGTACACGTGGCCATCTTGTGCTGACGTAATATGCCGGTTGCTGCTTAATTATGTTGTTACAGATGTTGTGTTACGGCAGTTGAGTCGTGTATCATTGTCTGCGGCGTATATTGATCGTACGACGAAAGGTTCCCGAAGAAGGAACAAAAAAAACTGCTAAAATTGTGTAACGTCACAGCTGTGACGATGGTGGATAACGCCCTGGCTGAACGCGAAGACCAAATCGCACAGCGCCAGAAGCAATTGTCGATATGATCAGTATACCCTTTTGCTATATTAACCCTTCTTGTACATGATTTGGGGATTATTTAAATTTTAACGACGATTTACCCCCCCCCCCCCCCCCTTAGGTGAACTTTACCATCGACCAGATCCGTGCCATCATGGACAAGAAGGCCAACATCCGTAACATGTCTGTGATTGCGCACGTTGACCACGGAAAGTCAACTCTCACGGACTCCCTGGTGTCGAAGGCCGGCATCATTGCCTCAGCCCGTGCTGGAGAAACCCGTTTCACCGACACGCGCAAAGATGAGCAGGAGCGTTGCATCACCATCAAGTCAACGTAAGAATATTTTAATAAATCAGTAGGTCGGGTGGTGTAGTGAGTTCGGCTCCCCTCTCGATCATCCCCGGTCCGGCTGAGTTGGCAGTGGAAGATCAAAGTCTGCCACACTTGACCCAATCCCTACTTTTCTTTTTTTGGATGTCGATGAACATGTCATGTCATGTCATTACATTAAAAATGTATGCAATGCATTAAAACATGCCCTATGTAATCCCACATTACACTTGCAGGTGTTTGTATTCTAACTCCGTGAGCTTTTATTTTTTGCCCAGGCAGCACAAATCAGCAGGGCTCACCGCAGAGCAGGGTAGTGCAGGCAGCTCCCAATTGTGTAACGCCCATTGATGATTCATTGTACTGAACACGTTAGGACTCGGCAAAGACTAAGAGTTAAATATTTAGTTATTCTTTTTACTTTACTACATTCTTAGTTTTCCAAATTGACATTTCCAAGCAAATACAATGAATCTCTTCCGTACGGCTTATCATTTTTAATAGCAGTTGATCTGTGATCCCTATGTAGTTTCACATTGAGGAATCTATAATGTCTTGCGGACAAGATTAAATTCATACTTTTAAGTTTGAACTATCACTAGAAATCCCTCTCCCCACTATTGGTGTGAAACTCCTAATTTCAAAAACATTTGCATTGGCACAATTGACCAAGTCTAATTAATTCTCCTGACTTGCAGCGCCATCTCCTTGTTCTACGAGCTGACCGAAAATGATATGGCCTTCATTAAGCAGAGCAAGGATGGTTCTGGCTTCTTGATCAACCTGATCGACTCACCCGGGCACGTTGACTTCTCGTCTGAAGTGACTGCTGCTCTTCGTGTCACTGATGGAGCCCTGGTTGTGGTGGACTGTGTGTCTGGTAAGAACAAAACTTCCAAACCTTAAGTTACCAATGTGTATGTCAATTTTTTACTTGCACATTTAGGACACTATCCACGATCAAGAAACTAAGTTATATTCAAAGTAAATAGAAAATTCACCGCATGACTGTAGAATGATTTTAATGTTGGTAATGTGTCTTTGTGCTAAACTGTCTCATTGTGTGTCCCTGCCAGGTGTCTGCGTGCAGACCGAGACAGTGCTCCGTCAGGCCATTGCAGAGCGCATCAAGCCAGTCCTGATGATGAACAAAATGGACCGTGCCTTGTTGGAGTTGCAGCTTGAGCCTGAAGACCTTTACCAGACCTTCCAACGTATTGTGGAGTCAGTCAATGTCATCATCTCAACCTATGGAGAAGATGAGAATGGACCTATGGGCACCCTCATGGTGAGTTTTCGTGCAACAAAAAACAAGTGCTATTCATGCTATTTTAGTGCAACAAACTAGCCTCATGTCTTGGTCTACAGCTTGATGCCATTTATGTCATTTAAAACAATCTGATTCCTGTGGCAGCTGACTGATTAGGATCCAGCTCCTAGATGGAGACCCAACCTTGCTATTACAAGTATAATTTCTAATCGATTAACGCATACTAATGTCCTTCATTTCTCCAAAGGTCGATCCTACCATTGGAACAGTTGGCTTTGGCTCTGGACTTCACGGCTGGGCATTCACCTTGAAGCAGTTTGCAGAGATGTATGCAGCAAAGTTTGCTGCCAAGGGCAACACCCAGCTGTCCCCAGCTGAGAACTGCAAGAAGGTGGAAGACATGATGAAGAAGCTGTGGGGAGACAGGTCAGTCTAAACTATTAGAAGGCCACTTGCTTTCAAATGTTTATTTAATCTACAACAAGATCTGTTAATATAGCAGTTTCACATTATTCACACCATATGTTTTACTTTAGGTACTTTGATGCGAGCACTGGCAAGTTCCTTAAATCTTCTACCGGAGCTGATGGCACCAGTTTCCCACGTACCTTTGTTGCCCTTATCCTGGATCCCATCTTCAAGGTAACATGATTTTGAATTAAATACTAAGGTACTTTGTTGGGATAATTCCATATGTGTCTACTTTGGAAATAAAGAGTTACTGTGTACCTGCAAGTGATGACATGAAACATTCTTCACTTTGACCTGAATTACAGTGATGATAACCTTGACTCTGAGCCAGGCACAGAAACCGTAACCTCATTCTTAGCTTTGTTATGCCTAACTGCTAGCGACGTAGTCTGTTTGCTCGGTCTACTAATTCTGGAACTTCATGTTTAGGTCTTCAATGCCATCATGAACTTCAACAAAGAGGAAACTGCCAAGCTGGTGCAGAAGCTGGACATCAAGTTGGATGTTGAGGACAAGGAAAAGGAGGGAAAGCCTCTCCTGAAGTCTGTGATGCGCCGCTGGCTGCCTGCTGGAGAAGCCCTCCTTCAAATGATCACCATCCACCTGCCTTCACCTGTGACTGCCCAGAGGTACCGCTGCGAACTGCTCTACGAAGGACCTGGAGATGATGAGGCTGCCATGGGTAAATTGAACAGCTGTTGGCGAGACTGTTGCAGTGCTCCACATGTGGCTGCAATTGGTAGCTTTTGGATCTGATTGTCAAACTACTTTTTTTTAATATCCAGGTATCAAGAACTGTGACCCCAAGGCTCCCTTGATGGTCTACATCTCAAAGATGGTTCCTTCCAACGACAAGGGTCGCTTCTATGCGTTTGGTCGCGTGTTCTCTGGCTGCATCTCCACTGGCATGAAAGTGCGCATCATGGGACCCAACTTTGTCCCTGGAAAGAAAGACGATCTCTACCTGAAGCCAATTCAGAGGTTAGTTTCGATATCTGTCAGTTAGCTGATGTGTAATATTGTGAATTGGTTTAAGTCACCCAAAGCTATTTGTCACATCTAATTGTCTCTCTTCTACCACTCGTGCAGGACCATTTTGATGATGGGCCGTTACACTGAGCCCATTGAGGATGTTCCCTGTGGTAACATCGTGGGTCTGGTTGGAGTCGATCAGTTCCTTGTCAAGACTGGAACGATCACCACCTATGAGCAGGCACACAACATGAAGGTGATGAAGTTCAGCGTCAGCCCTGTGGTGAGAGTTGCCGTGGAGGTCAAAAACCCTGCCGACCTTCCCAAACTGGTGGAGGGATTGAAGCGTCTGTCCAAGTCCGACCCCATGGTGCAGTGCATCATCGAGGAGTCTGGGGAGCACATCGTCGCTGGAGCCGGAGAGTTGCATCTGGAAATCTGTTTGAAGGATCTGGAGGAGGATCACGCTTGCGTTCCTCTTAAGGTAAATAAAAGCAAACAGTAGTATAGTATGTATACTTAAAATGAAAGTCAAAACATTTCTGCATTGACACTTTAATTTTATTTTCAGAAATCTGATCCCGTGGTGTCCTACAGGGAGACAGTCAGCGAAGAGTCAAGTATTATGTGTCTCTCAAAGTCTCCCAACAAGCACAACCGTCTGTTCATGAAGGCCTGTCCCTTCGCTGACGGCCTGGCAGAGGACATCGAGAAGGGCGACGTTACCTCTCGTCAGGACATTAAGACCCGTGCCCGCTACCTTGCTGAGAAGTTCGAGTGGGATGTTGGAGAGGCCAGAAAGATCTGGTGCTTCGGCCCCGATGGAACCGGCCCCAACCTTCTGGTGGACGTTACCAAGGGAGTGCAGTACCTTAACGAGATCAAGGACAGTGTTGTGGCCGGCTTCCAGTGGGCCGTCAAGGAGGTGAGGGGCCACACATTCATTATTCAACTAAAACGTTTAAATCTGTGCACATTTAGTATTGTAACCCTTTTACAATTGGAACTAGTTGGTTTACGCTATTGGAAACTAAATGAACTAGTAGTTAGTTGAACTGTTTTTAATGTATCATTGGTGTCTCAATGTTGTTTTTTTAGGGTGTCCTGTGTGAAGAGAACATGCGTGCCATCCGCTTCAACGTCCACGATGTGACCCTGCATACAGACGCAATTCACCGCGGTGGTGGTCAGATTATTCCTACAGCTCGCAGAGTGCTGTACGCGTGTGAGCTCACTGCAGAGCCCAGAATGATGGAGCCCATCTACCTGGTCGAGATCCAGGTAGGTTCCTAGAAAAATAAAATAAATCTCAGCGTAGAGTGCAAATATGGGCACTCTTGTCCGTAGTTGACATTCATCTCATTTCCCAGATATGAGCAGGAGTTGTACAACTAAATATCTCCCGTCTCCTTTGCAGTGTCCTGAAGATGCCATTGGTGGAATCTACGGTGTGTTGAACAGGAGGCGTGGTCATGTGATCGGTGACCTCGGCTTTTCATCTACACCCATGCGTGTCACCAAGGCCTACCTGCCTGTCAACGAGTCATTCGGTAAGTGCTCTTTTAAGACTGTTCTGAGCCCCGAACGTGCAAATGTCTTAAATGAAAGATAATGGGCAGGAATTCAATTGGTTATTACATTTTGTCTGTCCTTTATAAATTGTAAATGTGGAAGTTTTTGTCTTTTGTGCAGCATCTACAATGTTGACATGGTCATCTTTCTAGCGCTCCAGAGTAGCTCGATGTATTTACAATGTGTTACTAGACTCTGAGGGGTGAGCAGCCCTTCAGCCCAGAAAGGTATTAAAACAGACTCTGCTCCCTCCATTCTCCAGGTTTCACCGCTGACCTTCGTTCCAACACCGGTGGCAAGGCCTTCCCTCAGTGCGTGTTCGACCACTGGCAGATCCTCCCAGGAGACCCCTTAGACCCGGCTAGCAAGCCTGGCGTTGTCGTCGCTGACATTCGCAAACGTAAGGGTCTGAAGGAAGGAATCCCCGCCTTGGACAACTACCTTGACAAATTGTAAACGCCTGCACCCCACTTGGCTCCTGCCTCATTCCTCCCTTTCCAACGAATTAAAAGTCTACATTGTGGGACTGATTGTACAGAACACAGTGAGCACCAGTGTTTGCCAAAAGGATTGACAATAATGAATAAACTACAAAAATTGTAAACGACAAATAAAACAAAATAAAAAACTAATTGCTTTTGCGGGTTTTTGTTTAGAAGAGTTGGATGACTAAATCTTTAGTTTTGTAAAAGAATGCAGCGTTGGAGTACTTTTTACTTTTCTGTGCAATGCCGTGGATCAATAATTGCAATTTCAATAACTTGAAGCAGAAGGAATTTGATGGTGTGTTGAGTTGAACAAGGAGACTGGATTCTACTGAGTCATCAATGGAGTAAGACCTCTGCACTAGTTAAAGCATTTTAATGTCAATGAGGCTACAACATGTTTAAATGCTGAATTATACCACAATTTCGACTTGACAGACTAGTTGTTCCTGTCTGTACTTATTTTTTATAGAAGGCAAATATAGCAACTTTGAGCCAACAGTTTATGGATCAAAACAAATTTCCAGCCGGCTGTCCCAATTCAAATGCAGGTGAGCACTATAAACTAAACCGATGCTTGGTAACATTGATTTGACCACTTAACGCCGGCTTGTCTAGTTATTGGCGATGGTTTTAATCTGAATTCGGTCACCTGCAGCCGGGTATTTAAAATATGTTGCCCTGAGTGGTACTTTTTCATCTATAAAAGTGTGATATACGACATGTACCACTTTCTGAATTGTAATAAAGATTCTACAACTAATACTCATTTATTTTAATATGGCCAGATTCTTGGTGTTTAATTACAGTATTTTGTCAGCACAAAAAGCCACGCAGACTTCTCAGAAAATGGAAACTTTACAATAAATTAAGACTATTCAGATCCACTGTTTTGTTTTACATATAACTCTCTTAAAAGACATCTCTACAATGTAATAAACTTGAAATACATATGGGATGTATTTCCCCGGCCTAACACTCGTTCTATTGTATGTATTTATAAGTTGTTACACTTGCCAAATGCTTAATACAATTACAGGATATCTTCGTCTTAAAGACGTAAGAATACAAATTGTTTATATATAGTGAATACAAATAAAGGAAAAGACAACCAGATCTTTGGTAATGCACCCCTTATTAATTTATAAAGTGTGCCATTTTAGTGCTACTGCTACTTAACGTTTACTCAAGTATTGTGCTTTCGTACAATTTCTATGTACTTCCAATATTTCCAATCGATGTTTTTCACTTTCCAACTATACGTTACACTCGGTGCGGGGGGAGGGGGAGGGAGGGGCGAGGGCGGGACATCCAGCCAACCAACCATGACTCTCCGTACGGACCAATCAGATTGCAGAGAGGGTTCTCTTCCTGTTTAGCTGTGGGAATCATTAACGGGTAAGTTAGATGACATTTATCCCCCCCAAAGTAGAAATAATGATACATATCTGCCCTTGTCTGGAGTCCAAATACACATGTTATATTATTTTTTTTAAATTCTAGCGATAAGTGAGCAGTTTGAATCCGCTTCGTGTTTGGCTATCGTCCGTTGTGTGTGTTAACAGCTAGCTAGCAGTCAGGTTAGCTTAAGAAGAGGCATCCATACCAGGAAATAATTGCTGAATTTTACCGCTGCTTATCCTGTAAAATCCCCCCCCGACGTCTCATACGTTGTTCTGCACAGGCTTCTCCCCACCACCCAGACCCCTTAAATATAAAGACCCATCGTCCCGGTTGCACGGTGCATGAGCGGCGGTGATGGGGGGCATCAAACAGGAGCAGAGTGATGCATCGCAGCAGCCGAAGCCTTCACATTCAGCAGAGCAGCCACAAGATGAGGTGAGTGCTGTTCCACTGTTTGAACGGTTAAACTGCACACTACACACCGTGCGATTAGATCATAACCCTCATCCAAAGAAATGCCTCTTACTTTAACACAATAAACGTTATGCGGTGGGATTTCTTTTAATAGTGTATAAATTAGAGCATGAACAATTATTCCATCCACCTATTATCCAAGATAATATTGACAGGAAACTATTTTAATTATTGAACAATAGTTCAAATTAAATGTGTTATGTGTTAACAATGTGGATGGTTTCTGCTCCTGTCAATCAGTGAATCAAACATCTTTTGCTTCTGGTGTTAAAATGGACTTTACCGACCAATCCGTTGGGAGAGAACCTTGCGTGCCTCTTTATTGATATTGAACATAACTGTTATGTGGTGATGCTGCTTGTCTCCTCAGCAGCCCCTGGCCCCATGTGAGCATCTTTCCCCCTTTCTGCAGCCAAAGAAGAGAGGCTGGCCAAAGGGAAAGAAAAGAAAGAAGGTTCTGCCAAATGGTCCCAAGGCACCGGTAACCGGATATGTCCGCTTCCTCAACGAACGCCGTGAACGTATGCGGGCCAGATACCCCGACTTACCTTTCCCGGAAATCACCAAGAGACTTGGAGCAGAGTGGACACAATTAGCCCTGAATGACAAACAGGTGTGTGGTGTATTTTTTTAATGTAGTATATTCATCATACATTTAGCGAGCAGTGGGCATCTTGATCGGTGTGATTCATTCACATCTTTAAAAAGATCAAACCTAAAATAAAGGTCTTTGTCTCCACATCCGCTAACTGATGCTTCCTCATTGAGCCAGTTGGACCGCTTTCTACAGTCGTGGATTTAATACTGCAGGTGTTATTTGCTTCATCTGTCCTGTTTATTTTCCTAAATCCGTTGCACTACGTTATCTTTGCTCGGGCAGCGCTACCTGGACGAGGCGGAACGGGAGAAGATGCAGTACGCCCAGGAGCTGAAGGATTACCAGCAGACCGAGGCTTTTCACATCACCAGTGCGAAGATCCAAGACAAGCGAATCAAGAAAGGTGGCGACCACTGAGCTCTTCATGCGTCTCATTGTATCAGAATCCGAATCAATGTGTCTTGTTACAGCGCGACACACGAGTTTATTTCAGTGCTGTAATGTGCACGTACGTTTTGCTCTTTCAGAAGACACTCCATCTGTTATCATCAGCACCAGTTCAGAGCCCTCGGCCTCAAAGGTACATGACTCATACATATCTTGCCCCTCTATTATCGCCAATGTAATTTTCACGTACATTTCAAACAGCCAAGTTGTTGTTTCTGCCGACCTGTGTGC